>NC_091205.1:24592611-24725111 GCF_040958095.1 Procambarus clarkii
TTCCTCCTGCCCCAAAGTTTGGTACACTCTGGGTACAGTGTACCAAACTGTGTCTAATTACCACCTCATTAGCAAAACTAATTAATTAGTTTTGCTTTTTGTCTATTCTAAGGCATCTAGATCACCTGTTTAAAAAATGAAGACATTTTTATCAGTGGTTTCATCTTCACGTGAATGGAGTTTTGAGCCAATGAGTTTTGAGTTTTGGAGGAGTTTGTTCTTGTGTGAGGGTGTACAGGGGAAGGAGTTTGCCGTCTCCCCACTCATCTACCTGACAACAGAGGGGGGTGGGGGGAGTTGTGGTGGTGTTGGAGTTAATGGGGGGTGGGTGGGGGGTGGAATGGAGTGGGGGAGAAGGGGAGGTTGTGCCCGCCCGAGGCGCGGACGTTCATGATAATCCACGCCAGCCTCGGGGCAGTTGCAAGAAATTTTGAGCCGCTGGAAAACACAAACGTTTTCTAGAGGAAAATGCCTTTTTAGAAAACGTTTTCTGGAGGAAAATGCCTTTTTAGAAAACGTTTTCTAGAGGAAAATGCTTTTGTAGAAAAACATTTTCTCTTCTATATATCTAGGACCTGTAGATAAATAACAGTAAGAGACGATGCTACTGCTATTTATACAACAAAACAGGATGTGAACCATGGCTCTCAACAGGTCTTCAAGAGGAAACTAGATTGTTTCCTCCAAGGAGTGCCGGACCAACCGGGCTGTGGTGGGTGATGTGGGCCTGCGGGCCGCTCCAAGCACCAGCCTGGTGACCAAACTCTCACAAGTCAAGTCTGGCCTCGGGCCGAGCTTGGGGAGTAGAAGAACTCCCAGAACCCCATCAACAAGGTATCAACCAGGTATCAACCAGGTCGGAGGCAGTAAAGAGCATCACTACAACCTGCAGTAACCATATGGGTTATGCATAAGACATCCACAACAGTCAACCTCCTCGGCTGATGAAAAAACTACCGGGAAAAAGTTCACCCCCTTACGGGCGCTTATACTATACCTTGTAGAAATTGGACTCGAGTACACGTTGGTGAAATATCCAGGAACTTGAGTGGGCGGAGATCAAGAAAGGCCAGGATGCTTGCTGCTATATTGACAACACCACCAATGTTGAGCTCAACACGAAGATCTCTGGGGATTAGTTCATCGTGTTGACGTGATAACTCATCCCCAGAGAATATAATAATATTAGAAGACAGTGTATGGAATCTGCAGCCATGAAGAGGTCTGTCTAAGGCTTAGGTTTCATCAACAGGACTGTCTAAGGCTCAGGTTTTATCAACAGGATTGTCTAAGGCTCAGGTTGTATCAACAGGACTGTCTAAGGCTTAGGATGTATCAACAGGACTGTCTGAGGCTCAGGTTGTATCACAGCATCTCCTGATTTCTGACCTACAGTGTGGCTTCTTCAGCTTGAAGATGATATACTAGTAACATAACATTAAATCTTTTCAAGAATTGGTCTAGGGTTGTGCATCGTTCCTTCACCATATATTGCGCTGCATTTGCACCCAGCAGTAACTCGGGGAACATGGATGTAAAACGACTGTTGGATAGAGTTTCAGGGGAAGCACATAGTTCGCCTGTCACACGTGAGATTACTTCCTCACACACTGATACAGTCACACTGACCAACACACACACACCTCAGCCTCACCAGGAGCTCTCACGGGGCGGGACATCTACAAGGAAAACTCACAGTAAATCCGACGTACTCTAAACTGGCAGATATGAGGCTCCTCTTGTGTCAACAGGTGTACAAAACCCTCAGGTTGTATCAGCTGGAATATCTGAGACTCCTTTATGATATCAGCAATCGTGTGTGAATCTCTTGTTGTATCAAGAGCCATGTTTGAGGATCTGTTGTACCAACAGTTATATGGCTGGTTAGCTTGCTGTATGTTGACCAGACCACACACTAGAAGGTGAAGGGACGACGACGTTTCGATCCGTCCTGGACCATTCTCAAGTCGATTAGCTTGTTGTATCATTGGGATGTCTCCTGCCTTTGCATTAAGACTGTACTTCTATCAATTAACAAAATCATTATTAAGTAAACACAGTACTGGATTGCTCTTAAATGTATTTTCTTCTATGCTTTTAAAGCGTGTTTTGAGAGCTGAAACTACGCAAGTTGAGCTTTTAAGTGAGGTCTTGAATCTGTGATTTTTTTTTTATAACATGTAGCTTGAACAATGGGTAAACAGTTGTTGTGGAAATAAGTTGTGATAAGGGAGTCGTATTTGTTGTAGAAGTTGTGATAATCGCGGTATTCGTAATTGTAGTGAGAGCGGTATTATTTTCGCTGACCATCTGGCATTTACAAGAAAAACCTGTCAGCCCTCCTACGCTATGTTACTCCGAGATCCTCCAACACTCGGCCACTAACTAATCCAACCATGGTGTGAACCGACCGCATTCCCGACTCTCAGGGTCGGCCACCTAGGGAGCTACCCAGCCAGCCACCCAACTAACCCAGACACCCAGCCAAGCACCCAACTAACCCAAAGACCCAGCCAGCCACCCAACTAACCCAGACACCCAGCCAAGCACCCAACTAACCCAAAGACCCAGCCAGCCACCCAACTAACCCAAAGACCCAGCCAGCCACCCAACTTACCCAGAGACCCAGCCAAGCACCCAACTAACCCAGAGATCCAGCCAACCACCCAACTAACCCAAAGACCCAGCCAGCCACCCAACTAACCCAGACACCCAGCCAAGCACCCAACTAACCCAAAGACCCAGCCAGCCACCCAACTAACCCAGACACCCAGCCAAGCACCCAACTAACCCAAAGACCCAGACACCCAGCCAAGCACCCAACTAACCCAAAGACCCAGCCAGCCACCCAACTAACCCAAAGACCCAGCAAGCCACCCACCTGACCACCTTCAGTGAGCTACGAGTGTCCAGTATCAGAGTGTAGTGTAGATGGAATCGTCTCGCACGAAACGGTGATGTAAAGTTTCAACGAGAGACGAACGTGAGGTAGTGGTTTCTAGGGAACACCTTCGTAGACGCTACCGACAGTGATTTACGGTGAATAATTGTAATCAAGTGGACAACAGAGTATCGTAAGACAAAGACTCGCATCGCGAACAAGAGACTCATCCCCAAAGAGAGACTCATTTCGAACCAGAGACTCGTATCGCGAACAAGAGACTCATCGCCAAAGAGAGACTCATTTCGAACCAGAGACTCGTATCGCGAACAAAAATACTCACATCACAAACAAAAGACTCACATCATAAACAGTTGGGTGGACGTGAATAAGCACGCTACGGCAGACCGGACGAATAAAGTGAATAATTGTTTCTTCTGTGTGCCTCACGTCTCGGCAGATATGTTGTGTCCCCCTGTGTCCCTGCCTGTGTCCCACCACGTGTCCCCTGCGTCCCTCCATGTGTCCCCCCTGTGTCCCTGTGTTTAAACAACAATTTGCCACTAACTCTCCGGTGAAGGTCGACCAGATTGAGTGAAGGAGAATCATCTGCGTCTAAGTTTGACGGTCGGATGATGGTGGTGGATCATCCATCTCTGTCATGTCTCACCCATCCATTTGATTATTTTTGTCATCCAGATTGTTAAATGAGACAATCAGCTCACTTTTTTTGTCAATAGCTACACCGAGGAACGGGTAATTACCTAAGTGTAATTACCTAAGTGTAGTTACAGGATGAGAGCTACGCTCGTGGTGTCCCGTCTTCCCAGCACTCTTTGTCATATAACTCTTTGAAACTACTGACGGTCTTGGCCTCCACCACCTTCTCACCTAACTTGTTCCAACCGTCTACCACTCTGTTTGCAGGACAGGACACGTCAGGACACGCTAATTTACACCTACAGTAGTCATTTTCCGTCATTACGTGAAATGCCGTTGCGTTCCCGCGACCGGAAAAGCCTTGAAATAAGGGAGACATCAAGGCTGAAATAAATTATGGTCACAAGACTGGAGTATGATTACTGGAAATAGTACTGCACGGGTCGTGTGGGAGTATACCTGGAGTATACCTGGAGTGGGTTCTGGTAGTACTTCTACTCCCAAAGCTCGACCGTTGTCTTGTGATAATTTGGTACAAAAGACTTTGTTGATCCTATTGAGTCCAATAGGAAAAAGAATCTGTTCACCAGTTGATTGACGGTTGAGAGGTAGGACCAAAGAACCAAAGCTCAACCTTAGCAAGCACAACTAGGTGAGGCTGTTGCTTGGAGCGGCCCGCTGGCCCCACATATACACTACAGCCTGGTTGGTCCGGCACGTCTTGCAGGAAACGTGTCCAAATTTCCCTTGAACACTTCGACTTTTGTACCGGCATACAAGGTTTGTGCACTATGAACACCGAAGAATGTTGACATGTAACGCGAAGCTGCAACGGCTCTGGACTAACTGCGTTGTTTTCAGGGATATACCCGCGTGGACCTACGGGCTCACCATAGCCCGTGCTACTTGGAACTTGTTCCGAGTAGCTGAATCTATAACAACAACGCGTGGACCCTAATTAAAAGACCAGGAGGTAACCTGTTTATCCAGGTAGGATCTGAATTACAATTAGGGTCCAAAGTAAAAAAACAAATTGATTGGAATATTGGTGAATCATCCCAGGGTGAATCATCCCAGCAAGCCCATACCGTCAGCATAACAACGTTGCAAGGTAGCAATCGGGAGCCGGTCGGCCGAGCGGACAGCACACTGGACTTGTGATCCTGTGGTCCCGGGTTCGATCCCAGGCGCCGGCGAGAAACAACGGGCAGAGTTTCTTTCACCCTATGCCCCTGTTACCTAGCAGTAAAATAGGTACCTGGGTGTTAGTCAGCTGTCACGGGCTGCTTCCTGGGGGTGGAGCTAAAAAAGCCCCGAAATCATCTCAAGATAACCTCAAGATAACCATAAAGCAAACACACACACACACACACACACACACACACACACACACACACACACACACACACACACACACACACACACACACACACACACACATACATAAACATTCACACATGTATTCGTATGATCTCCGATGAGCATCACATGTTTACCTTTCAGGTAAAGTGGACAACAAGGACGTCAACTATTTATACAACTTTTTTGTTGCTCGGGAACAATGCCAGTGTTGAGTAGGAGCGGTCAGACTCTGCCCACCAGGCCAGGTGCAGCTGCTGTCTGTGCGGCAGCTGTATTGATGGACACATTCACGGGGAAGACATCTCCCGTCACGCAGGGTGCAGTTGCACCTCCACAGATCTCCAGTATCAGCTCTTGATACTGGTAATGGCTCAAAAGGGCCACCACTTACGGGCTATTCATGCCCGTGCCACCTTTTGGGTGGCTTAATCTTCATCATCAGCTGTATCGAGACTTGTTTCGTCCGAGGTGCAGCTGTACTTGGACTACTGTATCGCGTGTAAGTGCAGCTGTACCAACTGATATCTCGCGCGAGGTGGGATATGCTGAGATTGCTATAACGAGAGGGTGGGTATTTTTTCTTCACGTGTACATGGGAATTGTTCGAAAATTACACTTAGTTTCAAGTTCCTCTGTGTGTGTGTGTGTGTGTGTGTGTGTGTGTGTGTGTGTGTGTGTGTGTGTGTGTGTGTGTGTGTGTGTGTGTATTTGTGCTTGCGGGGGTTGAGCTCTGGCTCTTTGGTCCCGCCTCTCAACCGTAGAGTTGTGTGTGTGTGTGTGTGTGTGATCAGGGTCGCATAAACAACGATATGAAAATAGTGAGAACCTCCAAGCACATGGTCAAGGAGAACCATGAACATTGTAACAAGAGAACAGTAGAACAGGTCTGGTGGTGGTGACAACCATTCTATCAGCAAATAATCACAACTCACACCTCCTTTGGGTTCTAACAGCACAGCCAGGTCAGAACGGGCCAAGAACGCAGGAGTATCTTGAGTATCTTGAGATGATTGATATTAGGTATAATGGAGGAGATAATGATATTATCATTATCAGGAGATAATGATATTATCAAACATTTTGTGACCTTTCTAATTTGCTTGTGATTACCCGCCTAGATCAAAAAGATACCGTAAGACTACACGCGGCTCGCGATAGTTGTATAACAGATGGAAGTATAGGCAGTGAACAGCCCCGCTCTTGTGTCAGTCCACTAGGGGCTCACCATAGCCCGTGCTACTTGCAACCTTTTGTTCCGAGTAGCTGAATCTAAAACCCCATCCTAAACGCCAGTGAAGAACAGAGGGAAGACTGAGTATGGTTCAGTCCTCCTAACGCTTCCCAATGTCAAGAAACTGTCAAGAAAGAAGGGACGCAAATAAGTACATGATATGTGGCACCCAAGGACGTTAAGTACTTGAAAATGTACTTCACGTGCACCAACGGACGCCTGGTGCATACAAATTACCATTCGTTGGCGCCAAGTGTATAATGAGAAGAAATACAGACGCCAAGTTCATGATCAGGGACAGTCACAAACGATAAGTACAGGAAACAGCTCAAGCAAAACCGTCTGTCATGCGTGTGGTCAGGAGCAATGAAGGACTGCAAGTGCATGCTCAGGGGGCCTCTGGCTACGGTCATGGGGGACCATGCGACAGCCATGGACCCTTTGCAGTCAAGGGGACCCCCTATCTAAGATCAGGGAGGGGCATGACAGCCGTCAGGGAGCCCTGGCTGCAGTTAAGGGGCGCTGGTTGCAGGGGCCCCCTGGCAGCAGTCAGGGGAACACCATGACTACGCTACACGGGGTAATTTTACAGGCAGGTGGGAAAAAAACATTCGAGCAGGTCCCCGTCGCCTAAGGCGAGGCTGGTTATGTGAGTCGGGTCGGGTGCGGTTGCCGAAGTTGTGTCTGGCAGGGATGATTGCTTCCACGGGAGACTGAAATAAATAGTTAATGTGTGTTGGTCTCTATCTCTATCTCCTCTCTCTCTCTCTCTCTCTCTTCTCTCTCTCTTCTCTCTCTCTTCTCTCTCTCTTCTCTCTCTCTCTCTCTCTTCTCTCTCTTCTCTCTCTCTTCTCTCTCTCCCCTCTTCTCTCTCTCTTCTCTCTCTCTTCTCTCTCTCCCCTCTTCTCTCTCTCTTCTCTCTCTCTTCTCTCTCTCTTCTCTCTCTCTTCTCTCTCTCCTTGGCTCTCTCTAATATGGCTGTATCCATATTTCGCTCCCAGTAGATAAATGACATATGAGATTGAGAAACTCAATATTGTGAAGACTTATAATAAGCAGCTGCTCCCCTATGACTGTAATATCTCCATTGATCAAACATTTATGTATTAACGATAAGACTTACCATTAATGTATAATGACTTACTGTAAATATATAAGCTCTTGAAATAGAACATTCTCTGTAACTAGCTGACATTGTAACTATAAGGTGTGAAGGATAGAGGAAATTGTTTCTGTAATAATCTAAGATGAGGTCTGATAAAGACCTTTTGTGCCCTCTGTAATGCTTTTGCGCTACAGAGTTGCGCTTTTTGAATCACATATATAATGTGATTCATTCCTGTTTCCAGCTTTCATCTGTGCTCCTTTTTATAGTTTAATTATCTCTTCTGGTTGAGTTAGGTTGCGTTCCTCTGACATGTTCTCATTGAACGGCACCCTAATATCTGGCACTGAGTGTGTGTGTGTGTGTGTGTGTGTGTGTGTGTGTGTGTGTGTGTGTGTGTGTGTGTGTGTGTGTGTGTGTGTGTGTGTGTACTCACCTAGTTGTACTCACCTAGTTGTGCTTGCGGGGGTTGAGCTCTGGCTCTTTGGTCCCGCCTCTCAACCGTCAATCAACAGGTGTACAGTTTCCTAAGCCTACTGGGCTCTATCATATCTACACTTGAAACTGTGTATGGAGTCAGCCTCCACCACATCACTGCCTAATGCATTCCATTTGTCAACCACTCTGACACTAAAAAAGTTCTTTCTAATATCTCTGTGGCTCATTTGGGCACTCAGTTTCCACCTGTGTCCCCTTGTGCGTGTGTGTGTGTGTGCGCGCGTGTGCGCGTGAATGTGCATGTGTGCGTGTGTGTGTGTGAGAGAGAGATATAAACATACTGCATGACTGTCATGCTAATCATACCCCAACATCATGCAGCAGCAAGCGTCGCATCATTTCCCTTAGTTCACGGTCAAGGAAGGTCAGGCAAGCGACCACGGCTTGACCACCGGAGGGGGAGGATGAAGATAGCGTGGGGGGGAGGAGGGAGGGGGAGAGTATTGATATCCATTACATTCTCCATTAGAACCTTGAACTTGAACCCCGCAAAAATAAGAAAAAAACCTCCGAAAGGATTCAACTTTGTGCGCTACACTTCAAGGTCAATTATCAACTTACGAATCCCATTAGCTCTCGTGAACTGTGGATGCACTGTCATGCAGTGACGGTAAACTGTCGATGCCTTGTCATGCAGTGACGGTAAACTGTCGATGCCTTATCATGCAGTGACGGTAAACTAGATACACCGCCATGCAGTGACGGTAAACTAGATACACCGCCATGCAGTGACGGTAAACTAGATACACCGCCATGCAGTGACGGTAAACTAGATACACCGCCATGCAGTGACGGTAAACTAGATACACCGCCATGCAGTGACGGTAAACTAGATACACCGCCATGCAGTGACGGTAAACTAGATACACCGCCATGCAGTGACGGTAAACTAGATACACCGCCATGCAGTGACGGTAAACTAGATACACCGCCATGCAGTGACGGTAAACTAGATACACCGCCATGCAGTGACGGTAAACTAGATACACCGCCGTGCAGTGATGATAAACTGTCATTTGCACACCACACTTCACCGAAGGTAAAGTACCAGTTTGTAAACTACAATACAAGAACGGTAATGATTGTAATAAAATGGAACAGAGGATGGGTATGGTGGGGTGCCCGTACGACCCCCCCTCTCACAAGGTGGGTATGAGGGGTGTACCCCAACGACCCCCCTCTCACAAGGTGGATATAAGGGTGCATAATAAGTAAACTACGCTTAAACCCTAACGGCAGGGCGCAGCAGCAGCAGCAGCAGCAGGTGGGTGACGAGCTGTTCTACTGAGGGGGGAAAAGGGGGGGATGTAATGGTTGTAAAAGAGGGGGGGGGTTAGGGGGGAGTTAGATCTGGGGTTATGGGGGTTGATGGGTGGGGGGAAGGAATCGCCCTGAGCGCTGCTACAGACCCAACACGCAGGTATATTAAACCACAAAAACGTAACTATGTGACCATTGTCCTGGCGGGTATACACGGGCCTCCGTACTCCATCTACCCTGTGACCTTTGCAACTCTACGCTGCCAGAATGTGTCCAAACCTAACTTGCCAGGATTGGTCCACGTGAAGCTTTTAGGATTTGTATAAACAAAGCTGCTCAAGTTGCCTGTCTCTACCTCCTCATCACAATTGACTTGAGAATGGTCCAGGACGGACCGAAACGTCGTCGTCCCTTCAACTTCTAGTGTGTGGTCTGGTCAACAAAGCTGCTCAAGATTTGCCCCACACTAAGCTTAGAATGTGTGTGTCCCGCCATCTAGTGGCTTAGTGTTTTTATAGTGTAAATCTTTTATTAAAACTGAAGATAGTTTAGGGCAAATCCAAGTTAATGTCCTGTTCTATCCACCCCCTATCCCACCTGCTGCTGTCCCAGCCATCCCAGCATACCTTCAGCCACCATCCCACCATACCATAACCCTGACTCTATTATACCATCATCCTTATAACCACATCCACCTCTGAGCCTATCCACCACCATCCCCCTCATACCTCTGTCCTCCTCCTCCTCCCCTCCATCCCTTGAACAGGGTACCCCTCCCCCCCATCCCTTGAACACGGTACCCCTCCCCCCCCCACCCCTAGCCTCGTCCCCCTCAAGGGATAGTGTTAAACCGGCTGGAACCGAGTTTTCCATCCCAAGGTCAACCAGATTGTTTGGTGTAGGTGGTTGTGGTGACTTGTTAGTGGGCGGTGGTTCAGTGAGGTGATAGTTGTTGTTGTTAGTGGTGGTGGTGGTGAGGAAGATGTCAATGATGTTCGTATTGCTTCGATAGTTTCGTTCTTATTGACTTTAAGGTACGGGAGAGGTCCCAGGGTTCTCCCGGCGGCATTAGTATGCTAGAGTGGTAGAGGGGGGGAGTCCCAAGGTCCCAAGAGCGGGAGCCGGTTACCATATACACACACTCTCGTCTCTCCGGTAGGCGGCGGAACCGCTGCTGCTACACATGTCTTGTGTGGTTGTTGTGTTGCTTTTATATGTTGGTTAGTCCTGCTGGCAGACAACTGGCGCCTCTCAGATCCTTGTCTGTGACTCATGTATGTATTAAACTAAACCAAACACTTTTACAGTGTTACACTATGTGGTCCTCGGGTATATGGATCTATGTGGTCCTCGGGTATATAGACCTATGTGGTCCTCGGGTATATGGATCTATGTGGTCCTCGGGTATATAGACCTATGTGGTCCTCGGGTATATGGATCTATGTGGTCCTCGGGTATATAGACCTATGTGGTCCTCGGGTATATAGATCTATGTGGTCCTCGGGTATATAGATCTATGTGGTCCTCGGGTATATAGGCCTATGTGGTCCTCGGGGATATAGACCTATGTGGTCCTCGGGTATATAGATCTATGTGGTCCTCGGGTATATAGGCCTATGTGGTCCTCGGGTATACAGACCTATGTGGTCCTCGGGTATATAGACCTATGTGGTCCTCGGGTATATAGATCTATGTGGTCCTCGGGTATATAGACCTATGTGGTCCTCGGGTATATAGATCTATGTGGTCCTCGGGTATATAGGCCTATGTGGTCCTCGGGTATATGGATCTATGTGGTCCTCGGGTATATAGATCTATGTGGTCCTCGGGTATATAGGCCTATGTGGTCCTCGGGGATATAGACCTATGTGGTCCTCGGGTATATAGATCTATGTGGTCCTCGGGTATATAGGCCTATGTGGTCCTCGGGTATATAGACCTATGTGGTCCTCGGGTATATAGACCTATGTGGTCCTCGGGGATATAGACCTATGTGGTCCTCGGGGATATAGACCTATGTGGTCCTCGGGTATATAGACCTATGTGGTCCTCGGGTATATAGATCTATGTGGTCCTCGGGTATATAGGCCTATGTGGTCCTCGGGTATATAGACCTATGTGGTCCTCGGGTATATAGACCTATGTGGTCCTCGGGTATATAGACCTATGTGGTCCTCGGGGATATAGACCTATGTGGTCCTCGGGTATATAGACCTATGTGGTCCTCGGGTATATAGATCTATGTGGTCCTCGGGTATATAGATCTATGTGGTCCTCAGGTATATAGACCTATGTGATTATCGGGTATATAGACCTATGTGATCCTCGGGTATATAGACCTATGTGGTCCTCGGGTATATAGACCTATGTGGTCCTCGGGTATATAGACCTATGTGGTCCTCGGGTATATAGATCTATGTGGTCCTCGGGTATATAGACCTATGTGGTCCTCGGGTATATAGATCTATGTGGTCCTCGGGTATATAGACCTATGTGGTCCTCGGGTATATAGATCTATGTGGTCCTCGGGTATATAGACCTATGTGGTCCTCGGGTATATAGATCTATGTGGTCCTCGGGTATATAGACCTATGTGGTCCTCGGGTATATAGACCTATGTGGTCCTCGGGTATATAGACCTATGTGGTCCTCGGGTATATAGATCTATGTGGTCCTCGGGTATATAGACCTATGTGGTCCTCGGGTATATAGATCTATGTGGTCCTCGGGTATATAGACCTATGTGGTCCTCGGGTATATAGATCTATGTGGTCCTCGGGTATATAGACCTATGTGGTCCTCGGGTATATAGACATACGTGGTCCTCGAGTATATAAACCCCCCCCCCCCACTATATTTCTTAGTCCGAGTGCTTGAAAGTCTTTTCACATAATTTATAGGGGTATGTGTTCGTATTCTTCTGGTGTGGCCGTGTCCTTGTGATGTGTCCGTGTGCTTGAAAAGTGTCCCTTTGACGTATTTGTGTTCTTGTGGTGTGTCCGTGTCCGTGTCTTCGTGAGGTGCCTGCGCTACTAACCAAAGCCTTACACCTTCAGATACGATGACTGTGTCGTGCGGGACTTGGAACCAGGTGTAATAAAACGCCTCGAGCTGCCATTACGAGTAAGATAACACATCAAGGACGCCCACACCTGCAACAGACTCGTCGGAAGGTAAAGGAAGACTGTGTTTTGTTTATGATTGGAGAGGAAGATGGGACCGGGGGGGAGGAAAACAAAAGACGCGCTTCATGCACTAGGGGGAGAGAGGCGGGGAATTTCCAGGTGCGGTTGTTATCTGAGAGGGTCACCTGTGGTCCGTGTGGACACCTTTCTTAGGGACCATCTGCTTCCTCCTGCACGTACATATGTTCTCCTTGGAGGACGCGCTAAAGACGTTCCTTGGGGAAGCGGCTTTTTTTTGAAGGTGATCCTGGACCGAGAGCTTCCCGAAGATGCAGGCGGCGATGAGTCACAATAACGTAGCTGAAGTATGTTGACCAGACCACACACTAGAAGTTGAAGGGACGACGACGTTTCGACTTGAGAATGGTCCAGGACGGACCGAAACGTCGTCGTCCCTTCAACTTCTAGTGTGTGGTCTGGTCAACTTCTCGAAGATGTTCTTTGGGGAGATCGTCTGCCTCCTGAATGTACTCCTTGGGGTGACATATTGAAACTACTCCAGAGGGTTCGTTCTCCTATATGTGAATGAAGGAGGACATAGGTGTATCTCAAGGAGTACCTGAAGGTGCTCCTCCAGACCTCGCGTCTCGCCCCAAGGCTGCACCTACACTAACGCACAGCTGCGCTTCCTGTCTTGCTCCTCCTTCCCTGGTATGACTTCCAGGAAGATAAAAAAGTAGAAAACAAAACATCTTCGCAATAATTCCTACGGGGACTTCCCCCTCGTGTAGTCAATAGGGAGGAAGAGGGGGGGTGGGAGGGAGGGAGGGATGAAGAGGGGGTGAGGGAGGGATGAAGAAGGGAGGGAGGGTAATAATTGTTGTTCTCCCTTTTGCGTCACCCTCTTCCTTTCACTCTTCCAGTGGATTTCACACTGTTCCAGATACGTTGGTCAAAGCCACTGCCGCCAGGTATGCCCCCTTCATAATCCCCCACTCCCCCCTCCCCCTCCCCCTCCCCCTCCCCCTCCCCCTCCCCCTCCCCCTCCCCCTCCCCCTCCCCCGATACTACTATTACTACCCAGTCCACCGCCTCATACTACCACCACTCATCCCTGATACCACTATCCGCCCCCCACCCCTCATGCTACTATCATCTCTGATACCACTATCATGAATATCATTTGCTAGTGTATAGATTATGTACATATGCTAATGTATTATGAGAATATACTGATGATGTATTGAGCTCATATTGTTGCATTATATAAAGGGCATAATGACTATTGCATTGTGAGAATATTCTGTTATATTGAACTATTGTACTAGAATATGCAGTTGCATTTTATTCTGGATATCAAGTTTATTGGTATTATAAAAACTATTTTGCATTGAATTACAAGTTTGCTTTTGTGTTGTGTTGAAGTCTTATCAGCCTCTGGAGGTTTATTATTATTATTATTATTATTATTATTATTATTATTATTATTATTATTATTATTATTATTATTATTATTATTATTATTATTATTATTATTTATTACTCAATTATCTTGCAAACAATGCACAAACAACAAGGCTTCTTCAGCAAATATGTAACGCCTACATACAGCTAAATCATCATCAGAGATATCCACACTGAAATATGTTACATCTACACACACAGTCAGATCATCAACAGAGCTATCCTGACCAACAACACTGAAATAATCGACAACGACCACAGAAGATGAGACATCACCGAAGCACTACATATCAAGCAATCTCAACCCATTCTTAACAAGTTGCTCACACTCGGTACATGCTACAGTCGCAGGCGATGAGTCACAATAACGTGGCTAAAGTATGATGACCAGACCACACACTAGAATGTGAAGGGACGACGACGTTTCGGTCCGTCCTGGACCATTCTCAAGTCGAACAGATCGACTTGAGAATGGTCCAGGACGGACCGGAACGTCGTCGTCCCTTCACCTTCTAGTGTGTGGTCTGGTCATCATGCTACAGTCCTCAAGACTAAGACACAGTGTCCAGCACACACACACACACACACACACACACACACACACAGAAGCATATAATGAAACTTCTGAAGCTTCATATAATGAAGCTTCTGAAGAAGCATATAATGAAACTGGAAAAGGTTCAGAGGTTTGCAACGAGACTCGTCCCAGAGCTACGAGGGATGGGGTATGAAGAGCGCCTGAGGGAACTGTGCCTTACGACACTAGAAAGAAGAAGGGAGAGGGGGGACATGATAGGAACGTATAAGATACTCAGAGGAATTGACAGAGTGGACATAGACGAAATGTTCACACGGAATAGTAACAGAACGAGAGGACATGGATGGAAGCTTGAAACTCAGATGAGTCACAGAGATGTTAGGAAGTTTTCTTTTAGCGTGAGAGTAGTGGGGAAATGGAATGCACTTCAGGAACAGGTTGTGGAAGCAAATACTATTCATAATTTTAAAACCAGGTATGATAGGGAAATAGGACAGGAGTCATTGCTGTAAACAACCGATGCTCGAAAGGCGGGATCCAAGAGTCAATGCTCGATCCTGCAGAAACAACTAGGTGAGTACAACTAGGTGAGTACACACACACACACACACTACCCCAGCCATATTAAGAACATAGGAGTTGGGGGAACTGCTGATGGGCTATTGACCCATGTGCCCTGCTTCACCTCATACGTTTTGGTCATATATATACAGTTGCCTGAGCTAATTTGTGAGTTTACGGGCTCTCCATAGCCCGTGCTACATGGACACTTCGTTCTGAGTAGCTAAATCTAAAACAATAACAACAGCCAATTTGTGTCCACTTTATTGTCTTTGACAAAGTTGACAGGATCAAGGAAACGTATCTCTTAGCGTCAGGCCATACAGAACTGTAAAATGATCTATGGAGAGTAATTTGTTTAACTTCCTTGTGAAGTAAAGGAGAAATATAAAGAAGTATATATATATTCATTATTCTAGAATCATTTATCTAACCCTTTCTCTCATATTCATTAACACATACTCCTAAATAAGAAGGTATTTAGAGCTATATACACCACCTACGTGAGACTGGAGTATGCAGCCTCATCCTGGAGCTACCATCAAAAGAAATATAATGAAACTCGAAAAGGTTCAGAAGTTTGCAATAAGGTTTATCTCCTCAGAATTGGAGGTATGAAGATGGACGGAAGGAACTGAACCAGACGACACTAGAAGAGAGGAGAGAGAGAGAGAGGTGGGGGACATAATAAGAGACGTATAAAATACTTGGGGGAGATTGACAAAGTGGAAAAAGAGGAAATGTTCACATTGACTACCATTAGTACAAGAGAACATGGACGGAAGCTTGAAACTCGGGTGAGTCATATAGAGATAGAGTACCATGGGGTACCCAGAGTACCATGAGGTACCCTATCTAGTAGGATATACAGAACGAGTGAATATATTCACCTCGTCGTCAAGGTATGCTTATCCACGCAGTGGCTAGCTCCTTAGACACACTGAACAATACTGACAGACTTCATGAGTGAAGCCTTCACAGAGGCACGATTCCAACAGAGGACGTTTGGCGGCTGGATTAACGAACATTAGGCCTTTGCTGATGAGGACGGGCCATAATATTAAAATATTAATGGCTCGGGAAATGGGGCTTAAGAGCTGTCGCTTAACCTCGCAAGCATATATATATAGATATGCACGCACACATAAACGCCAGCTTGCGAATGACCAATTACCCTACCAGCAAATTGCGTTGCAAAGGGCCTGTGGAATCCGGTTATATCAGTTAGCCAACTAGTTTTTCCCCCCGTGTCTACCAGGTTCTTCCCCCGCCCTTCCCCTCCTGCGCCTCAACTCCACTCCACTAACCTAACCTAACCTCAACACCCACTCTCCCCCGTGGATAAACCAGGGGCCAGATTCACGAAAGCACTTACGAACCTGTACATCTTTTCTCAATCTTTGACGGCTTTGTTTACAATTCTTCAACAGTTAATGAGCTCCGAAGCACCAGGAGGCTGTTTATAGCAATAACAACAGTTGACTGGCAAGTTTTCATGCTTGTAAACTGTTTAATAAATGTAACCAAAGCCGTCAAAGATTGTGGAAAGGTGTACACGTTCGTAAGTGCTTTCGTGAATCTGGCCCCCTGGTAACTATCCCTTCATCTTCAACCCAACTCACAACCGATCATCAGTTTCCTGGACCCGCTATACACACCTCTCTCTCCAGTCTCCCCAGACAGCAACCACCCTCCACCTCCCACCACACTACCGACCAACCACACCCGAACGAACACCACAACAACTCCCCCCCCCCCTCCCCCCTTCATTATAGATTCATTATAGACCTGTTTTACGGCGGTTAATTTGGTACCGCTTACTACCAAAATATCCCAATACAACCTCGTATTGTAAACATATCATTGAACCATTTGTAAGCGTATTTTTATGAAATCGAATCGAGAGATGCAACAGTAGCATTATTGCAAGACTATTATGCTGCTATTTTTTTTTAGATATATACAAGAGTTGTTACTTTCTTGTTATATTATAGTTCTTACTCGTTCATCTCCAATTTTCTAATTTTTCTTCCCTGTCCTTAACCCCCTTCATATCTTTCTTACTTTTCCATCTCCCTCTTTCTTATTCATTCTCCTAGCAGCACATCTCTGCAACTAGTAGCACATTCTTCCTTCAAGTAGTACACACCCTTGCTTCAAGTTGCACACCCTCGTTTCAAGTAGCACACCCTTGCTTCAGGTATCACATCCTTGCTTCAAGTAGCACATCTTTGCTTCAAGTAGCACATCCTTGCTTCAGGTATCACATCCTTGCTTCAAGTAGCACATCTTTGCTTCAAGTAGCACACCCTTGCTTCAGGTATCACATCCTTGCTTCAAGTAGCACATCTTTGCTTCAAGTAGCACACCCTTGCTTCAGGTATCACATCCTTGCTTCAAGTAGCACATCTTTGCTTCAAGTAGCACACCCTTGCTTCGAGTAGCACATGACCAAGCAAGTAGTTTTGTGTAAAAAAAAAATATTCCTTCTCGTCACTAATCAAAGTTTAGAATGACTCTAATTAATCACTGATAAATAGTATTCTAAATCTAAATCGAGTTTACACTATATAATTATAAGAATTACCTAGAAGGATGTTATTAAGACTTGGGTAATTAATGCTGTTGCCTTTTGTATAGATGTTTAGCATTTGTGACTTAATCCTTTTTTCTCTCTCTCTCCTGTTCTCTTTTTCTTCT
This sequence comes from Procambarus clarkii, assembly GCF_040958095.1. Classification (NCBI taxonomy): domain Eukaryota; kingdom Metazoa; phylum Arthropoda; class Malacostraca; order Decapoda; family Cambaridae; genus Procambarus; species Procambarus clarkii. Next base: position 24,609,997 of record NC_091205.1, read on the forward strand.
ATTGCAGTCCTTGTGGCACAGTGGTAAAACACTCGCTCGGCTTCGCGAGCCCACTGGCCTGGGTTCGTTTCCTGGAGCCAGATTCACGAAGCAGTTACGCAAGTACTTACGAACGTGTCCATCTTTCCTCAATCTTTGACGGCTTTGGTTACATTTATTAAACAGTTTACAAGCATGAAAACTTGCCAATCAACTGTTGTTATTGTTATAAACAGCCTCCTGGTGCTTCGGAGCTCATTAACTGTTTAATAACTGTAAACAAAGCCGCCAAAGATTGAAAAAAGATGTACAGGTTCGTAAGTGTTTGCGTAACTTCTTCGTGAATCTAGCCCCTGGCCGGGTGCCAATCCTTAACTATAGCCTCTGTTCACCCAGCAATGAATGGGGTACCTGGTTGTTAATTTTAAACGATTTGGCGGGTCGTATTCCTGGGGAAAAAATAGGATTAAGGACCTGCCCGAAACGCAGTGTGTGCTGGTGGCTGTACAAGAATGTTAGAACTCTTGTATTAATAAATAGATAAAAAGAAAATACAACAAAAAATCCTACGCCATAGCTACGATTTTCTTATCACTTAGTTTATTGCGTCCTTCGGCTGCTGGTATCATTGGTTCGAAATTTTATTTGAGTTATATTAAGCCTAGTTTACCTACCTTGAGGTTACTTTGAGGTGCTTCCGGGGCTTAGCGTCCCCGCGGCCCGGTCGTCGACCAGGCCTCCTGGTTGCCGGACTGATCAACCAGGCTGTTGGACGCGGCTGCTCGCAGCCTGACGTATGAGTCACAGCCTGGTTGATCAGGTATCCTTTGGAGGTGCTTATCCAGTTCTCTCTTGAACACTGTGAGGGGTCGGCCATTTATACCCCTTATGTGTAGTCCTACCTACCATGTGCAATCCTAAGGTTAAACCCAGTATAGGGAATTGACAATGTTCATCAATGTCGCCCTCACTACACAGGGACCCTGATCTTCAGGACCAATGACAACAACAAAATTGCTCTCCTTTTTTGTCATGGGTTTGGTTTCAAGCTCATTTCGACCAGTCCAAACTCAAGGGCACCCAGTTTCTTGTTCCAGCACGCTAATCCGGGGCAGTGGACACAGGCTGCGTGGTTCGCCTGCTCCTTGGTACACACCGGCTTCGCTCCACACAGCCCGTCCTCGCATACGAAGATCCAAGCTCGTTAATCCAGCCGCCAAACCCCTTGTTTGTGAATGAATAGCGGTTTACACACGACTCACAACTGATGACGTCCAAAGACTTCCGGAACAAGTGCTTCGCTCACATCCTCTGTTCGAACCACAATTCTATAAATGCTTCACCCACGAACTTCAAATACAAATAATCGCCAACAGAACCTAAACACCTATCTTGAGATGATTTCGGGGCTTTTAGTGTCCCCGCGGCCCGGTCCTCGACCAGGCCTCCACCCCCAGGAAGCAGCCCGTGACAGCTGACTAACACCCAGGTACCTATTTTACTGCTAGGTAACAGGGGCATAGGGTGAAAGAAACTCTGCCCGTTGTTTCTCGCCGGCGTTCGGGATCGAACCCGGGACCACAGGATCACAAGTCCAGCGTGCTGTCCGCTCGGCCGACCGGCTCCTAACCTAACCTATCTTACGCCTAACTATACATATACTTTTTATGTATAATAATATTAATTTATATATGAGAACAAACCAATGTTTAATACACAGTATGTTGAAATTGGTGAATGCGTCAGGGGAACATGGCCGCTGCTTTAACCAACCTAGTGTGAAGACGGGTTGCTGACGACCCTTGTTCGAAACGCAACTCAGTAAATGCTTCACCCTCTGGCTGCAAATACAAACGGTTGCCAAACAGGACCTAAACACCTAAACAAACCTAGGCCTAAATTTGCTAATATATAATAATATGAATTTATGAACAAATCCACAAAGGCCGTGACGAGGATTCGAACCTGCGTCCGGGAGCATCCCAGACACTGCCTTAATCGACTGAGCTACGACAGGATAAAAAGAGTTGAAACCGAAATTCTACTGAACTTACTGGAACTTACTTTGATGCATCACGTTAGTGTGATCTCTGTAATATGAATTTATATTTGAGAAAATTCCTATTTAGAATGACAAGTATGTTAAAATTGATCAATGCGTCTTTGGGGTCGGCCACTGGATGGAATGAACTTAGCCTCAGGACAGGTTACCATTGCACATTTTAAAGATTTAATTTTATTTTTCACCAGAGCACAATATACCAACAGCTTTACCTCCATGTATAACTATCTACGGGCTCACCATAGCCCGTGTTACTTGGAACTTTTTGTTCCAGGTAGCGAATCTTTAACAACAACAACCTCCATGTACACAGTTGGTGACGGGTACACAGGGACGAGCAGGGAAGGAATGATGTCGAGTGGTTGTGCCTTGCCCAGGATTCGAACCCGGGTCGTACTGCTTAAGAGGGTATATCGGAGAAGGTGCTAAGTGCTAATTACTACACAGTAAGAGGCTGTGATTTCAAGCAAAGCGAACACGTTGTTTCCTTTATATATATATATATATATATATATATATATATATATATATATATATATATATATATATATATATATATATATATATATATATATATATATATATATATATATATGCAATTGACGATCACAAAACACTGATCATTTTATGCGGAAAGTCCACAGAGAAATATGAAATGTGAACGTTTCGGCTTTGTTAAAGCCTTTGTCAACACCAGACTGACTGACAGACTGACTGACTGAAGTCAGTCTGGTGTTGACAAAGGCTTTAACAAAGCCGAAACGTTCACCTCATTTCATATTTCTCTGTGGACTTTCCGCATATATATATATATATATATATATATATATATAAATAAAGAAAAACGACAAAAAGGCAAGAATACGAAGTTCTCATTATGCACAAAACAATAATAATGACTGAAAAAGACTATGACAAATAATTAAAAATAAAATACAATAAATGATAGCAAAGTCGAAAATATAAATGTGGAGAAACACTACAGAGCCAAACGAAAAAAGCAGAAGATGGAGAAGGTAGAAGGAGACAAAGAGGGCTGAAAGAGAGACAAGAGGACGCCATGGTGGTCACTGGTGGTGGTGGTGATCTTGATACAAAGTCTGCCCTGGTAACCAACCCCAAGGTCACCCCACAGCCCTACTGGGCGCTGGCAACACTGCCCCAGCCCAGGGCAGTGGGCTGGTTATCTTGAAGTTATCTTGAGGTTATCTTGAGATGATAACCTCTTGAGATGATAAATGAGATGAGAAATTAGGCTATGGCAGCTCTTCACTAAGAGCACTCGTGTACTTGCCTATCAGTGTCGAAGTGAGGTGAGCTCCAGCTCTCCATGCCCAGCCTACTGGCCGTGTTGTATCTGTTGCGTTATAATTTCACTATTCTGATATTCACATTTGTTCTTGTCGAATCTAGGCTTAAAGGGACCTGATAGGTGAGTGGACAGCGCTTCGGATTCGTAGTCTTGAGGTTCCGGGTTCGATCCCCGGTGGTGGAGGAAGCAAATGGGCAGTTTCTTTCACCCTGATGCGCCTGTTACCTAGCAGTAAATAGGTACCTGGGAGTTAGACAGCTGCTACGGGTTGCTTTCTGGGGGTGTGTAACAAAAAGGAGGCCTGGTCGAGGACCGGGCCGCGGGGACGCTAAGCCCCGAAATCATCTCAAGATAACCTCATAAGATAACCCACTCTTGGAGTTATCTTATCTTGAGGTTATCTTGAGATGATTTCGGGGCTTTTTTTTTTTTTAGTGTCCCCGCGGTCCGGTCCTCGACCAGGCCTCCACCCCCAGGAAGCAGCCCGTGACAGCTGACTAACACCCAGGTACCTATTTTACTGCTAGGTAACAGGGGCATAGGGTGAAAGAAACTCTGCCCGTTGTTTCTCGCCGGCGCCTGGGATCGAACCCAGGGCCACAGGATCACGAGTCCAGTGTGCTGTCCGCTCGGCCGACCGGCTCCCTATGACCTTGTCAAACTCAAGGATAAAATGACCTTGAGTTTGTCAAGGTCATCTTGTAACCTTCTGTAGTCCAAGGTTATTACATTCTTCATTACCTTAACATTGTGTAGAAACACTTGGCGTGTACGAGCTCACTTCCTTCAGTAGGTCATTCACATAAATTAGGAACAGTAGCGGTCCCAGGACCGACCCTTGGGGAGCTCCACTTGTTACCTTCCTCCAGCTCGACACCTTGTCTGTGACTGCGACTCTCTGATTTCTGTACTTCAGGTATTCCCTTATCCAGTTCCGTGTCTTCCCAGTTATCCCTGTTTGCTTCTCCATCTTGTACATCAGCCTGTCTTGAGGAGCGTTATCAAGTTATTTTTAAGAGTCTACGAATATAGTCTATCCTGCCCTCTTTGCTCTGTCATATTTGAGTAATCTTGTCATATAGAAAGCTTACCAGGCATCAAATTTATCAAATGGGGTTGATAAACTGTGATTTGATCTATATGTTCATCCACTCTGTATCTAGCTTATCAGTGCTGTAACTTGCTTAACCACTGTGAATATTCGGGTTCAGTTCCTGAACCCATTGTGTGCCTTTGTAAATCATTCACTACCATTCTAACCCGTTCTCAGCAGCCTGTCCTTCGAACAAAGACCCAAAAGTGATTCCATGCACCCGCCAAACCCCCAGCTGTTTATGAATGAAAAACGGTTTTACACTCGACTCACAACTGATTTCGTTCGAACACTTCCGCAACAAGTTCTTCACTGACGAATTTTGTTCGAACCACAACGCTGTAAATGCTTCACCCACGTACTACAAATACAAATAATCGCCAACAGAACCTAAACACCTAACCTAACCTATGCCTATATATGCACAATACGCTAGTAACTTAAAATATTAATTTACATTTGAGAAAATTCCCGTTTCGAATGAACAGCATGTAAAAATTGATGAATGCGTCGGTGGGGTCGACCGCTGGATGGAATGGACTTTGCGCCGAGGATGAGTACCAACAATACGTTTCTAGCAGGACACAAACTATGCTGAATATCTTTAACACATTCAGACATTAAATTCACTTGATGTTTTACTGTAAGTTGATATTAGATACACGGTTCTGCTATACGTATCTGACACCGGGAAAGGATGCCCCTCCTCTCTCTTCCCTGGCATCAGCAGATACGCATGTTCACTTGGGGAGTTCCACGGGTGAGACGCAAGCCGAATGCGAAATAACATTACCGGCCGACACGTGCGGTTAAGACAAGGTGTAAACAAAGGGATGCACATGGGAGGTTCGTTTCGTTTTCTTGTTTCTGGGGAGTTTTGTGTGTTGGTTTATTGTGATATTTGGTTGTCTTGTTTCAGGGGGAGAGAGAGAGAGAGAGAGAGAAGATTAAGCTACCCAAAAGGTGGCATGGGCATGAATAGCCCATAAGTGGTGGCCCTTTTGAGCCATTTCCAGTATCAATAGATGATACTGGAGATCTGTGGAGGTGCGACTGCACCCTGCGTGACGGGAGATGTCTCCCGTGTTTCAGGGGGAAGGTTTTTGGATGTTTATACCCCCCCCATCGTTGTTGTTGTTGTTGTTAAAGATTCGCCACCTGGAACAAAAAGTTCCAAGTAACACGGGCTATGGTGAGCCCGTAGTGCCAGCTCCCCCATCAATGATATACCATCTAGATATATCTCAAGATATCTCAAGATATCTCCTCCTCTGACACACCTGGCTTGTCCCCTGACTCATATCCACACCTGACTAACCTTTTATAGCTCCCCCCCCTGAATCATCTTCATATTTCCCCTGATTTACCTCCTTATATCTACGGGCTCACCATAGCCCGTGTTACTTGGAACTTTTTGTTCCAGGTAGCGAATCTTTAACAACAACAACAACAACAACCTCCTTATCCTCTAACTCACCTTCCATAACCCCCCCCCTGACTCAACTCTATTCCCCCCCCTGACTCAACTCTATTCCCTCTGACTCACATCCATGCTCCGTAACTCATCTCCCACACCCACTCATTCAAATATTGAAACATGCAGCACCAGCCTGGAACCCACACCTAGTAAATCATAAAACCAAAATTTCAAAAGGATAGATGTTTGCAACAAGAATGATGCCAGAGTTAAGGAGGTGGGAAAAACAGCATGGGGACATGATCACAACATACAAGATACTGAGAGGGGGAATAAATAAGGTGGAAATGTAAGGGAATCCTCGCATCCTGTTCAGGCTGTCAACAAAGTGGCATACGCTGGAAGAAGTTGCGGGAGCCACCTCCATCCACAACTGTAAGACCAGATTCGACAAAAAATTCGAACATCACAATAGTTAAAATGCAAAATATTAGAATAAATTAGTTAAAAGAATTAGTTAAAATAATAATGCAACACGTTCAAGAAGGCTTGAACATACAGAGCTAAACCTCTCTCCACCCATACACACACATATATAATAATTCATTGTGTCTGGGACAGGAAGCCAGGATATACCTACAGTACATGTTAGGCTTAAACCCGAGGCTTCTCTCCTCCAGCCCCCCCCCCCCCACATACACCTCCTCCCCCCCCTCCACACACACCTGCTCCCCCCACCTCCCCCCTCACACCTGCCGGCCCGGTGAGGTCCTGTGGAGCCCCCCCCCCTGGTGCTGGGGGAAGTACCTGGGAATGTACACGCAGCCAGAGAAACGTATTGGCCAACTCTGGCGACCGTCGTCTGGTTGGCGAAAACGTTTGGGCCAGGCGTCTCATTATTATCTAGTACCCCACCTCTCCCCAACCCTTGAATGCTATTGTCAATTGATTGATTGATGAAGATTAAGCCACCCAAAAGGTGGCACGGGCATGAATAGCCCGTAAGTGGTGGCCCATTTGAGCCATTACCAGTATCAAGAGATGATACTGGAGATCTGTGGAGGTGCGACTGCACTCTGCGTGACGGGAGATGTCTCCCGTGTGCTATTGTCACTTGCTTAGTGTGAGAGTGTATGGAACTATTGTAGTATACAGTGTTTATGTGTATAAAGTGTATTGTGGTGCATAGGGTATAGGTGTGGGAGGTAGTATATTGGTGAGTTTAGTATAGTATAGTGTGTGTGTGTGTGTGTGTGTGTGTGTGTGTGTGTGTGTGTGTAGATTGACAGTCACAGGACTTGCAGACTCACCAATTCACAGGACTAGTATAATCGGTCACACTCCGCCAGACTAGTAGATGAATCAAAATAATTTTGAAGAAATCTTTAATCAGAATTGAAGCGTTCAAAATATATTATTATTAAAATAAAATAAAATATCCTATTTACCAGTATCATTATTTCTCAACAAAACACTCGATTCGTGCTATTTCCCCCTATTTGCAAATAGGGGTAATGACTACCCTTATTTGCCGTGATATTTGCAGTGACTATTTTCTCATTGCACTAGACAACAGGCGGCTAAAAAAAAGGCGGGGTCAAAGAGCTAAGGCTTGACCCTGCAGGCACTAATAGATGAGTACACACACACACACACACACAAATACACTGTAAATATTCGATAGACTGGAGTTCCACCAACCAGGCACTCCAGGAGAGGCTTAGAAAGTCTCATTTGGATACCAGTGATGTGTGTGTCTCTCTGGGACCCTATATATATATATATATATATATATATATATATATATATATATATATATATATATATATATGTATATATATATATATATATATATATATATATATATATATATATATATATATACATATATATATATATATATATATATATATATATATATATATATATATATATATATATATATATATATATATATATATATATTCGTTCCTCACAGCGCACATTCAAACGCGTATTACTGAAGCAACCAACAAAGGGAAAACAAACACAGGTGTAACTTGCAAACAAATAACAAGAAAATATTTATTTAGCAATACACCTCTAACTAGGCTTCTTCTCCCCCCTCCCCCCCGCCCACCCCTTCCCCAGCATCCACGGAGTGTATATATATACACTCTTAAGATAAACAAATACTCAGTTCACGCAAGAAATTATTCAATGTTGGACACAATCAAGTTTTAAGTTCAGAGACCTATAATTTAAATCAAGTGTGTGGCTGCTTCTTGTATTCTTTACCTCAGGGAAAGTCTGCTTTATTGACTTCATTTGGCAATGAACTCCATCTTTATTCTGGAGCAAATACAGTATGTTTTTGTTTGGGGGATTTAGTGTGTTTGCTGTTTTGGGATTAGTTTTGTGTGTGTGTGTGTTTGGACAGACGAGGTTTTTCATATCGGTGTTGTTTTGCATGTGTTTTTCGTGGTGTTCTTGTGTGTTTACCTTGACGAGCTTGTGTGAGCATTCCTGGCCAAGCAGGAGGGTGGGTGTGGGCGTGACTGGAGCTTCAAGTGTGGGCGTGACTGGAGCTTCAAGTGTGGGCGTGCTGAGGCACCTCTTTCTCGAGTAGGAGTTTCCACATCTCTCTCCTGGTGTCGGCGTCGTGCTGTGGGTGGTGAAGAAACACCTTGTTGCCCGCGATCAAAGACTCCACGAACTTGTTGCCATCGAGTTCATAGAGGCTGTTCCTGTGGACGTGGGGCACCTTGGCAGCCTCTGCCAGCACGCCCGTCAGGTACACGTCGTCCACCCACAGGAAGGGACACGTCAGACTGGCATTCATGAGGGCGTATACAGCGGGTTGCGTCATGAAGAAGGCGTTGCCCGAGCAATATGGAGGAAAAGTATTGGGCTTGTACTCGTTAGGATCGACGTACCACTTGGACTTGTTGTCTCGTATGACCATCATTCCTATCCAGACTAAACACTGGATCTCAGGGCGTTCCCATTCGTGCTCTTTCCCGGTAATATTTGCATCTGCTGGTGCGTTGCCGGGCTTCACTGTACTAATCTCCTTCGTCTCATTCACCTCAACGTCTTTCACTTTAATCGTGGTTTGCGTTGTGAAATTCAAGGAGTAGTCGAGGAACCGCTTGAGAGCGAATATGTTAACGAAAATGTCATCGTCCGTCTTGATAACGTAGCCAGGCTGGCGACAGTGTTGGCTGACCCAGTGAAGAGCAGTCACGGCCTTGTAGCTCAGGTTCCGGTACGAGTCTACGAAGTCTGCCATGATGAGGTCGTGGTAGATGTCGCTCTCCTGGCGCAGACTGGCCCGACTCTCGTTGCTCGTGGTCCACCCCAAGACAAACACAACCTGGTGCCAGAACAAACAGGTTAATTATCACACACAGACATCACAGTAGCGTGATGCATCAAATGAACACATCCACAAGGGTCGTGATGAGGATTCGAACCCTCATCACGGCCTCTTGTGGATTTGTTCAGGTTAATTATCCCTCTCGGCATGAGTCTCTTGTGTAGACACGCTCACACTGAGATGGCTATCAGGATTATCAGGATATCTTGAGATATCCTGATATCAGATATCAGGATATCTTGAGACTGAGAGGATATCAGGATTTCTGAAGAAGGTTAAGTTCCCGCTGAACTTATCTACAGCGCTTGGCTTTTACTAGATAAGTTCTATCTACTTCTGTCTATCACCGCATTTTGGAAAAAACACAATTAATAGATCAATAAATATGTATATACAGAAAGAATAAAGAATAAACAAGGCAAATGTAAATAAGAAATAATTCGTGTCTTTTGACATGGCCAGCACTGGAGTCGACTCTTGTCTGAATCCAGTGATTGGCAGTGATTCAGAAGTGCCAGTGATTGGAATCTCAATCCCATTCATCTTTCCCCCACCCTGGGATCCCTACCTCATCCATGCCCCCTTTGGTCCTCCATAACCCCATTTGTCTTACCCACCTTATGACGTAATATCGGGTACCACTCTGGGCTCCCCCAGGTGTCCCGGATGACCTCTCGCCTCTCCTGATTGGCTGGGGCCGTGTGCACGTAGAAGATCATCTGGCCAATCACAGCAAAATACGTGGGTCAATAACAATGGGTTCGCAGAAGAGGGAAAGAAATTAGAAGAGAGTAAAAAACAGTTCAGAAAAGGGGAGAAAAGTGATGAGAAAAAGAGGGGGGAAGAAGAGGGGGGGAGAGAAAAAGTTAATTAGCGCATATTTTTTCCCCTTTTTCGAGGACTTGTTGCGTTATGATATTTTGCTTACAATATTTGTTTATTTCTTGAAGGTACAAGCAACGTTGGAGTTAGAACAGACGCTAGTTATGTTAGGTGGCTTTTCTTAATCTTGTTTACCTTATAGATTGTCATCCACACTTCCGTGGAAATAAACCTTCCATTCACCTGAACTGTATGGGTTTCGAACCCTGGATCCCAAGCATGTCAGGCCGTAGCTCTATCTACGTATCGTATCTCTATCGACAGGTGGCCCTGTCGATAGAGATACGGTCTCACATATGTGGAGACCACGGTTCGAACCCCATACAGCCCAGGTGAATGGGATGTTTACCTTGCTTGTCTCTGTTTCTCTCACTTTCGCTCTATCTCTCTCTTTCTCTTCGTCTCTCTCTCTCTCTCTCTCTCTCTCTCTCTCTCTCTCTCTCTCTCTCTCTCTCTCTCTCTCTCTCTCTCCTCTCTCCTCTCTCTCTCTCTCTCCTCTCTCTCTCTCTCTCCTCTCTCTCTCCTCTCTCTCTTCTCTCTCTCTCTCTCTCTCCTCTCTCTCTCTCTCTCTCTCTCTCTCTCTCTCTCTCTCTCTCTCTCTCTCTCTCTCTCTCTCTCTCTCTCTCTCTCTCTCTCTCTCTCTCTCTCTCAACTGGAGTCTGACCCTAGTACCCTAGCAAGTACCTGTTTACTTGATGTATACTCTCACCTGTATATCCGGGATACTGCAGAAGGCGGTCTCCAGCAGGAAGTACCTGACGGAGAGGTTACGTGGAGCCAGAAACGCGGGAGGTCTTCCCAGTTTCATGTTCAGGTCCCTGTACTCTCTGACTCTTTCTCTCATGCTGGAAGTTCTTTTCTGTTGGGGAAGAGACGAGCGTACACATAGCCACCTCTACACGGTGTGGTGAAGGTGTATGGCGGGTGTATGGCGGTGTATGGCGGGTGTATGAAGGTGTATGGTGGGTGAAGATGTTAGGAAGGTGCTCAAGTGACTGTTAGAATAGTCTTGTAGGTTAGGAGTTGTGCCTAAATACATTAGCAATGGCTGCTGATTCTTGAACACTGGCTCTCTAGCATCCCCTCGTGAGACTCATCTTTGTTCTTCAGCAACACCCATAAACCAACCCCATCCTCTTAAAATGATGGTACTTATACGAACTATTTGCTCGAAAGTACCAGTATGTACTGATGGGCCCCCCAAAAGTTCACGTTTAGCGTTCTTGAACTAACCCAAATGGCATTCTAGAACATTGGAAATGCAACCAAAGAACCTTACCCAACCTGTCCAAGCAAACCTAGGCCTAATACACGTTACATTAGGCCTAATATGGTACATATATTAGGCCTAGGAATATTTTAAGCTTGACTGACAAAATAGTTCCAATAAGTACCGTCATTTTAGGAGTACGTTTTGATACTTTTAACCAAATATATATACTATAAGTGATATAATTTTATGAAAATGGATTGCCATATTCACTTTGAATTGGGCAGTATAATATAGGCACGCTGCAATACAATGGGTTTGCCATTTGAGATGCTATCCTAGGTGAATTGTTTGTGGGGTCTTAGATGTAGCTGGTCTGATTGCTGCATGAGAAACCCAGTTGGTGGTGCATTGTAAACACTTGTACATATACCCCCTAATAAGAAACCTATGTGATCTAATAGTATTTCCTTGACCAGGTCATCAGATGCTGAGGAGAAAGATAAGAAGGTTGGTAGATATGAGTGGCTGTGCGGACATCGAGGACACCAAGTCAGGTGGGAAAGGTTGTTTGTTTCCTCTGTAGGTCACCGATAAAAATGTTTAGAATCTTTTTGCTTGCATAGCCAATTCCAGGAGGGCTTCCTTGATACCTTGTGTACGATCTATTATGCCTATTACATATATTTCTCTCTAACACGCACACACATACACATTCCCAGGAAGCAGCCCGTAGCAGCTGTCTAATTTCTAGGTACCTATTTACTGCATCAGGGGGACATCAGGGTGAAAGAAACTCTGCCCATGTGTTTCCGCCTCCGCCGGGGATCGAACCCGGGGTCCTTAGTACTACGACTCCAGAACGCTGTCCACTCAGCCACGAGGACCCACAACGTGTGTGTATGTGTGTGACTGATTGGTTTGGTGTTGGTGTAGGCCTAGCAGCCGCGGGAGAGTTATTAAGGCCACCACAATAGTTTACTGATGAACCAGCAAGTATACTTTAGTCCCAAACACTGTTCAGGACAACAGTAAACTCTTCTAATACACCGAGAAGTGGGGTACACATCTAGGTTGATATATCTTGCATGTAGTTATAATTTATAATATATATCGCAGAAGGCCTATTATTGTCATGAATTTCAGTATTGACATGTTCTGACATGAGCCTGGAATAAAGATTATTAATATAATTATTGAGAAAATCAGTAAGAGAAACCCAGTTGGTATAGGGATTTGAACCAGCGTCCAAGTGAACACGAAACTCACGCCTTTCACAGTGGCTCTCGCCAGCAGGACGTTCGCTGGTTCAAATCTCTTACTGATTTTATCATTGATAATTCACGCTATTGTGACTTCCTCGGATTATTATTATTCATTTAGCGCCGACCTTTCTGGTTGTGGTGAGGAAGTGCTTCAGCATCTCGCGGTCGAGCTCGTCGGGACACTGAGTGTGGACAGAACCATGACAGGTTCTGGAGGTGACGATGTCCCTGCTGCCTTGGTGGCGGCGGAGGGCATATTGCCTCGAGTTCTCCCTGAAGAGTTGACTCAGGAAGCCCGACACCACCAGGGAGACGGGCACAAGGGCTACCAGGAACACCAGGAACTTCAGACACGACCCTAGAACACAAGCAGTATGTGAGAATTAAGACATCTGCGCCGAATGTCCAGATTCTTAAAGACTAGATTCGTCATCTGGCGGCGAATGTCCTGTGTGCTATTATGACAAGTGGACGGAGTGTTCAGATGGTGTCTCGGTGGTACAGTCGCTTTCCTTCTTAATTCACAATCGGGAATTCCGGTTTGGGAGAGAAATGGTTGTGTACATTCCCTTTGACCTGATGCCTCTGTTCACCTAGCAGTAAATATGTACCCGGGAGCCTTTGTTCATCTAGCAGTAAATATGTATCTGGGAGTTAGTCAACTGTTGTGGGGATGCATCCTGGGGAGGGTCAGTAATTCGACCGTCGTAAAATGACCTCGATATAGGAATAATATATACATACACTGGCTGCCTGGCCCGCCGACAAAATGAGTTATGAAATACTTTCAATAAATAAGTTTGTTCACCATCAAATATAATTCATTTTCTATGGATTATACGCATCCAAGAAATAGAAAATTGAGACTGTGGTAAGGTGCAGAAACGATGGTTTCTTCCCTAACGGAGGACAGTTTGTGAAAGGAAGGTAATGAAGTAATTATTCACCGCCATCAACGCGGCGTCATTCACCACTGCCAAGTTCTCATATCAAATGTAACTCCGAGGAACATTATCCTCTTAGCCAGCAGCAGCAACACTCGCTCAGTCATCGTTGGGAGGACCATCGCTTCTGTAAGTGGTACGGCTTTGTCAGTAACGAGGCTGGGTGGGCGGTGAATTTTTAGTTGCTAGTGTTTTTGCACTCAAGATGTGGATTTTGTTTTTGTTTTTAACTTATAATTATACAGTATCTTTTATTTTGGTAAATGAAGAATGTATACTATATAAACTAGATTGGCAGGCGGTCAGGTTCGTGTTCCGAGATTCCATGAATCTGGGAGTAGTAATGTAATCTTTTCCTTGTATGTGAATTATTGACAAAACATTTGTCATTTGAATTTTAAGTACTGTATATACTGTAATGATCGTGTTTTTTTAATATAAAAAAGATAAAATATTTGGTTTCGATGAACAAATCCACAAGGGCCGTGACGAGGATTCGAACCTACGTCCAAGCACCCCAAACGCTACCTTAATCGACTGAGCTACGACATGGTTATTTTGAGATTATCTTGAGATGATTTCGGGGCTTCAGTGTCCCCGCGGCCCGGTCCTCGACCAGGCCTCCACTCCCAGGAAGCAGCCCGTGACAGCTGACTAACATCCAGGTACCTATTTTACTACTAGGTAACAGGGGCATAGGGTGAAAGAAACTCTGCCCATTGTGTCTCACCGGCGCCCGGGATCGAACCCGAGACCACAGGATCACAAGTCCAGTGTGCTGTCAAGCGGCTCTATAGGCTACCAGGACAATAGGCTATCGAGACTTTCGAGCGACGTACATAGACAGCGCTGCTAAGTGCTGCCGCTGGGAGGTAAGTGCTAAGTACTAAAACAGCTAAGTCTTATGATATACGTGCTTAGGTCTTAGGATATACGTGCTAAGTCTTAGGATATACGCACTTAGGATATAAGTGCTAAGTGCTAAGACAGCGCTGCTAAGGTTGGCGACACTGCCTTGTTAAGATGGAGTGGTTGACTGTTGCTGTATACTGTGGGAAGTGTACACTTCCTGCTCATGTATTTGAGCAAATCTTAGCATCATTACTAGCTTAGCTAAAATGTTACGCACACAACGGGGCAGCAGCTTCATGCTCAACAAGCCACAATGTAGACATAAAACTTTAGATGCTTTTTCACTCATAGTGATGAACCATGCATTACTGATTACTGATGTAGTAGATCAGTAATGCATCAAACCACTAGTCATTGTTCAGGAGTCATTGTTAACATGATGACGATGGTTGATAATGTTCCTGGCGAACCTAATAATTATAGCTTTGGAATCCTTGTTAGAACAGCAGAACTTACTTTACTTAAGAAAACATGTAGTTGTATAAAAGGCGTGCACGAAACTCTTTACAATTGTCCAGTATTGCAGAAAGAGACACATTCAACAGTCTAGTCAAATGGCATGGAGGTTAGGATAAGGCTTAACTATGACCAAAAATACTTATTGTATTTGATTTAAACGTCAGGAGGGGATCGTCGAGAAATTTAACAACGGATTTTAATAATAATTCGTTTTATCGGGAGACAGGCAGCCTGTGTATATATATAAGTTAGGCTGGTATCGAGGTCTCCCTAAGGTCGAACTACACACCACGTCTAGGATGCAACCCCCACAACAGTTGATTAACTCCGGGTTACCTATTGACTGCTAGGTGAAAAGGTGAAAGGAAACGTGCCCAACCATTTCTGTCCCACCCCTAGATTCCTGATTGTGAGTCGAGAACGAATCCAACTATACTACCGAGACCCATGGACAGTGCAGCAAAATGTTTGATAGTGCAAAAAAGTGCAAAAATTGTTTATTTAAAGGATATTAGTTACTCAAAAAATAGGAGAAAGCGCCAAGCCATTACTATTATATAGCACTTGGAAGGGATCAGGATAAGAATTTGGGATGGGTTGGGATGAGACGGAGGGGGTGGGGGAATGGGTTTTTAAACAGTTCAAATTTTATATAAATAGTGTAGCAAAAAGTTTATTGCAAGACATGGTATAGCATTATGACTGAACCCATGTTATAGCAACTAAACCCTATATAGAGCCCAAGGGGTGAGAGCATGCGTAGTGAAAAAAAAACATGAAGCAAAGGACGAACCAAAATACAACAAATGTTCAGAAATGCAGGTATTAGGTACTGCCGAAAAATTATCAGTGGTGCGAGAAATACGTACAAAGTGTGTTTTAAGAAGGTTAACGTTCTTGTGTTTTGCTAAGTGATATAAGTAGTTATACCAAGAATCTCACCACAAAATTTGCGTCCTCTCCTGCGGCCCACCACCACAACATCGGCGACGGCCACCACCATCACTAACAGCTCAGATTGTGGCCCTCTCTTGTGGCTAAGGATTTTTGAGGCATCTCACATGCTGTTGTCTTCTTGTATCCCTAATTCTCCGTGGTTCCCTATTACCCTCAGCTGATATAGTGGTTTCTTCTTGTCGATTGATTGATTGATTGATAAAGATTAAGCCACCCAAGAGGTGGCACGGGCATGAATAGCCCGTAAGTTCCTCTTGTCACTCCTCACCCGCTTATGTGACTGCTAGTGGTCCGGCCGGCCTCGCCAATAGCGTCATATGGGCCTCACTTCCTTGGGCTCTAGTATACCTCGCCTATGGATTTCTTCATGAGGCCGTCACCTGTTGCTATTCTTCGTGTAGTTAAAGGTTGACCGGCATCACACATCTGTCGGAGCAGGTGAATGTAACTACTACACTACACTTGTGAATGTAACACTAACACTGGATTTGTTCAGATGAATGTGTCAGCTAGCGCTAGGCAAATTATTCCTATCTTCAGTAAGTTTGCATTGGATTACTGGGTTCTGCTCCTTCATTGGCTCTCATCCCTCTCCCAAAACGTTCCTCCTCCTTCAACTCTTCCCCCCCCCCTTCCATCCCTCTCATTAAAAAGGGTTAAATAGGAATGACATTAAATGAAAATTGCAAGCTAAGAGTTATCCTAATCGACTTATTAGAAGCCTAGTACTAGAAACTATAATATTTAATGAGAATTATAAATTGTTAATTAGGTTCAAACTATATTTAATGCAAAGACATATAATATATGAACACGATGTACTGAACGGGGTGAGAATAGCTCGAGCTACTTCATTCCTTTGTGTGTATTTATACCTCAATAAACTTATTTCAATTTCAAAGCCAACCATATGCCTTTATTATACACCGCCAGGAAAGTGGTCTGGGTTGAGTTCTACTCTGCGCATCTCTCTGAATGCGGCTGCATAGTTTAGAATTCTTCTGAACATATATATATGTTCGTGAACGCAAATGTATTTGTGTCTTTTTGACTTGCACTTGGTGTATAGATAAAGGCCTATGTGCTGTGAATGCCATTTAATTATACATGCATATGTACAGGACATGAATTCGGTTTAATTTACTGCTACATAGGGCTTTAATTCACACCTTTAACGTATAGATAACCCAATGTTGATATCTAAGGCTTTGGCATACCAAGATAGATACAGCATGTGAAGTTCACTTTAATATACAGGTATACAGGTTGTGAATGCAGCATGCGATTACACAGGCAGCGGGGAGTAAAGTGCCACTTGACATACATACCTGTGTCAGTGTCCTCATTGTGCATATCCACCTGCAGTTCTGTTCTAAATTACCTCGTGTTCACTGTGTGCTAACCTCCCCGGCTCCCCATCCTAATAGAACGTCGCAATTTGACACACACGCTTCATCAGGCAAAAAAATTGTTTTACTAGAAAATAGTAGCGGCTCGAGAAATTGATGTCTCGTTTTCTGATTGGGGTTCTCTGGTAGGTTAGGATAAGGGCACTTTAGTACGACAGTTTCTTGTCGTTGAGAAACCTTAGGAGGACGGACTGCACTCCCTCCCCCTTATCATCCCCCTCTTCCCTCTAACGCACTGGTTCGTCTCTCTATACCCTCACCTTCTTCCTCCGGTATACAAAACCCTACTGAAATCACCCCTCTCCAACACCCACCAGGCTTCCATCCATGGCAACATTGAGCGACTAAGTACACTCATGATTGATCGTTGCCACCAGTGACGGCGGCTAGTTAATTGTGCACTCTGTACTCTGGGAGTGGTAGTTTATTGTGCACCTGTACTCACCCTGTGAGTTGTAGTTTATTGTGCACCTGTACTCACCCTGTGAGTGGTAGTTGTGCTCACACTGAGACAATTATATTTTATGATAGAGACATATATAGAGAGGTAGAGACAGACAGTAGATAGATAGATAGATAGCCAATTGGTTTTATTTAGTTTTGGAAGGCACATAACTACATAACCTCCCCCCCCCAGGGGCATCACCGCCTCCCAAAAACCCCTTGAAAAGCCTCCCTCCCTCCCTGGGTAGTGGAGCTATGCCACCGAACAATAAATTAATCAGATATTCTCTTGGCCCAAATACCTCTATTGCTCGCTTCTCCCCTTAACACTCTCACTCACTCACTCTCTTTCTCTCTCTCTCTCCATCTCTCTCTCATACACACACACACATACACTTTTTTAGTGTCAGAGTAGTTAATAATGGAATGCATTAGGCAGTGATATGGTGGAGGCTGACTCCATACACAGTTTCAAATGTAGATATGATAGAGCCCAGTAGGCTCAGAAATTTGTACACCAGTTGATTTACACTTGAGAGGCGGGACCAAAGAGCCGAAGCTCAACCCCAGCAAGCACACCTAGGCGAGTACACACACCACCGTATATACAGCTAGGAGTAACCCTGTCTTCACCAAACACTATTCCAACAATCGATGCATACTAGGAAAAATGTAACGAAATTAACGCGTGTTGTACGTGCCATTATGTGTGTGTGTACTCACCTAGTTGTACTCACCTTGCGGGGGTTGAGCTCTGGCTCTTTGGTCCCGCCTCTCAGCCGTCAATCAACAGGTGTACAGATTCCTGAGCCTATCGGGCTCTATCATATCTACACTTGAAACTGTGTATGGAGCCAGCCTCCACCACATCACCCCCTAATGCATTCCATTTGTCAACCACTCTGACACTAAAAAAGTTCTTTCTAATATCTCTGTGGTTCATTTGGGCACTCAGTTTCCACCTGTGTCCCCTTATGCATGTGCCCCTTTTGTTAAATAGCCTGTCTTTATCTACCCTATCAATTTCCTTGAGAATCTTGAATGTGGTGATCATGTCCTCCCCTAACTTCTGTCTTCCCCCTGTCTTCTGTGTGTGTGTGTGTGTGTGTACATTTTAGATTTAATATGATGACTTAGCAGTTTAAATATTAATACGTCACTTTGTGGCTGGCAGGAACTCCCAGTTGAAGGCTTTATTAATAATTATCTCACCAGTCATGTCTTGTAGCAGGATACATTATAATCACAACTACTACCACTACTAGCGGTGTCCTGAGACCACTACCAACACCACTGGCAGTCATCACACCACTACCAACACCACTGGCAGTCATGACACCACTACCAACACCACTGGCAGAGTCATGACACCACTACCAACACCACTGGCAGTCATGACACCACTACCAACACCACTGGCAGAGTCATGACACCACTACCAACACCACTGGCAGTCATGACACCACTACTAACACCACTAGTAGTGGTGTTAGTAGTAACTAACACTACTAGTAGTAGTAGTAGTAGTAGTAACTTCTTAACTTCTAACTTAGTTAGTAACTTCTTCAAGCTATTGGAGTCATGGCAGAGCCATGACTCCAATAGCATGTGGAGTCACAATAGATAGTGGGGACTCCAATAGATAGTGGAGTCATGGTAGAGCCATGACTCCACTATCAACACCACTGACAGTCATGACACCACTACCAACACCACTGGCAGTCATGTCACCACTGGCAGTCATGACACCACTATCAAATGTAGATATGACAGAGCCCAGTAGGCTCAGGAATCTGTACATCAGTTGATTGACGGTTGAGAGGCGGGACCAAAGAGCCAGAGCTCAACCCCCGCAAACACAACTAGGTGAGTACAACTAGGTGAGTACCAACACAACTGGCAGTCATGTCACCAATGACTCTATACTCTACATATCAAAATAGATTACTTTGAAAACCGTATCAGTCACTAAACAAAAAATTGGGCTACTCTTATTACAAATTCGCTACTTTTAGACCGTCAGCTCGCTACTTTCAGCAATTTGCATCTGGCAACCGTGGCTGGACGTGCAGTTGTCCTGACAATGGGCGATGGCTCATATTTTGAGTGGGGGAGTCCGTATAAACAACTGGACCACTACCCTTCAGACCGAACATTTTGCCTTGCTTCTTGCACTGAAATGTGTAAGTCTCAACTTGAAACATTAATTGTAATTGACTATCATCCTTAATTGCTCTCAACTCTTTAAGACAAAACTGTAACATGCTGTCTGAAGTTTTTAGTTTAGTTCATTTATTATGCACTCCATACCCATCTTGTGGGCGGTAGTGGAAAGGGTTACAGAGGCACATAATGGGCTCAGGGACTGAACCCCACAATTCATTTAGCTAAGCAAGTTACAATCTTGATGAGCTAGTTACAAAATTCAATATAAGTCATCACATCAACAATGGGTTCGAGATCGACCTCAAGTACAGGTTCTAAATTAAGCAACTGACATATGTGGAGAGCTAGTGTCACAATTTATATGTTTGTCTGAAGCTACACAAATACTACAACAATTATTAACGATGGTTAAGAGTTCATTTCATGTAGACTCCATCTCATGTTGGCCTCTGAATGCATGATAGAGCTGATTGATGAGTTAGCCAAAGAATCTGCCTTTAAAGGAGAAATTGAGGATAACCTTGGACTGTCAATAAGCAGTCTCAAGAGCAATAATACACCAAGAACTTCAACAAAATCTTGTAGATCTTAGGCAAAGTGAAATTGACACCATTAATTCCATCTATCATCATACTATCATGCAAAAGGGGGCCACACATTAATGGATCATCCAATATAATCGGCAGACTTCTAGATGTTACTATTGCTCGGCTTAGACTCGATTACAAGTATCTCTGAAAATTCTCATTATCTGCTGATGTAGACCTGACCAAATGTAAACTGTGTCAACAAAATTATTCGCACACCCTCCGTCACTATGTGAGAGAGTGCAAAAAGATAGGTGAATTCAGAGGCAATTCTATAACAAATGTTAAAGATATGTGTAAATATTTAATTCAAAATGATCTGCTGCCAGATTTTTTTTTTTTTTTTTTTTTTTTTTTTTTTTTTTTTTTTTTTTTTTTTTTAAATATATACAAAAGTTGTTACATTCTTGTACAGCCACTAGTACGCGTAACGTTCCGGGCAGGTCCCTGGAATACGATCCCCACCGTGAAGAATCGTTGTTACAACCAAGTACACATTTTACTGTTGCGTTAAATAGAGGCTACAGTTAAGGATTTGCGCCCAGTAAATCCTCCCCGGCCAGGATACGAACCCATGACAAAGCGCTCGCAGAACACCAGGCGAGTGTCTTACCACTACACCACAGAGACTGAGAAAAAGATGTAATGTACCCAGTTTGCTAACTGTAGGTAGTAACTAAGTGACTGTAACCTATCCACCGTTGCCCACTAGATGGGGGGGGCGGTGTGCAGAACAAACATATCAATTGTGACACTAGCTCTCCACATATGTCAGTTGCTTAATTTAGAAACTGTACTTGAGATCGATCTTGAGCCCATTGTTGCTGTGACGATGTGCACTGAATTTTGTAACTAGCTCATCAAGATTGTAACTTGCTTAGCTAAATGAATTGTGGGGTTCAGTTCCTGAGCCCATTGTCTCTGTAACCCTTTCCACAAGATGGGTATGGGGTGCATAATAAATGAACTAAACTGAAAGGCTAGGATGCATTAAGTTAGGCTGCATTAGTCTCAGTTGGGTTAGGTTAGGTTGGTTTGGCTTAGGTTCAGGTGGATTAAGTTAGGTAAGGTAGGTTTCAAAATCTGTTGGAGCTGCACACATTCAGGATTACTTCGCTGGGTGCTCCCTGGCACTGGCAGTGTTACTTCAAGCTATTATCTTGTTTCATATACCCTGGTCACTCATAATTTGTATTGTATATACTGTACCCTGTATTACAACATTTTTGCATCCATGTATATAACTTTTATGTAAATTAACAGCTTGCTTTATTTGCTAGTTTGCTATGAAATAAGTTTTAGGAATTATAATAAAAACTTGGATGAAGATATATAATAGTGCAGTACAGTACTGTTATTAATTTGGGAACTAATAATAATATGAGGAGAAAGGCTTGCCTCGAAAAACAAGACAATGATGGCTCTTTTTGACTTGCAGGTTCGACTTATTTGACTTCAGTGTTTGGTACTAGTATGGGAGGAGTTGGATTTGTTCTTGGATGCAATTACTGGCAATCTGAGAACCTCATCTTCAGAACTGTGGGTGCAGATAGTTTACTAGTGATGGCATATGGATAGACAGTGATGGATAGTGATGGCAGTAAATTCTGTTTACTGCCATCACCCTCATTCTATTTGACACTCAGATTATGGTGAGTAGTTGTTATTGCATGTTTAATAGACGATAGTTTTCATCTTCACATAGTTTTAGATAAATTACGTTTTATTATGCTAAGATAGTGATGTGATCCAGAGATTTGAGGGTTGGCCTTTCCTAGCTGTTCGACCATCTGAAGGTGGATAACTTTTGCTTGGACAGGGGTCAAAGGTTTCCCTCTTCTCTCTGCTCCAATTCCTCCTGTTGTTGGTGAGGTCTGAGATGTTGACTGGTTGAGTCCTCTTGGCTCCCAAGTGGCTGGCTCAGTCCTGTTGTAAAGCTTTTCTGTCTTGTCCTCCCAATCTCCTTTACCTCTCGCAACCTCTTGGGCTGTTCAGTAGAGCGACGGTCTCGCTTCATGCAGGTCGGTGTTCAGTCCCCGACTGTCCAAGTGGTTGGGCCCCATTCCTTTCCCCCCCGTCCCATCCCATATCCTTATCCTGGCCCCCCCTTCCAATTGCTATATAGTCGTAATGGCTTGGTGCTTTCTCCTGATAGTTCCCAACCCTTTTTCAATATTAGAAATTTAGATTAATTAACATTAATACTATCCACAGGTTAATTATATATGATAAGCCAGCAGATAGAATACTGTTATGGATAAACAGACAGATACTATGGAAGGGGAAGAATAATGTTTATTTAATGTTTGGCCGTTAAGTTGAAAAGGTAGGGTGCCCAAGAGGCCTCAAACAGAAGTAATTCTCCAGACAAAAATAATTATTGCTGCCATTTTCATTTATTACTATTTATTTAACAATAATGTAATTTAATTGCATGCTCTCCAATCCTACAGTTGACTTCAGATTACAAGTAATTTGCATTAAATCCCAACCCAATCACTAGAAATGGTAACCAACAGTTAAACAGGTCAAAACTTGGTCATCTAATTTCATAATATCCCAAAATTACTTGATCCCCAAGTGACATATTTGTCAACACGATGCCTGTTCTTATCTGAATTATTGCTGGCTACCAGGCAGGAGCTTGCATGAAATTATCCCATGTGTTTACTCTAACAATTTTTCATTAAATTTTTTATTTTTATTTTTTCCCTCAGGGCAGTGTAATCATCATGGCACTTCACCATGGCATGAAGCAGTTTGATCTGGAGGAGTTGTTAACCCTAAGTGTAGGTGCTCCAATGCTGTTAGCCTGGGCAGTCATTGCATACCTGGGGGTGAGATCTTGTTCTGAATTCTCTTCACATTGGAAGATAATAGACACGTGATGATTCGGTGTTCTAGGTTGTAGGGTTTGCCATAACTTATAAATGAAATTCACAGTTTGCTAAGTAATCTTGTATGCAGGTACAGTAAATTCAGGGGTACAGTAGAGATGGGAAGTATAGTTTGGGTCCCATATAGTTTGCTGAATTGAGATTGCTCTTGTATAATAAATTTTTGTGGAACATTGTCAGAAATTGTGCATACAGTATAATTAAACTTGTAAAATACTGTTAAGACCCTTATGGAGAAAATAGGGTCTTGCTATGTAAAGGATTGGTCCAAGACACTCCTCTCTGAGAGCTGTGAAACGTAAGCGTGATTTGCTGGGAGAGGGATGGAGAGAGAATAAGATGTAGCTCTTGGGGAAGGAGGAAGGTCTCAACCCTTAATTATTTGTACTTATGTAGAAGTATTTCTTGCTGCTCTTGTACTTTGTTGTACGTGCTACTATCACTCTAAATGTAGACTGCATTCATCATCTCTTCTAGCAGCTTATTCTGCTGTTCACATTATATTTGTTCATTATCATGCATGTTCTGATCATGTCTCCTATGGTCTTTCTCCCTTATAGTTTTATATTATTGAGTTCCCTTAACCTATTTTTTATTGTTCAGCTTCTTTATTTCTAACACGAGTCTCAAAGCAAATTGGGGAACTTTCTCTGCATTCTTGTTCTTCATGATGATGTGATTGAATGTCAATGCTGCACATTCTAGAATTAATCTGACAGAGGGTGACAATGTCTGTAATGCCTGACCATTGGCACTAGCATACATCACTAGCTGTAATGTTTGTGGCAATTGTGTTGTCTATGTGCCCCTTCTTTGATTCCCATAACTGCCTCTGACTTCTACTGCCATTCTGGCCTCTTTTTTTTCTTCTCCTAAAATTCATTGCTGTATATTTCATGAGATTAAACAATAGTATAAATGGGTCACTTGTGATTCAATGTACAGAAGAGGATGGAAATACAGAAGAGTTGTATGAATAGACTGCTCCTAGTTATTCTTGACTTAGATTGAATGTTATTTAGTTATATTCCACTGCTATTATGACCCTACTGGGGTCATAATAGTGCTAGAAAGTTAGAACAGTTAGAAAATAGTGTTAGAAGAGCTTAGTTCTCAGCGAATAGTGGCAGTATATTATGGTGACAGTACAGTATAAATAGGCCTGGTCGAGGACTGGGCCACGGTGGTGTCGAGATCCGAAATCATAGCAAGGTATATTGACCTGTGACCATACATGACTATAGTCCTGGAAAGTCTGCTAATCTTGCCTTGAAGAGCATCCATATGATCCACTCGTAAAAAAAAAATTTGTTTATTGTTCAGCAAATTGGGGAACTTTCTCTGCATTCTTGTTCTTCATGATGATGTGATTGAATGTCAATGCTGCACATTCTAGAATTAATCTGACAGAGGGTGACAATGTCTGTAATGCCTGACCATTGGCACTAGCATACATCACTAGCTGTAATGTTTGTGGCAATTGTGTTGTCTATGTGCCCCTTCTTTGATTCCCATAACTGCCTCTGACTTCTACTGCCATTCTGGCCTCTTTTTTTTCTTCTCCTAAAATTCATTGCTGTATATTTCATGAGATTAAACAATAGTATAAATGGGTCACTTGTGATTCAATGTACAGAAGAGGATGGAAATACAGAAGAGTTGTATGAATAGACTGCTCCTAGTTATTCTTGACTTAAATTGAATGTTATTTAGTTATATTCCACTGCTATTATGACCCTACTGGGGTCATAATAGTGCTAGAAAGTTAGAACAGTTAGAAAATAGTGTTAGAAGAGCTTAGTTCTCAGCGAATAGTGGCAGTATATTATGGTGACAGTACAGTATAAATAGGCCTGGTCGAGGACTGGGCCACGGTGGTGTCGAGATCCGAAATCATAGCAAGGTATATTGACCTGTGACCATACATGACTATAGTCCTGGAAAGTCTGCTAATCTTGCCTTGAAGAGCATCCATATGATCCACTCGTAAAAAAAAAATTTTACGTACATTAGTCAAAAGGCTAATTTTGTCTAAATTAATGGCATAACTACTCCATATATGAATATTTTCCTATCATAAAAATCAACAATCTCAATACAAACTAAGGAGAGAGAGAGAGAGAGATTTGCACTTGTTCTTACATTCTTAAGTATGTGAATAGCACTGTGGAGCAAGTCTTGCCATTTGTACTGTAGTACTGTACTGTACTTTAGTGAAATGATTAAGCTCAGTCTACCCAGTTAATACCTATACAATTTTAAAATAGTAAGCTCATAACCCCACATAATCTCTATGCATGGTATTTTTCTTTTTTATTGGAGGTCATTATCTTGCTCTAACAATGAAACCATTTTCCACAGTTACGTCTAGAGAGTAACTACTTCTTCACAGTTGCAGTGATGTTGAGTCCGGGCCATGTAGCATTTATTTTGCTTGCTCTAACGCAGGTAAGTTTTTCATTAATGATGTTTGAAATTAATAGTTAAATAACTTGCTAGATAAATAATATACAGTACAAAGGTCACTTGAAAAGTAATTCTTTCATTAATTTTGCCAAATGCAGTTCACACCCAGTGTTTTACTTCTCAGTGACTACAGGAGAGTGAGATCTAGCTCTTTATGCCCTGCCTCCTAGCCATTTATACCTGGCATGCTAATTGCCTCTCTTAACATTACTATTTCCATAATTTTTATTTTTAACCCTTAACACTTTCGCCCGGGCATGACGCAGCATTGCGTCATCCATTTACTGGCGGTAATACCGGGGATGACGCAGCATTGCGTCATCCACTTTAAATAATCGCCAAAAATCAGGTTTTTATCCGATTTTTTTGGGACTGGTTTTAAAATGTGCGCCGATGTCTTCCCATTTTCTTTGTTGAGCCTCGTGACCCTCCGGTGGCTTGGCACACGCCGTCGGCCCATTGTTTTCGCTCCACTGTTGTGACCAATGTCGCGTCCCCTCACATCTCAAACGTGTGAACATTTCGTCTATTTTCCGTGGCTATATTTCTTACTGCGGCTTTAGAAACTATCTACGCTTACTCCACGATGGATAGTGATCATGAACAAGGCCCTTCCAGGAAGAAAATTGCGAAAGAAAGGCTTGAAAAGGAAGGGAATTGGGAGTGTAGCTGGAAGGCGTCTGAGCGCTCACTCGCGGCTAACGCGTGGCCAGTCTTCAACTTGTCGGCGGTTGGAGCGTGACCAGGTTTTTTATTTTATATGCTAATGTTCCTCTAGAGAATTTTATTGCGAACCCATTGAGACCAAAATGAAAGACCTAGGACAAAAATCGAGGTGACCAGAGTGAAAATAGTGAAAACATTTTATCGCGTTTGCGCGCTCCTTGGGTAACTCATTCGCAATTTCTCTGTTTGCTGCGGGTAATTAGCCGGGCTTTTGGAGTTTATATGCATTTAGTGTTATAGAGAATTCTATTGGGAACACAATGATACCAAATTTAATCTCGAAGAACGAGAATTAAGGTGACAAAGTTGAAGAGAGTATACACTTTTCAGAATTTACGCGCGCTCCCGTGGCACCCTGGGTCCCATATCGCACTATTGAAGGGTGGCACGCGGGGTACACCAAAGTGTTAAAGAGCAGTTATCATATGATAATTCACGGGATAATGCAGTTATCGTCATATGATGATTTAAACTACAGCATTTCATTAATTTTACACGTATGATGCAAATAAGTGGCTCTATTTCACTATTAGTAATCCAATTAAACATTTTTAAGATTGTCTTAATTTTGGAATTGCTGTATACACAGAGAGTAATCACACTATTGTGATGCATAAATGAGCAAATCTGTAGGAGCTGGAACACCCAGCGCATAGGTTCGAACCCTCATCACTGCTCCTACAGATTTAATAATTGCTGCATGTTTTGCTTTAAAAATGCATCTTTTTAATGAACAAATCCACTAAGGGCTGTGACGAGGGTCTGAACCTATGCCTGGGATGTTCCCAGCTGCACCTTAGTCAACTGTGCCGCGACATGGTTAAAAGAATTGCAACCTGGAGTGCTACTGCCCTCACTAGGATCCCGAAGCTACTCCAAAGCCCAGTCGGGTTTTCACACAATTTCCCCATTTACCCGGGCTCTGTCAACCAAATGTTCTACCTCTACGCCCTTACTTCAATACACACACAAATTACAATAGCATGATATATCTAATGAACAAATTTGATCTAGCGCCTCATCACGGCCTTTGTGGATTTGTTCATTTAATACAGTATCATGCTATTGTGATTTCAGTGTGCATCTTTTTCCTCATGGAATTTGCATTTCACAGGCAAGAAGGGAAAGTTAGTATTCATGAAGAATTGACTTTTTTTTTTTTTTTTTTTTTTTTTTATTAATTATTCCTTTATTATTTTGTGTTCTTGTTTCTTTTATGATTCAGACTGCACTCAGCAAAGAAGAAAACCTCATCGCTGAGTGCCGGTATGCTGCCAGCGCAGGAAGTCTAATTGTACACATAGTCTTGATTTACCTCATGGTCCGATGTTATCGAAACTTTGGATTAGGACTAAAAGAAAAAGGTAAGGTTTGATTGTTACTACAGTACTTTTTCCCAAACAAAAAGATTACTTAAGCAGAAGATAAAAAGCAAATAAATGCATTTGAAAGAAAAATTAAACAATAGTTAGTGAAAAAACAGGAAAGCACAATTTAAAGGAAATAAGAAAGTTCAGTAAAAGGACTGATGAAAAAGTGTTTGGAATGTTAAAGATATAAGTGAGAGCATATGATCAGTAGTAAAAGGGAAATTATAGGTACCCGGAGAGAATACAGTACAGTACATTCCTCTAGTTTGAAAGTTTAATTATCATTATTGACAAGAGATGAATATGTGAATAGGATTTGATTTGGTATAAGCAGAGATACAAGTCTAAACAATAAAAGGCAGTTGAGAAAAATAGATGGAGTGGTTCTGGAAAATTTGCCAGAAGACTTGGGGAAGTATTGCTAATGTTACACTCGACCCATGTGTCTGAAAATAAATTGTCGGGGTTTTAGTCCGTCCAAGACCATTATGAAGTTGAGTAAAGAGTGATACTGTAGTCGGTATCTAACATGTATCGGTAAGAATGGAAAGTGTAAGGTGAGAAGGTAGGAAGAAAAACAATGGAATATAGAAAGCTGCAGAAGACATAATGACAAAGACTTTCATTTTTGTCTGTTTCACCTCTTTTTTTTTCACTATTAGGCCTTCTGCAGTTTTATTTATTCATGTAGTTTCTTCTTGCCTTCTCTACTTTCACTTTGCATTCTTGACTTAATATATTGATTTACTCCACCACTCTGTTTGCTAGACTGAAATGTCATCGCTTCCTTTAGTTTCAGATGTCTGGCTTACTTTTTACAGTATTGTTGTTTCTGATGATTAGAAATGAGCAGTGATTACACCTCTGAATAAAAATAAAATAGGAATACTATGAGTAAAAGTTACAGTAATTTGTGTACAAAATGTAGTAAAATTATATGACAGAATAATTGGAATGGTAGAGAAAATAAGTGAAATTGAACAGTGGTGAACAAGGTTAGTTGTCAGGTGGAAGAGATTGTGTGGATAAGAGACAGATATGTGAGAAAGATTGTACAGTGCATATAGCCTATATGGACTTGGAGAAAGCATATGCCTATATTAATAGTATCAGGCCCAGGAAATTGCTGAACTTGTATGAAATTAGTCAAAATCAGTTAATCCCTCAAAATGCAGTCATAATTTGTTAATGTCCTAGACCAAGTGCTATGGTCAAAGTATTAGAGAAAAAGTGAATTTAGTGTGTAGGGTGAATAAATGGAGCACATCAAATTTGATTGATATGTTTACCTGCTTTTCGAACATTGCTGAGAACAAGGTTTGTCCGAATAATCGAGTCCGCCCTCCTGGATGAGACCCAGGTTTGTCCGAATAGTCGGGTCCGCCCTCCTGGATGAGACCCTGGTTTGTCCGAATAGTCGGGTCCGCCCTCCTGGATGAGACCCTGGTTTGTCTGAATAGCCGAGTATGCTCTCCTACTCCTGACAAGTCTACATGTTATGGGCAAAAATTCCTGACAATTCTATACAGATTCACTATACAGTATACTGTAAAGTAAAGGCATGCTAATATAAGAAATGTAGAAATATATTGAATAATAAGGGTGCTGAGAAAGGGTCTAGATGTTACACAGATCATCATTCCAAGACTAAATGTTAAGTTAGATAAGGTTAGGTTTCAGCCTGCACTATTTCAAATTTGGACAAATGCATAAATAGATATTCTCTTAAAGAAAATAGTTGGCCTTCTGGATCTTACACCCTGCCACTTGTATCTGTTTAATTTCACATTTGATTGTACTATTGCCAAAATGCACCAATAAGACATAAATTTAGCCTGGCAGACTACTTCCCTTTTGCTGCATATCATTCTAAGGATGCTTGATTCCACCTCTCTGAGTCACTTTCTACTAAAAAATAAAAACATGTTTCCTCTTGGGGTTTTGCTGCATGTTGGAGTCTTGTTTGATGCATTGTCAACATGTTTTGGAAGCCGTGGTGGCAAAATGCTTCAGATTTAAAAAAAAAAAAAAATTGTAGAAGAGAGAAGATCTTTAATGGTGCACAACAAAAATGTATTGGGTCACAGCGGTACTCTTGGCTGTGTGGCACTGTGGTCGGTCATTTGGCAGACAAGGTGTCTACTTGTGTGGGATGGGTCAGGGAGAAATTAATAATGGTACTTTTTAATAATGAGAAATTAGTCAGCAGGATTGGCTCTTTGTGCACTCCTTGTTATCGGAAATTATAGATTAGTTGAACATTATTTTGGTGTGTGATGGATGACTGCTAAAAGTTAATGTGAACAAAAGTAACATTTCTGTACATTGGTAGAAAGAGAAGGGAATTGTGAGTATGGGTTTAGTGTGAGTGGAGATATGAATGACCTCTTTAAATACAGTACTGTTTAAATTTGTTTGAACAGTATTTTGTAATAATCTTATTCAGCATTTCTTTATACAGTACATTACCTTATAAGGGTTGAAGCAGAAATTACTTGGTATACAGTACTTTATCGTAAAAAGGTACAGTAGATAGAAAAATTATTTTATATTCCCTATTTATTGGTCATATGTTCTTGGACTTTAAATAATTGTCATTTTTTTCTCTAAGAAAATCACTCTTTTTAAAAATTAATTTTCAAATACAAACTACAATACATGACTTAAAAAAAAACTAGATAAATAAGGAGTTAATCCAGATTTATTTATTTATGCAATACTCTTCTTCCTGTGTTTCAGTATACCCGCGGCAGACCACCACCACTGGAGTGCAAAGCAGTCTGGTTCAGTAATCGTGTGACACAAAATAGTTGTATCAGTATACTTACACTAGTCCTTCAAGTGACTTATTTTACTTATCAAAGTTATAGCTCTTAAGAATAGATATTTTATTATATAAGCAAGGCCAAAGATTATGGAAAACTGTAAGAGAAGTAATATGCAGCAATAGTATGCCTAAGTCATGTGGAATAAATGTTGATATTTTTGTTTTGTTATAATGCTCAAGTTCGAGTGATAGTAATATATATATGTATTTTAGATGTTTGAATGATAAGTTTCAGAATATATTTACACAGTTGTTAAGGAGTGAGCAATTGCTTACACAGACCAAGAAGTAACATGTATTATTTTACCAGTTTCAGTGTGTGTGTATACTCGCCTAATTGTGTTTGCTTGCTTTATTGTTGAGCTTTGGCTCTTTGGTCCCGCCTCTCGACTGTCAATCAACTGGTGTACAGATTCCTGAGCCTACTGGGCTCAATCATATCTACATTTGAAACTGTGTATGGAGTCAGCCTCCACCACCTCACTACCTAATGCATTCCATCTGTTAACTTCTCTGACACTGAAAAAGTAATTTCTAACGTCTCTGGGGCTCATTTGGTACTTAGTTTCCACCTGTGTCCCCCTTGTTTATGTACCATGCATGTTAAACAGTTTATCTTTATCTACCCCTCTTAACACTTTCGCGCTTTAGATTAGAGATAACTCGTCGCCGTTTTTTCTTACGATTCCGCATAACAGCCTACTTTTCTCGTCCATCGAAAAAATATTTCTATAAATTCCATTTTTTAACCGAAATGGATGGGGATACTTTTGTTCTGTAGAGAATTTATTTGCGAGTTTTTTGGTACCAGAATGAATATTATATCACATAAACTTCTATGAGTAAAAAAAAAAAATACACAAAGTATGTTTGGGGGTGTGGCGAGCGTGTGGCAGTGGGTTCCCTTTAGCCGTTGATATATCCAACACGTGGGAAATATTTGTATGTGTTATGTATATGTCTGTGTAGAGAATTTTACTGCGATCACTGTCATACAAATTATAAAATGTTTCAACAAGTATAAACATGACAAACATCAAACGAACAAAAACAATGCGTTCGTTTCTGCCGCGAACGCATACTGAGTGACGTGGTTCTATATTTGGCGCTTCTCTTACACATGCTTTGTACAAATGTTATACAGTTCATCTTATAGAAAATTTTATTGTGAACACATTGGTATAAAAAAGAAATACGTACATAGAAAAGTAGGGTCAGGAAACGTATAAACTTTCCAAGCATGATTTCCCCCCTGTGTTTTCGCCAGTGCGCTCGCGGCTAACTACTCTCCACTTCACACACTCTTGCGGGTGGGCAATTACCTATATTAAACATTCATATGCATATGTCCGTGTAGAGAATTTTATTGCGATTCCAATGATACCAAAATTAGCGATGTAGGACAACTGTAGGCTTCGCAACCATTAAGAGAGTGGAAACATTTTGTTGCTGTTTGGCGCTCTCGGCGAGTGATCTGCATAGTTTTTTTATTTGGTGTTGATACTCCTTATGCTTGGGCGGCATTTTATAGGTATGCTCTTATAGACAATTTCATTGCGAACACAGTGATACCAAATTTAAATACGTGCGCCTTCAATTATTGTCAGGACAGTCAAAAGAGTGTACACTTTTTCGGTCTTACCGCGTAGGCGCGCGAAGTGCCGAAAGCATCTGGGGTATTGTTTTTTTTTGAGCGCCGAGAGCGCGAAAGTGTTAATTCCTCTGAGAATCTTATGGGTAGTGATCATGTCTTCCCTTACTCTTCTGTCTTCCAGTGCCATGGGTTTCATTTCCCGCAGCCTATCCTCGTAATTCATGCCTCTTAGTTCTGGGTCTAGCCTAGTTGCATACCCATGAAATTTTGTGTGTGTATTCTTGTTGTGGTTGCAGGGATTGTGCTTTGGCTCTTTGGTCCCGCCTCTCAACCGTCAATCAACTGGTGTACAGATTCCTGAGCCTACTAGGTTCCATAAACTGTGTGTGTGTGTGTGTGTGTGTGTGAGAGAGTGAGAGAAGTTCATTCTCATGGCCAGTTTTAACAAGTTTCCATATTATCTACATCTGCAGAGAGAGTATGATGTGTATTTTGGTGCTTGATTTGTATGTTGACTTTGAATTCGTTTTTAACACATTAATGTCGAAAGTGTGGTATTAGAATTTATATGGACTGAGATTAATTTAGTTTGTCAAGTTATGGGGCCAATTGTGATAGAAATATGTGTACTTAGCCTAAAACATCTTTGTCTAAATAGGAAAGCCATATACAGTACTCTTATTATGCTCCCTTTGAGCAAAATTGTTCCAATTTTTTTTTTTTTTTTTTTTTTTTAAGTATAATGGTCTTTCATTTTTATTGGTGCTTTATATTATAAGTGCTCTATATTTTATCATAGTTATCATATTACTGCAATATTATGTTTAAACAATATAATTTATATATTTTAAAATTTACATAATTTTATTTATTAATTTACACACATATATATATATATATATATATATATATATATATATATATATATATATATATATATAACTGAAAACTCACACCCCAGAAGTGACTCGAACCCATACTCCCAGATGCCACGCAACTGGTATGTACAAGACGCCTTAATCCACTTGACCATCACGACCGGACATAATGAGGTGATAGCCGAGGCTATTTGAACCACCCCACCGCCGGCACTCGGATAGTAATCTTGGGCATAGCATTTTACCAAATCACCTCATTCTTTGGGGCACACGTGAGGAACACAAATGCGAACAAGCCTGAATGGTCCCCAGGACAATATGCAACTGAAAACTCACACCCCAGAAGTGACTCGAACCCATACTCCCAGATGCCAACTTCTGATGAGTCACTTCTGGGGTGTGAGTTTTCAGTTGCATATTGTCCTGGGGACCATTCAGGCTTGTTCGCATTTGTGTTCCTCACGTGTGCCCCAAAGAATGAGGTGATTTGGTAAAATGCTATGCCCAAGATTACTATCCGAGTGCCGGCGGTGGGGTGGTTCAAATAGCCTCGGCTATCACCTCATTATGTCCGGTCGTGATGGTCAAGTGGATTAAGGCGTCTTGTACATACCAGTTGCGTGGCATCTGGGAGTATGGGTTCGAGTCACTTCTGGGGTGTGAGTTTTCAGTTGCATATTGTCCTGGGGACCATTCAGGCTTGTTCGCATCATATATATATATATATATATATTAGCGCCTTAGTGTGGCAATCCAGAGAGGAAATGCTCACTGCATCCATGGTTCCTGCCCGCCATCTGAGGAGCTGGAGGAGCTGTTCAACTTCTGACAAACAGCCTTGTACCCTGCATGTAATCAATATTGTAACTTTTTTTGTGTAATGAAATTTTCAAATAAAGTTAGATAAATATACACACATACCAAAAGAATAGGGGTGGTAGGAGAAGAAAATATCAAAGTGTTCAGTGAGGATCCACAAGGTCTTCTCTGAGTACTCTTTATTTTCTGCTCCGAGGCTATGGATCCCTACACTTGCACCAGAGGTGGTACCCCTTCTAGGTTTAAAAAAAAAAAAAAAAAATTATATGTATATATATATATATATATATATATATAATGTACCTAGTAGCCAGAATGCACTTCTCAGCCTACTATGCAAGGCCCAATTTGCCTAATAAGCCAAGTTTTCCAAGTGGTGTCTGCCCGAAACGCTGCGCGTGCTAGTGGCTTTACAAGACTGTAATTACCATAATTGTATCCTCACATTCCTTATGTACATTCTTGTATATGCATAAATAAATAAATAAATAAATAAATAAAGCTACCCATTTCATTATGTACGAGGTCAATTTATTTTTATTGGAGTTAAAATTAACGTAGATATATGACCGAATCTAACCTATCTTTAAGGGTTAGGTAGCCAAAAAAGTTAGGTAGGTTAGGTAGTCGAAAAACAATTCATGAAAACTTGGCTTATTAGGCAAATCGGGGCCTTGCATAGTAGGCGGACAAGTGCGTTCTGGCTACTAGGTACGACATATATATATGAATACATATATATATATAAATTTATTTATTAAATATAATAATAAAATACTGCAGGTATTTTTCTATCCTTATGAAAATTAGTCTTACACATTTGTTGGACTATTAATGCAAATTTGAACAAATACCTATTGTACCTATTCAAATAGGTACTTTTTCTATCCTTATGAAATTTTTCCACATTTCTTGAAATATTAATGCAAATTTGAACAAATACCTATTCAAATAGGTACGACCTATTCAAATAGGTACGACCTATTCAAATAGGTACTTTCTACCTATTCAAATAGGTACTTTTTCTATCCTTATGAAAATTATTGTTTTCCACATTTGTTGGAATATTAATGCAAATTTGAACAAATACCTATTCAAATAGGTACGACCTATTCAAATAGGTACTTTCTACCTATTCAAATAGGTACTTTTTCTATCCTTACGAAAATTATTGTTTTCCACATTTGTTGGAATATTAATGCAAATTTGAACAAATACCTATTCAAATAGGTACGACCTATTCAAATAGGTACTTTCTACCTATTCAAATAGGTACTTTTTCTATCCTTATGAAAATTATTGTTTTCCACATTTGTTGGAATATTAATGCAAATTTGAACAAATACCTATTCAAATAGGTACGACCTATTCAAATAGGTACGACCTATTCAAATAGGTACTTTCTACCTATTCAAATAGGTACTTTTTCTATCCTTACGAAAAAAATTTCCACATTTCTTGAAATATTAATGCAAATTTGAACAAAGACCTATTCAAATAGGTACGACCTATTCAAATAGGTACGACCTATTCAAATAGGTACTTTCTACCTATTCAAATAGGTACTTTTTCTATCCTTATGAAAATTATTGTTTTCCACATTTGTTGGAATATTAATGCAAATTTGAACAAATACCTATTCAAATAGGTACGACCTATTCAAATAGGTACGACCTATTCAAATAGGTACGACCTATTCAAATAGGTACGACCTATTCAAATAGGTACTTTTTCTATCCTTATGAAAATTATTGTTTTCCACATTTGTTGTAATATTAATGCAAATTTGAACATATATCTACTGTATATTATCTATTCAACTAGGTACCACCTATTCAAATAGGTACTTTTCTACATATGCTTGTAAACACAAGTCTTATACATTTGTGGGAATTTAATAATACAAATTTGTTGATGTACCTATTTATTATCACCATGGGAAGATTCATGGACAACAATGCGAGAGGTAAGGAAAAGGACTTGCGCGTGCGCACACACACACACGCCTGAAACATAACTCCAAGTTTGATGCATTCCAAGCCATGCATTGCCACCTATTCTACAAAAAAAAAAAAAAAAAAAAAAAAAAAAAAAAAAAAATACTGCAGGCAGTTTTTTTGTACATCTTATCATTGTCCCGAGTTAGGTAGTGCTAAAAATCGACAATGAATGTTATGAAGGGCCTTTGATGGGTCCTTGGGACCCTCCCTTCTCCATTCAGAGGCTTTGGTTTTCTTGTTTTCCTGGCTAAATGACAGATTCAAGGCTAGAGGATTAGAGATAGCGAGTAAGTACCTTGTAGTGCGCAGGTGGAACTAATGAGTGAAATGCTTCATGATCGAGTTATGTTTCGTGGCATCGTGGCCTCATTTTCTATACTGCTCTTCGCCCTTGCTTCATTACACACACAAATCACAATTGCGTGATGCATCAAATAAACAAATCCACAAGGGCCATGACGAGGATTCGAACCTACGTCAGAGAGCATCCCAAACGCTGCCTTAATCGACTGAGCTACAACATGGTCAAAAGGTATATATATATTAGAGGGGTACCACCACTGGTGCAATTATAGGGACCCACAGACTCAGAGAAGGGAACACAGCATTCAGAGAAAAACTTGCCATTTAACTCTGAATACGTATGAGTGTTCGCTTCTACCACCCCCTTTTTTTTTTATGGTGTACACTTTGTTATGCAAGGTTATACAGTTACATATCTGATTTTATACAAAAAATGAACATAAAGAGGACAAGAAAAAGTTTGCTTCCTAGAGGCTGTAGATTTCCTCGAACTCCTCCGACGACGGGCAGGAACCGAGGATGCAGCGGGCATTTCCCCTCTGGATCGCGACACCGAGGCACTGAAAGGGAAAACTTGCCGCTCTAGGGTCTCTTAGTGTCAATGAGCTTGGAAC
Source organism: Procambarus clarkii (assembly GCF_040958095.1). Taxonomy (NCBI): domain Eukaryota; kingdom Metazoa; phylum Arthropoda; class Malacostraca; order Decapoda; family Cambaridae; genus Procambarus; species Procambarus clarkii. The sequence goes on from NC_091205.1 coordinate 24,646,947, forward strand.
CAAGATCCTTCTTGCATCCAAGAAACCTTCTTGCACTCTCTCCCCATGAGCCTAAGGTCTCAGACCCTATTGGAACTTAGTTGTACCGATGATCTAATTGCCTGTACTTGGCTGACTTGTGTCTTTCTGTGTGTCGCTGCGGCTCCTGTTTGGCCGGCAGAGAGGTTGATGTATGTGGTTGCCAGGGTGGATACGCAGGTATAGTCCCATGCCAACTGTCTACCACCCTTCCATAGGTGCAGTGTGATTTCGCCTGGTCAGCCGGCAAAGCTAACAGTCATGGTTCAGCAAGTTGCAGGGCTCTCTCTCCGCTGGACACTGAGCGGAGAGAACAAGGCTTCTTTTAATGATGCCATTGACTTCGTTGTGTCTAGTGTGTCAACCACCAGATTTTCCACAGTGCAGGCCATGCAATCCATATTCGTCAGCATCTGCCTCGCCACAAATACACCTATGAACAGTGTGGATAGGGGCAGCAAGGCGGAGAGCAACTGCAATACGGAGCTCCTGCGGATCAAGACGTGTGCCTGTCGCAGACATAGGGACTGCCAAAAGGAAGTCCACTGCATGGGGAGCCTGCACAGCTGTGAGGTGTGCACGATCACTGGGGGTTGTTGCTGCCTCCAGCAAAGCTGTGGCTTCTTTGTCTACAATGGGGCTGTCCCAACTGGATTGTTTCTTGGCTTTCGGCATGGCTGGTCTGAGTGCTGGGTCTGCCATGGCACCCCATTTCGTGTCGCATTCCGTGTAGTGGGGGTCCTTTATACCCACTACATCGCTCATGGTGTCGGGTAGAATTTCCTTAACCAGGTCATCTGATGCTGAGGAGGAAGACAGGAAGGCTGGGACAGCAATTTGGGTGGCGGTGCGGACACCCAGGCCACCGAGCCTGACAGGAAGAGTGGCTTGTTTCCACTGGTATTCGTTGAGGGAGATTCGATCTATATATACATGTATAGAGCATGCATATTATTAATAATAATAATAATATTTTATAATTATATATATATAACTATATAACATTGTACTGAACAGGGTGAGAATTGCTCGAGCTACCTCATCCCTTTGTACTTATATCTCAAACTTATTTCAATTTCTACTTTAATTTGTTTTGTTGGGGATAGGCAGCCGTCTATATATAATTAAGGCTTGTATCAACATGCCCCCCACGCTCCTAGATAAATTACTGACTCTTCCACAGAATGCAACCCCCCATCCCCAATAGTTGACCAACTTCTGGATGCCAATTTACTGGTAGGCGAAAGGAAACATGTCTAACCAGTTCAGTCCTACATTTTTTTTTTAGTAATTTAATTATATTACTTTTTTAACCCTTTTGTTTCTAACTTATTTTATTAAACTAATTAGAATATACTAAATTGATTTCCACCGACCTACTAAACTGTTTCCAGTCTCACAATTTCAATGTCCACTTTGTACCGACCCTCTTTCAGTCTCTGAAAGAGTGTTGGGTACAAAGTGAGACCGAGACATTCCATAACATGCCATGTTATGGAATGCAAAATTGGAGAAAATTAACCACACAACATACAGGTTATGTGAAAAGGAATTAAGGAACTAACAAAAAGATCTAGGGTTAGTTTTGAATAGTAGACTCAGCAGAGGAACACAAAGAACATTGTGCAAGGAGCATATGCATCCCTTTCAACTTCAGAATCTCTTAATTACACGGATGGTGAAATACCAAAACTGTTCTCAACTTGTGAGACTAAAATTGGAATATGCAGTAGATGTATGGTGCCCATGTCTCAAGAAGCTCATCAATAAACTGGAAAAGGTGCAAAGCATGCTTAAAAGTGACTTCCGGAACTGAAAGGCAAGAGTTACGAAGAGAGGTTAGAGGCACTAAATGTGCCAAAGCTAGAATATATAAAAAAGTATTATGATCACCACTTACAAAATAATAAGAATCGACCACAATTGATAAGAGAAATTCTTGAATATAACAACTTCAAGAACATGTCACAGATTCAAGCTAAGGAAACAAAGGTGCACCCAAAAAATAAATAAAAAATGCAGAGTGGCAGATGGTTGAAATAAAACAAGTGAGAAGGTGGAGGAGGCCAAAATCATCAGTAGTTTCAAGCAGTTACATGGCAAAGAGTACTGGGAAGAAGGCACACCACAAGTGTAGCTCTCATCCTGTAACTCAACCCATCCTCAGACCAAATCCATTTCATCAGGCTTTTTCATCAACCATCTCAAATTTCATCAACCCCAAGGATGCATTTATCAATTTTAACATGCTGTTCATTCAAAATAGGAATTTTCTCAAATATAAATTAATATTGTTATATATTAGCATACTGTGCATATTTAAGCATTGGTTCGGTTAGGTATTTAGGTTCTGTTGGCAATTATTTGTATTTGTAGTTAGTGGGTGAAGGATTTATGAGTGTTGTGGTTCGAACAAAATCATCAGCTAAGCACTTGTTCCGGAAGTGTTTGGATGTCATCAGTTGTGAGTCATATGTAAACCATTTTTCATTTACAAACAGGGGGTTTGGCAGGTGCATGAAATGGCCTTTGGCCTTTATTTATGAGGATGGGTTGTGTAACTACACAGAACCGAACCTTTGATACTCCACTTGTAACACTGATCGAGAGGCAATGCATCCGACTGGAAGTGTTACTAGCAGAGTACCACAGGGTGATGCGATTAATTACTGGTTCTTGCACCAGTAATGCTCATCGTGTACATAGATGATTAACCAGAATGCATACAGAATTATATGAACACGTTTGCCAATGATGCTAAGCTACTAGGCAAGACTTAAGATGATTGCCATGCCCTTTAAAATGACCTAGACAAAAATAAGTGAATGAAGCACCATGTGGCAAATAGAACTCATTGTGAATAAATGCAACGTTATGGAATGTGGAATAGGAGAAAATAAGCCCCAAACCTACAAATTATTTGCAAAGTAATTGAAGATCTCTAACAAAGGAAAATCTGGAGGTGGTTCTGCACAGTAGACTGTCACCACAGGAACACAATGAACACGGCGAGGAGCATATGCTACAATCTCCAACTTCAGAAATGCTTTAAATACATAATGATAAAATACTAAAGACACTCTTTACAAGTTTTATGACACAAAATTGGAATATGCAGCAGTTATATGGTGCCCACATCAAGAAGCATATTATCAAACTGGAAAAGGTGCAAAGGAATGCTACAAAATGGCTTCCAGAACTGCAAAACAATTGTTACGAAGACAGGCTGGGGGCGTCAAATATGCCAAAGCTAGAAGACACAAGAAAACAAGCAATATGATCACAACATATAAAATAGTAACATGAATTGACAAAAACTGGCGAGGAATTCTTGAAACCAGAAACTGAAAAAATAATTAAATTATTATTTTATTAGGAAAATTTATATATATAAAAAAAATTAAGTATAATTACCATGTATTTTAATATTTATTTTTATATAGTTTAAGTATTACTTTTATATATTAAACATCAAAGAAATATCAATTGAAAAAAAATGGTCAAATTAATCATGACTCGGGCACGTTAAATAACACATTGGAAGAGCCTACTTCTACAACCCTTAGGTACACTCACTCTCTTGACTATTAGAGTCTACTGCTGTGAAGTCTGTGTTACCGTTGATATACTGACAAACTTAAAAAAAATTATTATAAAAAATTAGTGGGTTTATGAAGAAAAAATATGGTTAAAGATTCTTAGAATTTATTTAGAATCTCAATGTCGAAACAATGCAAACGTTCAGTCATAATAATTATCCTTTGAATTAGAACAGTTAAACAAAAAGAATGAACATGGCTATATAACTAAGTATATTACAGTACACCACAAAGGCAGAGATGCTGAGAAGTATAAAACAGTTGCACAAAGGCTTGTAGTTTGTAACACACTGATACAGGTCATGATTATGGCTCAGGAATATTTACTGATTACACTTGAGAAGTTTATAATAATTAACATGTCTTATTATCTCTTAGTGATGTGTATGCAAGGGATAAACAGTTTCCTGTACACTGCATGAGGAAGCAGACTGGGATTTGCCTCTCAATGACTGACCTGTAGCAAGGGCTCAAGGCCACATTGTCCAGGGGTGCAGGAATCTTATTTGGTGGCTGTGGGGGGCTCTACACCAACATACTCGCTACCTCCATCATGTGTGCGTGTGTAGTGTGTGTATGTGTGTGTGTGTATGTGTGTAGTGTGTGTGTGTATGTACAAATGCACAATATATACATACATAGGTATGTACAAATGCACAATATATACATACATAAGTACATGCACACACACCTTATGTAATGTTATATAGTCATATCTTTACAGTATACTGTTATTGCAATTCAATGGTTCTGAGCCTATACCATCAGCCACTTCCATGCAGCAGCCTGGAATAGCTTGGCCTTTAAAAGCTTGGCATAAAGGAGCTTATACTTTGGACTGACAACAGAACATCAGCTTCAAATTGTAAAAACAATATGGAAGGTTATATTTGTGATATACAACATTTGACACTTTTCTAATAGATTTATTAATTGAACAAGGTAACAAGAGAAAACTTGGATCCTATTCCACAAGAAAATAATGTATTTATACCAGATTGAAGCAATCAACATCTACCTCACAATTAAAAGTATTTCAAATTCAGTTTTTCCTCACTATAATCATAAATATTAACATAGCATTATAACCACTTTCAACGCACATTCACATATTTCTCATGGGTATTAAGAGCTACAAGAGAAAAAAAGTTAAGGGCTACTTGCATGTTAAAAATTTACACCAACCAGCAAAGTTTCAAAGTGAAAAATGAGTGAGAGCAATTACAGGATGGTAAACTTCCTTTATGGTTTTTGTGTGAACACTTAAAACATGGGGGAAGTGATGGCTGATGGATCCTAGCACACAGCGAGCAAGGCCCACAATTTTCTTGGGGTGGGAGGGAGGGAAGGGAGATGGGGCTCCGACAGGCCCAACATGCTACTCGCTGGGCCCCGATGCCTTGTTTCCACGCGAGAAATATGACTAGGACACTTTGGTTTGGAAAAAGGCATAAAATTTGTTTTTAAACACGACTTATTATTAGTAGTAATCTTTTATATAACACTTAATATGGCAGAATTGATAAATATGAATCCTACAGTCTCACATGACAAAACAGTTGCATGTATGAAAATTACCATCAAGAAGAAAACGTCCATTAGCAACAGGATCATCTTTAACATGTAACGGTACCATCAGAGGGACTAAATTACATGAGGATTAATAGTCCTGGAAACAGGTTGCTTCTCTGCGGCATGTACACCACTCCCTCTGTAGAATATGGCTTAACACTACATGGTATTAAACTTATAGAAATTACATTTTGAGGAGCCACAGAACAATGATCAAGAGATGACAAGCTACCATTTCTAACCTAAGATAATTTCGGATTCTAGATGAGAATGAGGATATATTGCACACAGGCCAAAATGTATTGCATCCTTAAATGTCACATTGATGGCAGATATTCAGGAAAAGCTTGCCAACAGTCCATTGGACCAATACACAGGCTGCTGTCTTGCTACAGAGGGGGTTTTAGAGAGGCTGTACGACAGTCTGTAATTATTCAAGCATGCTATACACAATAATAAAGAAAACTATTTACATGATTTTGTCAATGTATGAACAGGTTTCACTTAGATAATGTGAGTAATGTTTCATGTAGACGTATCATTGTTAGTATGTGACACAACCTGGACAGACACTGCAGCTGGTGACTCCTGGTCATTATGGCCTTTCTGGAGGGTTCACGCAGTCACATTTCACACCACTGTGCTAACGCCTGTCCACTGGCTATTCATTAGAGCTGGGGCCTAGCAAAGGCTCTCAAACAATGACAGCCCTGGCAGCTCCATGGAAACACTCATGGTCCTGTCTTATGTCATCACCAACACAATGGGTAAAGAGGGTGTAACTGAAATCCAACAGTGTAGGCAACACAGAGGGTGGTAGTCTGACAGTGTACTGGAAAGGACACTGGAAGGGGTTAGGTGACCGAGTCATAAGTCTCTAGCAGCAGCAGCTTGGTGCTGGTGACCTGGGGCCGGCCAGGCCGCATCTGCCACTCTTCCATGCACCCTCTGTGGTGGCAGCACTGATGGGCCCCCAAGATCACTTGGCCCGCGACCTGGCCTAGCCCAGTCCTAGCCGACAGTAGCATTGATAGCGGCAACAGTTTGGCAGGATTTCCAGTGGGGTTGGCTGACCAGTGAGGCCCACCAGGGGCTGAGGCAACACTTGCATCACAACCAGTAACTGGCCAGACAGCCTCACCCTGCTCAGTCACCACACACTTGAGATCAGCATGTTTACATTTCATCACCTACATTCACACACCAAGCCAACCTGAAACAGTAGTTTATGTGAGTAATATTACAGCTACCCTTTCTAGTGTCTTAGAAGCCATCTTTGAATTTATTTATAAATAATAATTAGCTTAAGTTTTATTTTATAGAGCCTAAAACTCTCAATATCCCATGGACAGAGCAAAATTAGTGTAGCCAAAGCAGTAAATTACAATAATAGTGAAAAATATCACCCATCTCTTAATTTAATTGTGGCCTTACATTATTTTCAGCCACACGGAGTACTAATAATGCACAGTAATATTCATGCTACTGGCCATAACCAATATGCATCTATGTACATAATTTTCATACAAAGTAAGGATTGAATTAAATATAGTATTTAGTGTACTGATCACAGAATTAAGTGAGATAGTTTTTGGCACATGAAAGATGGGAAGGCTGTGCCAGTAACAGATCTTCTTGAGGTTATCTTGAGATGATTTCGGGGCTTTAGTGTCCCCGCGGCCCGGTCCTCGACAGGCCTCCACCCCCAGGAAGCAGCCCGTGACAGCTGACTAACACCCAGGTACCTATTTTACTGCTAGGTAACAGGGGCATAGGGTGAAAGAAACTCTGCCCATTGTTTCTCGCCGGCCCTCGGGATCGAACCCGAGATCACAGAATCACAAGTCCAGTGTGCTGTCCGCTCAGCCGACTGGCTCCCAATGTACCAGATGTGCACAAGTGCCAAAAAATTATGTAGTGTCATATGAGATTACCTTTAGAAAATTTACCATTTTACAGGTACCTCTTCACCTTTGATTTAAATAAGGTGTTGCATAATTATACAAGTGTCCAATATTATAGTGGATGGCTGAAAGAACAAACCTAAGACAACCAAAATAATATAACCAGATTGGCTATCACGAATTAAAACACGCCATAAATAACGTCTATGTAATGCCATGCCAAGAATATTTTCAACATAACTTGATCACATACAAAATTAAGCCCTAATTGCAGTGCACATCTCTTAGCCAATGTACCAGGGCTCTCAATCATTTATTGTATTGTATGGTAGAAAGTCATTCCCAACAGCTTGAGCACACATAGCTAGTGGCAGTCTTATATGAAGGAACTTACCTGAGGCTGTGGGTTTCACAAGTGGGTGTTGGGTGCTGTGTTGGATGAGTTGGACTTGTCTGCATCTTCTGAGGCAGGAGAGGAGACAGGCTGAGTGATTGCGGGCGCATCCTTCCTTGGAGGCATGCGCTCATTCATTGCATCGAGACCCTTAGCCTCCGCAAAGGATGTAATCTTGTGGTTTGGAGAGAAGCCTGCCATTGCTGCAGATATTTAAAATTAATCATTTTATTCTATAATTATAATTTATATTTATAATTACAAATAATTTGAGAAACACAAGACACTACAGTATGGGGGGAAAACATTTAAATATATTAAACATCAATAGCTCAAACATGCTCCAAAATCAAAAAGATTTACTCATCATTTACCAACCGTTTAAGCTGATATTTTACCAGCTCCTGAGAGCAAGCACATCTAGTGCACACAATAAATACATCACCTTGCCTCCATTAAATTGCAACTACCTGTAGTAACATGACTAGTACATAACTACCCATTAAGTTTAAAACCACTTAAATATTACACCATCTTTTAGAGAAGATTGTATACACACTCACAACTAGTTTCTGGCACTTAACACCAAGATTTGTTGAAGGAAACCCTACAACAATGTGCCACCTGATCTCTGGATACTTTCTTAATACTGTACTTATTTGTGATCAATAAGAAATGTTTTTGCACAAAGTTCACTTTATTAGTCTCCTTAGGGGTGCTGCTGTATTTCTACTGCATCACCTTGTTCCCAACAGATTGCCCTGGGCTAACATCCAGCACAAACACACTACTAGACAATCGGTATTTCCTTACATATATATTATCCAGTACTGGAATATTATATATAAATAATAATAAAAAATAGGCCTCAATGAGTATGTTTACAATCCCTGTACCAAGTCAGGTACCAATGGCAGCAGCTTGGTGGGCTCTGGCAACTATGCCTCCAGTTAATCACAAACTCCAGCCACAGACTGGCAGGTGTCACATCCTCATTATCTACCCAGAGCCAACCCACCATCTACCGACGCTCTACTCACATGCAACCTCGTAACAGGTGTACACAATGCCGTGATGCACCCTTTGGTGCAGCTGCCATTGACATCAATAACAATATCACAATAATAACTTTAATACCACAATTGGTAAAAATCAGACACTATTTTAATCAGGTTATGTAGCATGATGTAGCAAATTTGCGCTACTTAAAGGCAGTTAGTTTTCTTAGTACAATCACCAAGAGATCTGCCTTTGTTGTCAAATGGACCAAATTTGCTGCACCATGCTACTTATTATATACTAAACACTTTTGACACTTAAATCGTAATCAGATTTTGTAATGTCAAATGTGCTTCAACTGGTAATTCACAGAATGAACATCTGCAGCACAGCTTCGTGTCAAGTCACCACACGCCCACTTCATTAACCAAATTTTCCCTCTGTTATAGAAGCTCGAGTCGGCTGCTGATTTAGCTGGATAATAGTAAAGATTCCCTAACCAACGAAACAAACATTATCAAATTTAGCATCTTGTGGCATCATATTTGGTTCACTTGACAATATGCACACATTTCTCTCTATCGTCACAGCAGCTTGCACAATGATCAACACACACCACTAATATATAATAACTACTAGCATCAGTACAAATTATAAGGATCTGCAGGTTGGCACAAAAATTCAACCAACTACAAACCACTTATTTTGTTGAAAGGGAGCAATAGAAAAACTGAAGTACACTTACATCGCATCAGGCTTGGATATCCATGTGCATGACTTACAGATTTTAGAAGATGAGAGGAAATGTTAGCACTATGAAGAAATGCTTAACAGACCATTTGAACATTATCAAACACAATGCAGACTTGCAAACTAAATAAGATTTCAAATAAGATTTAACAGAACAAAAGTTCTTAAACACACAAGACAATCTTACTGAAGTGAACATACGAGTCATTACTCATACACTGCCCAAGAAAGAAATGTGAAACGAGTAACATTTGATGGGCCAGCCAGAAGCTTAGGGCCTGGGCAGGAATATACCTGTAAAAGTACAAATGACGTCACATCGAGTGGCTTGTTGATGCAAACAAGCAAAGTTGTTTTGACAAAAATGGTTTTCTTTACCACAGCCATGATGAAGCTGGTATTCCAATGTACCATTAACATTTTCAGCGGAATCAAATATTGTAGCATCAAAGAGGTTTCAATCAGCAACTCAAAGTTTGAGTCATCAGCATGGCACAAGTCATCACCGTCAAATTCATTCCTCAAGTCTCTTCCCTTGCTCTTAAAGCAGCTTATTTCATATTTTGACGAATAATATTCAAGTTAACTATATTTATAATATATTCCACTTTACCATCAAGATCTTCCAGGCCCTTAAAATTCTTGTAATTTTGCACGATATCAATGTCCCTGGTGTGGTCATCCTATGCATTCACTGGCCGGAAGGTGATGTGCCAGAAATGGTGTTCATCTGTTTACCAAAGCTCAGGAAGGAAATGAAGGTTCATTTGCAATTTTTTCAGATATTGATAACACCAGCAGTCTAATAGTGAACGACATTGTGAATGACAATTACCAAACCAATTGAAGTCTTTTGCCCAATTGCCACTGGGCAATTATAGCATATATATATTTTCCCTCCCAGAGAACCTTAACACTATGTGCCGGTAACAACGTAGTATTGCGTGCTAAATTTAGTAGCCAAAATTCCGGTATCAACACAGTATTGCACTGTCGGCGGCTTCAGTAGGGGCACGAAGCGGTTTTGGACATAATATGCATGTACTCCTGTAGGGAATTTCATTGCAAATACATTGATACCAAAATGAAAGACCTAGGACCAGAATTGAGGTAACAAAGTTGAAAAGAGTATACCCATTTTATTGCTCTTGATGAGCGCTCACTGGGATAACGCTACATTTTCTTTGTTTGCTGTGGGTGGTACGTCGAGCTTTTCGACTTTATATTTGCATATACTCCTGTAGTGAATTTTATTGAGAACACAATGCCAAAATGAAAGACCCAGAATGAGAACTGAGACAGTCCAAGTGATAGAGTGTACACATTTTACTGCTCGTGTTTGTTTCCGGGTAACATGCTCTCACTTTCTCGCCCGGCTTTTGGGCTTTATATGCATTTAGTCCTATAGAGAATTCTATTGCGAGCACATCGATACCAAATTGAAAACCTAGGATGAGAATTGAGGTGACAAAGTTGAAAAGAGTACACACTTTTCATAATTACCGTGCACTCCCGTGGAACACCCGGACCCACCTGGGATAGTGCAGGGCTCGCTCACGCAGGGCGCAAAAGTGTTAAGCTGGTTATTCACAAATTCACAGGAATCAAGACTAACAGCAGTAGTCCACTGTTATTTAAAATCCTCTAAATTTTAAATACTGTACAGTAACAGAAAAAAAGAAAATAATAATAATCCTTAGGTGCAGTAACTTACCATTTTTCAATGACGCTTTTCCACCTGACAACGCTCCAAGTGGCAGAGCACCAGTAGGGGTAAGACCTTTCAGCTGCAACACACTTTCGCTCTCCTCTCTGCAAGAGTCACCAGTTAAACAACTCAATTATACTGCATTACTTTCGTGAATAAGACGCCAGCACAGTTTGGAGGCAAAGATGACATTGGAGAAAGAAACCACCGTGAACATTCTTGCTGCACTTTTTACTGCTTTCCATGAATGAGACAAGTAAATAGTTATCAAAACAATGTGCCAAGGCTATGTATGGAGAAAAGGGAAAATCTCTTACAAAATAATTTAAATAATGAGATAAGAGAATGGAATATTCTGGGATTGGAGGAGAGAAATGAGAGCAAAGAAAATAAAAAACAGTATACAGTACCACAATGATATGAAAAATATATCATTCCACTTTCCCAGCAGGAAGTGCTTTCAAAAAGTTCAAATCCTACAACTTTACCTATAACCCATTAAATTAAAACCCTTGTGAATAGTTAATTCTCAGTTTTGACTTATACAAATTATGAACAAAATTACTTCTTTCTATTAGGTGAATCATAATTTTGGCATAAATGAAGGCTAATCACGTGAACATTCATTCCGGTTCCTAATCTTACGTTGGCATCTGCACACCAATTTATATGCCCGCAAAAAGCTCTGGCTTCCCTTAGCCATTGTACTCCTTGGGGTAAATTAAAACCCTTGTGAATAGTTCATTCTTAGTTTTATCTTATACAAATTATGAACAATGATTAAACAATAGTTTTATTTTCTAAGGATTTTAAATCTTATATACATTATGTCAATACATTACACTTAGTAATAAGTTTTATTTTGAAATTAAATAAATTTAAATTAAAATCTGGAATACACCTTTACTTTATCCTATATCAAAAGCAAATTACATCTTTAATTACTCACCTTAAAACTGAGAAAACTCGAGCCATTTTGCCAATAGCACGAATCTTGTTTCGGATAACCTCCTTCCGCAAGGCTCCTTTTTCTGTTGATCATTATGGGTAGACATCAGTACTAAACTACACATATTGGCAAATCTTTCATTGAGTCCCCCCCAGCAAACACACAATAACCAGCCAATTACAAATCAAACTTCAAAAGCTAATTAAGGGAGAGTTTAAATCCCAGAAGTATGCCCTAACAGTGAAGTTTGGGCACCGAAGCAAAACACTGGCATCGGAAAACTGTTAAGACTCGTTATATCAAGGTTATGAAGAGTACAATTCTAGATGAAAGATTATCAATTGATTAATTATTTTCACATTGCCCCAAATGACTTATTTTACCAACGTGTGTTGTACAATGATGGACAACCCATCATAAACATATAATGACAACATTCCTAGCAAGACAACACATACAGGTGAAACATCCCATACAGTATTCTGGCATCACAAGTCAATGCCACTTTTCAATCAATAATGACAATTAATTGGACGAGAGTTCTTTCATTGATGCAAAAATTTTCACATCAGAAAGAAATCTCTTCCACCTCTGACAGGCAATCAAGAACCTGTCAAGTGAAGCCAGGAACAGCAGCATCTATATAACCTAGAGTGCAGTCTCATCTATGGCTAAGTTTCCCACTACTATGAATAAGCTACTCAAGAGCCTTTTTATGTATCATTTAAAACAGACTAATTTTCTTGGTGTTGTACAAGAGAAAAGGAGTCTTTATGAAATTTCTGTGTAAGGCTCACAAGTCCATCACTTTTCCCTGGCAAAAGTTTGGCAGCATTGGCTTTTACACAACTTACTCATTTCTTCCATCAAGGGGGGAATAAAACATTGAGTTTTCCACTTACACTGAAATGACATACAGGAAATCAATAAGTTTGCTCTTGACACGAAATTGACCATCTAAATGCATGACTAGTTTGTCACAAAGCAACGACACAAGCAAAGTCTAGAACTACTAGTATTACCTGGAATAATAATAATGTCTTGGTTTGGGACTGCCAGCCATAAGTGACCTACATACTGAAGTTATTCTCAACAGTTCAGCCACTCACAGCTAGCCATTTCACCTAAACCACTAAACTTGAAAAGCATCATTTGTAACCACAACTTCAAGCACAAACTTAGCTCTGAACATAGCACGACCTGCATTGCTGGTTAGCTGATGTGATTAACATTCAAACTCTCAATTCTATGACAGTTAATCTGGTAGCCTCTTTTTGTTATTTTAGGATAAAAAATACCTATTGGAGTCAGTCATGAAGGAAAGTAGTTCATGAAAATAAAAACATGAAAAGAAATAAAATGCATGCATGAAATGAAAAGAAAATGTTATTTAAGCACTTCAGACGGGCATGCAATCTCCTTACTTGGCTCCATGCCTGGTGCTCGACTTACCCGGCACAATTAGCACTGTTGTTGCTTGCAATGTTTGCCACAACAGTATCAACAAGTATTAAGGTCCAAGAAGATAAGCAGGATTTTGTTGGATTTTATGTGCACGCAAGCCACAGGAAATGGAAAGAAAAAGGAAATACTAGATAAAAAAGATACTGGAGACAATACGAATGAAATTAACAATAAACCCAAGATATTACTGGTATAGAGACCATAGTGCTGAACGACCAAGATCATCATTCTGAAGCCTCACTGGGGACAAGCAGTTACTCCTATAGTTTAACTATGAGCACTGACTGGCTGTCTTATAGCCTGTAGGTACCTCTGCCCCACACACCCAGCCAGACTGTCAGTTGTCCGAATTTAAAGCATCAGAATATTTACTTATCACCTGAGGCTTCATAATTTATGGCCAAAACTGCATTGGTATATTTGTGCTTTGTCCCCCTAAGGACAAGTCCAAAGAAAAAAGTAAGAACCTGACAATCAGCCATTTCCAGTCAGCATGCATCAGTCATTCCAAACAAGCACCCCATGACCTCAAGGATCTAATAATCAAATTCCCCCATACAGGCAAGACATGGCATCTAGCTGTAACATAAACAACAATCTTAGGTGGTGAATAATATGGACTAATTTTGTATATAAATACAAAATAATTAGCCTCATTAATGTGCTACCTAAGTATCAAAATTGTTGTTTATGATACATATAATCAAAGAATAGGACATGACTCCAATGGATCTTTATTAAGGCATGTTTATTGAGACAAGTTTTACAGGCCAAAAGAAATGGCTGCATGTCATGAAAACTGGCCTGAAATAATCACCTTTATTACTCCCCTACACAAGCTGCCCAATGCAATGTATTAATCAACAGGACAAACAAATTGGATGTGATAGCCAAACAACAACTGAAGATAGTTCCAAGTAGTTCATTACAATGGAGATTTTCGGGTTTGCTTAAATAAAATCAATGAGATAATCACCAGGAATTTACCTTCAGGAATCTAGTACTAACATTTTTTTGTCCCACTGAAGAGAACCAGCATGAGTAAAAAAAAATACCACCGTGCTCACATTTTCAAGGTGCTGGTCATTAAAATATGCAATACAGTGTTTAAGAGAGACTCAACTTTAAAAACTTTCAAACTACAAGAGTGAAATTGACTACTATACTTAGTTCCTAGCAAGGAATTCCTTGGTGTATGAGACGTTTACTGTGCTATTTTTTTATGCATCTAAAGTTTTCAGAAATATTAGTTAACTATTACACTAAGAATACTGTTACTGGGATCTCAGACCTTTGGTGCAAGTTGATACACCAGTGAAAGTGAGGAAAGTTTGATTGATTTTTTGTAATATACAGTGAGTGCAGCAGTAGTGTGGGGAGAAGTTGGTGGTGTGGGCCGGGCTGGTGCCCAGGGCCAGGCACATTATCACCAGTACATCACACAGTGTACAGCAGTGCTGGCATAGTAGGGCAGGTCCCACCCAGTTTGCCACTATCAGATACTAAGGTACATCTAGCTAGTTTCTTCTCGACTATACTGGCCTGTACATAAACTAACTTGTCACATAAGACAACACATTCACAGAAACAAATTGATGGGATTTAAAGCAAGTTAATTTTATCAACAACTTTGGGTATTCAAGAAATACTGGACATTAACAATATGAAACAAGACAAGTCTATTTAAAACTAACTACTGTAGGTAACAGGCCACATAGTACTTTCTACAGTGATACTACAGCCTTTGGACACTAATATGAAGTCTTACCATCTTCCCCTTCACCATTCACGAGAACAAAAAGAAAGTAGAAAAGACTGGTAAACACTTAGGACATAAAGATGTGAAGAGTTCCATTATCTGCCATCATGAAGCCACAATCATGAGGTTAAACAATTAAATAATTGTGCCAATATTGCTAACACAGCAGGCTTGCTGGGTTGCCATCAATGATGAAAACTAACATGGCAATCTCAAGAAAAAGTAAAATCAAAAAATTAATAATCAAAGAGTATAAAGAATTCTATATAAAAAAAATTTAATAGCATATTTATTAACTGCAGATCATTTCCTCCACCTTGGAGAAAGGGTGCATGCAAAGGTTTGAAGGAATATTCACCACTGCTTAGTAAGACAGCAGATGTGAAGAATTGGGAGAGAAAAAAAAAGAAAAAAAAAAAAAGTTGGAGTGTGTGTGTATATTAACAAAACCCTCACTACTAATACCCCCAACTGCATGAAACTAGGTCCTTAATTAAAATTTGATCATGCACAAGTATTTTTTTATAACAATTTACATATATATTTTAAATACAAAATTTATTAAATTCACAAGTATGCTTAATTCATAATTAAGGCTTTCCATCAGTAATCAGTTACAACTTAATATTTTGCCAAGTTTGTTAATGCATAATTTGAAGATTTAGTGAAAATATGTAAATTGGTCACAAAATGAAATGTACAAAACAGCACAATTAAAATATTTAAATTTATATCTTCATACAATTTGAATTATCTGAATCAAAGTAGCTGATATTCCTTACTCATATTTTGCATACTTGAACAGAATTCTGACCTTAAATCCTTAGGGTCAGCATTTATTTTTAATGTGAATGTTAACTGCCTGGAAGAGTGCAACAGCAAAATATTGGGAGAGAGAAAAATATAGAAAAAGCAAGAGATGTAGAGAGAGCAGGAGCCAAGAGTGCAACAGAAGAGCAAAAGAGACACAGCTGGAATAAGATGGTAAGTGCAAGCAAGAACAAGAGAAAGATAAATCGAGAACAAGATACAGCTAGAAAGAACAAAATGGCAAAAGTGAAAGTAAGGGAGAGCAAGCAAGAAATGAGCTTTGAGAGGGCAATCACTCCCAAGACTGCCCAAGGACCACCGTTACAGATGCCTCGTCACATTTATTTTAGACAAGAACATTCGTATGGTACAAGTGTCTATCACTTTGAAGCTCTCACCATTCCCTTGCCTGATAATTTCCCCTCTTCACCTGACTAATACTTAACAAAAACATAACACAAAACATTATTTTTGTTTTATGTTTTATGTCGAATATTTTTATGTTTTATGACAGAATGTGATGAACATTTATCTTAAAACTTGTAGCAGTGCTGTAGATATCGTACTACAGTACAGTATTACAAACAAGAAATTAAAATTTCCATTAAATGTGTAATTTCTTTGCTGTTAAAGATTAAGGTTTTCATGCCTATACAATCAATTAAAAACCTCAATATTTAAAATGGGAAATATTGAAGCCCATAGGCCCTTTCAATCCTAGAATGAAATGCCTTAAAATACATTTACATTTTTGTTTAGACCTGTAGACTTTAAGACATTAAAATTCCTACCCCTTTACAGTAATACTTCATCAGTATTTTTTTTATTCAGATATTACATAAGCAAAGTTATACAACAGATCTGAAAGATTTGTCAAGATTTGATAGAAGATGAAATAAAAATGTGTGAGGAAAAAATATCACCTCCCACCCCCAAGCATGACTTGAATTTGTACAAACTCCATCACTGGCAGAGGCATCATAGTGTAAACGAGGCTTTAACAACAATTATATAGAAAACACTGTAAAAACAAAGTTCAGGAAAAACATTACACTAAGTAATTTTTGGTCTCTTCAAAAAATGCTATATGAAAGACGGCAAAGCCTTAAGAACTGTGGACTTCCTATACAATATAGTAACCTAGGTTTGCAAATATATTTTTTAGACGTTTAGAGCCTTAAAATCATCAAATTCTACCAATTGGCATTAAAATTAAACTTGACATGTGTTGGCAGCAAATTTACAAATTATCTACACTGATAAAAAACATTCTATAGAAATTTCAAAAGTAGTTTGACAAATACTGTACACCGCTTGTCTCAGAAGAGAATTATAATGCTACATTATGATGGGTATTGCAGTAACTTTCTTAGTGCTATGTAAATCATAAATATTAAAATGCTTTTAAACTACATAGGCACTTCATGTTTAGTGTAAAAAACAAAAATTTGTAGAATCCATTCATGCTTTAGTTTGGACAAATTTTTTTTTTAAACATTTCACTAATAGGAATGAAGTTTCATTCATGACAAAAAGTATCTAGTTTCATGGAGGGTTAATTGAGAGACCAAATTTTAAATTATATTAATCAGTTTCTTCCTATAAATATTTAGAGCAAAAATTAATCATTTAATGTAATGAAATGCCATTTTCTGGGTTACCTCAGAAGCTCCCTAGTGCACTGGCTTTGGTCCTATAATGTTATCTACAATGCTACATGGTCTAAGGACTTCAGCAAACCTACCGAGTAACAGGACCAGAATCCAGTACTGTATGCTCGTGGTGGAGTAGGGTAAAATGGGAATCCCAAATCAACCCAAAATTAAGTAAAATAGAAAGTACATGAAGCAAAATGAACTAGGTATCTTTATTAAAGGGGGGAAGAGATTGAAACAAGGCTAGTAGTAGTTTGCCCTAAAGTCCAAGCTTTCCACTAGGCAACGGCTCGGATCACACCTTCACTCAAGTGCTACCACCCAGTTTCCATGGGAAGCAAGATGCACATGGAGATATACAGAGGTCACGCAATTTTTTTTTGTATTACAATCAATGCATTATTTATGGTCTGGCATTCAGTACCTCACAGTGAATACTCTCAATGACGTTCAAGAGAACACGAGCATTGCAGGAAGAAACAGATAAACATGGAAATAAAGATGGAGGGGGCTGACCTAATTGGGGTAAGAAGGCAAAGACCAGGGTTCAGGTAAGAATGAAATCGACTGGAATGGTTTCCAAGAACCATACAGGCCCAGCGAAGTCAGGAAACACCTAACACATAAAAAACAAACAAAACGAAAAAAATCAAAAAGCAACAAATAAACCCAGACCAAATGGCTATTAGTTATCCGAGCTGCATAAAAACATGGCAATGTACGACATAAACCAATGATGAGTGTTATTCTATGGTTATGAATGCCTGACAAAATACTCATCCCCCTCTCAAGCAGAATCACAAATGCAAAGGCATAACCAAGCATGAATGACTTTCTTTAAAGTATGGTAAGTACACGGCTTTCATCAAGAAGATTGGCATGAGAAAGTCCCCCCACTACCCTGACACCAAGGCAATTCGAGAAGCCCCAGATGGGATGCTTACATTTCAAAAAGAAGAAGAAAAAAAAGATAACTGGTTAGGAAACATGACGTGTAACCTCCACTTGGAAAGATAACTCTGAAGCAAGGTAGAGGCAAACTAACCAGCTAAGGATATGCAAGTCGAGGAGCATAAATGCAACCACATAGTGTAAAATGTAAGGGAATGCTAAGCATAGTCCCCAGTGGGACAACAAAGTACCAACGAATGCTAACGCCATTTGGTTAAAAAAAGATGTCTGGTCCTTGTAGCAATGTGTTCAGGTGATACCTGGCACATAAGTTAGTGGGCTGTCCGGACTCTCACATGACCTGGCTGCTACCTGGTGCCACTTTTTCCACATTGGGCAAACTACAGCTTCCTTTGTTTCAATCTCATTAAATAACATTCCTAGTTTATTTTGCTTCCTACATATTTTCTTGGCAATTGACATTGTTTTGGGTTGATCCAAGATCCGCATGCTGCCCTCACCTCATCAAATTCTGGTCCTGCTGTTTGGTAGGCCTACACAAGTCCTCTGGCCTGGTACCACTGCAAACATCTGAGCTACTAAGGAGCCTCTGAGGGCTTGTCTAGAAACTCGCTTGTAAATACAACTCCTATGACACATATTACGAGCTGTAATGCATTTTCACACCTAGTTGCAAAACTGTCAAAATCTCTGGTTGAATATCAGTACTGTATCAGCTATATATCTTTGTGAAATGAAGTAAACTTAAAGTGCCTACTTTGAAGTTACAAACATCCAGCATCAGAATTCATTTCTGCCAACTCAGAGGTAAACTTGGGAAAACTTTAACTTATGTGAACAAAATGTAGCTACAAAAAAAAAAAAAAAAGTAAATATTAATCTGAAATATACAGCAATTTGCAGCATTATATTTCAACAAAATTTATGAAAATACCAAACAGCTAGTGAAAGAATGGAAAATTTTCAGTTATGATGTGAATCACTTTGAAGGTCATTTTGGAAGAACCCTTTTTAAGTGTCAGTGAATTATTAACGTTCAAGTCGTGATGATAATCAATAAATCAATTGGTGCAAAGTTTAAATATACACTATGTGGTTTTGGGACCTTTGTACTTTGTGCAGGAAAATGGACCTCAAGCAATCTTGGGAGTCAACATTCTCCGTTTGGAATGATGGAAAGAAAATATTTAATTATTTTTACAGTACACGTGTGTATGTATATGTGTAAGTCTATATGTATATGCATCATATATCAAGAGTTTTCTGATATATGTATATATATATATTTTTGTATGTATATTTGTATGTATATACATGGAAAGATTACTTGCATTATAATAAAATTTGCAGTCAAGTCATTATGAAAAAATCATGCTCAATTCATTGCTAATTGAAATAAAAAGTATAATTACATTTGCTTTATGTTCATAATCACATTTGCAATAACATGATCGAGACTATGAATCTTGCAAGAAAACCCTCAAATGAATAAAAACAAAATAGCCACCAGCTGCAACAAAAATCGGCAAACATTTTTATTAAAAGGTAGAATTGTTAACTAGCACCTTTTATGGCATTTTGAGTTTCTCAAGTCAATTTTTATCCTGTCAGGTTATTTTGCTTTTTTGGAGAACCAAGGTACAATTTTGCCTTGTACAAGTTCTATGACCTTCTAGTTCAAGACCTTCTATGACAAGTTCTAGTTCAAGTTCTAGACCTGCCTTGTACAAGTTTTTGTACAAGTTCTACCTAGCAATAGGTACACACCATCCAATAAAACTTTGTGATGAAGTGACTTTTCTCCCAGGCTGGCATATGCACTGCATAGTTCAATAAGCATGGGGTGGTGGTGTTTAACAATGACTGTGGCTGAGTACAGTCAAATTCCTCAGGTCCTGACTACTAGCCTTGTCATGCATGGTACTTTAATAATGTCTGTCATATCAGGCTTCAATTTGTGGAGAGATGTTTTCAAGAGTTTTAGTTCATTCCACTTCATTTAACATGCTACAGTCCTCGGGTTTTCACTTTCTCATTAGCTCTCTCTTGCAAACGAGCACATACCCTCAGATTAATCATTCACATCTTTGGAATGGCAATGGGTATAGGACTGTTGGCCTCCATGCCCTGGTTTCTATTCTCTAATGTTATCAGTGCTACTCTTTCATTCTCCTTATAAGCATTTTTCAAGTATCAGCTCTGGAGAAAGATCAACTCATTTGATTCCTTCTCTGTATACAGTAGAAACTGATTTTAAATTTAGTGAGGATGCACAAGTGTTAAACACAATGTTGAGAAATTCTGTGAATAATCGTGTACTGCAGCTATTTTGTTTGGAAGCAATTCAGACAGCTTGCAGACAGAGGGCCCAGCCATTCATTCTATACCCCTGTACCTCAATAGTTTTCATTACACACCATTATCTTCAATGACAAATAGTCAATATTCAAAATATAGAAACAAGCCAGTATTACACAAGTTTACTAGTCATACGAGCAGTAGTTCACATATTTTTAAGTTTCTTAAAAGACTAAGGTAATTATTTAATATCTACAAATATTTAAGTAAATAAATACTACTCTGATTTCAAATTGAAACTATATGTACATTATCTTGGCCTTGTTCTTTGGCTTCAGCATTGTAGACACTGATGGCATTCCACCCTCTGATGCAAATCTGACTTCCATCGCGTACCAACTTTGATACCTGGTACTTCCTCAAGAGGAAAAGGTTCTTCAGTTTGTCCTAATGGTTACAGTCAGTAGCTGAATGTCTTGTAAAAAAATGCTTTCAAGAGAATCACCGTAGTACTGTGCAACTACAATGAGCAAATGATCTGCATATACTGGTACTGTAGTATGAACTTCATTATATCACAAATATAATTTTACCATTAACAGCATTTGACTAAAACTAAGACTTCAATGATGTTCATTAGATAGTCCACTACATTTCCACATGACAGACCTCCAGATGGAAAAATCTTTACCTTTGGAAAAATATGAACTGCTGTAATTCTATTTTGTATTACATCTACAGACTTTCCAGTGATCCAAGATGACACCAAGGACTTCCAACATCATTCCATCATTACTGAATAAGTGCAGAGCGTTTATAATTATATATGGTGGCCATTTTGTTTTTAATTTGTTGCAGGGCTTTCTCATGACCCTTCACTATGGTTGTTCAACACAGATACCAAGCCACACTGCAGAAAAAATGTTTTAAACCAGCCACAGATGAACTACCGGAATATTTCTCAATATAAAACAGTTGAGATATCAATTAATGCGAGGTCAAAAATTTTAATGCTGAGCTGCAAGTTTTTATGTCTCAAGGTAACCAATATAAAAAAAAAAATTAGCAGAATTCTACACCTACCTACATAAAACCAGCTTACAAATATTTTGTGTGAAGATACTGTCCATCTAAATTTATTAATGATACTTTGTCGTCTCAAAACTTACTCTTAGAAACAAAGAATGTACAATATTCCTAAGGCAATGCAAATTAATTCAGTGTTATAGACACAAGAACTTATCAAAGAATTCTGTATGCTGATTTTACTATCACCCGAGCGACGTAGGTCACCAAAGGCTTGGCCACTACCCGAGTGATGCAGGTTGCCACAGGTTTGGCCGCCACCTGGGCATTACAGGTCGCCACAGGCAGATGGCAACACTTGTTT
Organism: Procambarus clarkii; assembly: GCF_040958095.1. Lineage (NCBI taxonomy): Eukaryota > Metazoa > Arthropoda > Malacostraca > Decapoda > Cambaridae > Procambarus > Procambarus clarkii. Next base: position 24,669,128 of record NC_091205.1, read on the forward strand.
TAATAAACAAGAATAAGTGAAATGAGAACTGCCTCAGCAATCACTTCAAAAGATTATTAAAGCAAAAATTTGTCTAAATTTTACTGATTATATATATATTTCCCTACATGCTAATCTATTTACTGTATGTCCACATCGGTAGAACTAATCAAGGATTTGATATATAAGTATTTTTTAAATATTAACTACTATATTTAAATTTATTAAAACTAAAAAACCAGGCTAAAGAATATTTATAGAAGGTTCAAATGCTTTACCACAGCTGCCTGCATTATGAATGAGGTTTATTAGAGCTAAACTGATACTCCCAACAATCAAGGCAGAAGAATCTATATAGCAAATGTTTTAGCATACCCAAGGGACCCTCCTTTAATCTTGTGTTGCATTTGTAAAGGTCATAACTATAGCCAGAACTTGGGAAAGAGGAATAATAAATCTGTATTTGCAGTGTCCTCTCCAACAGTGGTGGAATTGACCATACTTTTAATGGCAGACTATAACTACTCATATTTATCTGTCTAAAATTTTATATATATCCCAGAGAATATGCATAGTTAGTTATTAATTCACGTTTTGTCAAAATTTAAAGGCTCTAACGATACTGAAATATTGTGTGCAGTGTTAAAATCATATTTGAATTTTAAAACTTGCTCATAAAAACAATTGATACACAAAACATTTGTTGTCTCGTCCTTCATACACCTGGGCTCTATAGAGAACACTTTTCAATACAGTACACCGTTTAATCTCTGAAGAGACAAGAGGTAATAGTAGCATATTTTGCCTTGGTTGCCAATAGAACAAAAACCTTGGAGAATTACTGTAAAAATATATACATTACACAAAAATACTATATATTTGCTCTTTCCTAAAATAGTTGCTCACTGGACAAACTCTCAATCCACTGAACATCAGTATAATTTTTCAAAACATTGTGCAGCAATTTTTTCATTTCCCTTTCCATACTCACTAAATATTGTGCCTGCTTTTAAAAGATAATACTGTATCCTAAATTTTGGAAGTAAATACAACCCTTTGGAAAGCCAGATGCAGCAGAAAGTTTGACTTCCAGTGGGGAAAAAAACTTGTCGGCCTTGTGTCTTTTTGGATTAAAACTAGATTTGCATATATGAAATACAGTACTGTAAAACTAAATACAAGTTTACCATTAAGAGTGTGGCTAATTCCACCAGTTCCACCACTGCAAATACAGCTTCGATTTTATCATACATAATAAAACAAGCTTTAATATAAATACTGTAATGTAATAAAAAATGGATGACCATAAATTTAAGTTTGAGAGGAGAAAATAATGCAACACTCTTATATAGATTTAAGTTATTAAAATTAAAACTATATGGCAATTGCATGCATAGGTTGAAAAATAATTGGCAGTATACCAAAGCTAATGGAAGAATTTCTTTAGAGAAGCCAATGTACAATGTACATTGTGCATTGTACATTTACTGTACAATGAGGGGGGTCAAATGGATGATTACACCCCACGTGTGTTGCTTTCCTCATGAAGTGTGACCTTTTCATTGGTCTTTCGCTAGTACTTATTTAAACAATATTTCTAAAGGTAACCAAGGCAATCTAAACTACTACTGTACCTAATTGAGCCAAGGTAATATATTTAATTCAGTTTTAGATAATTGAAAAATTCTAAATTCTGGGAAGTTTTAAGAATTATTATTAACAACTCCAAAGTTCTGACTAAATACTTCATTATTATGCAACTTGGCAGCCAAACTCTGCTGTGCAATAATTCCAAATTGGCATCCAAAAAGTGAGAAAATATTAAAACTCTACCTTTCAAAAATGAAGTAGACTGCATCTAGTACTAAACACTTAAAAAGACTTCAAACTCAAGTTTCATCCCCATACTAATTGGGGTGTCTAAAAAACTATTGCAGATATGATCACTGCACAATCCAGCCACTTAATACTATTAACCTCTCATCAGCCCGAGGTAAAGTAATATGCTGCCCCAGACCCCTAGCTCTTCACCTCGTAGTCCTTACTAAATGTAGTGTCTTTTTAGGTACCTACCTTCATCAAGTGATTCTTCTCCATCCATTAGCTCATCATCTGAGCAGATGTTCAGTACATTTACCAGCATCTCCGTTACTGAAAAATATAAGGAAGATCATTTTATATGGCAGCAGCATATTTGCCCGTTATTAAACTTAAATTAGTTTGGTTTCAATAGCAGCCAACTGAAAGAATTCTCAGCTTTTAAGCTAAACCTTTTCTAAAAACAATATAAATTTGGAGAACAAAACTGTCACCCCTCCATATGCAACTGCAGCATACAAGATTTAGGAGAGCAGCAATTTAAAAGTGACTGGCAAAAGCAAAGGACCAGCCAAAGATGTTGCATGAACACACTGATAAAAACTCTAGTAAATGACATGCATTCAGGCTAAGGCAACCCATTCTCGCAAATTTAATAAGTCAATATTGACTTATTAACTACGTGCATAGGTGATATACTAAACATAATAGATACCCTTAAAAAGATTCATAGAAAACACCGACCTTACCTAACCTTGTTAGTATCTTAAGATAAGCATCTTATTGCTTCGTAATTACAATTATTACCTAACCTATAATAGGTATAGGTTAAGTAATAATTGTAATTACGAAGCAATAAGATGCTTATCTTAAGATACTAACAAGGTTAGGTAAGGTCGGTGTTTTCTATGAATCTTTTTAAGGGTATCTATTATGTTTAGTATATCACCTATGCACGTAGTTAATAAGTCAATATTGACTTTACAAATTTGCGAGAACGGGTTGGCTAAGGAGACCAGGGAACATCATGAAAAATGATAATGTAGTGCATCAGGAACTCAGAGTCAAGAAGGTATACAAAACGCAACCAGAGTGGATATCAATGGAGGGGAATGATAGGAGGATAAAAACAAAGGCGAGCAGCATCAGACACCAAGAAAGAAGTAAAATGATATTCGATGTGTCCCAGGCAATGGGACCAGACCACAATCAATCGTGGTTGTTCTAGGAAACCACGGGGGGTACTTTTGTAGTGGGTTAGCTAGCATCTTCGGCAAATCATTTAACCAATGCCACCATGGAAAATTTTGAAATGAGCAAATGTAATAATTTTCAAAAGAGGACAGGTATGAAGTACTAAAACACATAATAAATAACCAAGGAATAATTGATCGAGCATCTGCAAAGGATACAATTTCCAATAAAAAACGTGTAGAGGCAAATGATGCTTCATGCACGTGTTCGGAGAGGGGTCACCATGATACAGGAAAAAAAAGGTTGGGTTCGTAATTAGTGGTTGCGCAAGTTGTAGTTTTTTTTGGGGGGTAATAGCGAGCAGGTGACACGGTGGTTGATTGACTTGCCAATCTACCTTGAACCCCTACCTTATATTTTTCTTGAAAATTCCCATTTGCAATGAAACTTGTTGGGCCTAGAGGAAAGATCACAAGAATCTAGTGAAGGAATACAGTCCTGGTGGACCAAACTGGTTCCGACTTTAGCAGCAGCTTAAAGGCCTCTGATCATAAACAGTACCATAAAATGAATTTTTACCTAAAGGAATACCATATTTTATTTTCACCACTTTATACCTAACAAATGCACTAATTAAAACTACATTACCTGCCTTATTTTTAAATATATTATACCAAATCTTTATAATTTACATGTTACCTTTTTCCCCTACAAATGGTAGTGACCATGTGAAGACATCCATGAAGTTGGGTAGCCAGTAAGGGTGAGGTGAACAGTTGAATTGCCGGATATTCATTACGTTGTTCTCGTATTTCAATACAGCAGCCTAAAATTAAAGAAATTTACAATTGCATAAAACACTAAATACAATGTATAACAACATGTACATTTTAGCAAGCATTCAAACATTTAGCATGTACATACAGTACACACATTTCTTGGAAGCTGTGCGTGTGTGGGAGAGTGGTTATCATACTGGGCTAGCAACCCAATTACCCTGAAACAATCACTATAACAGCAGACCAAGTGTCACATTCACTTTAAAAATACTTCTGGTGCATAACCATATTCCACCGAGTGAGCAGATTTCTTTACCTCACAATCAATAATCTCTTGCAAACTTCTACTTCCCAATTTACTGCTCTGCTTGCCTGTCTTGGATAGGAAACTAAACATTGTATACTAAGCACAATTTAAATTGGAAAATCAGTTATAATGCAGATTAAAAAAGTAGGTATATACTCCCTAACCTTGTTGTTGTACACATCCAGGTAGTTAGGAGCAGAGAATATTGTGATAAGAGAGGGAAATCCTGTCGTTTGGCTCTTGCGATACATACGATACCTGCAAAATAAATATTACATTACTGTACTTGTTAATGTTATTGAAAGCTTGGTATACATTACATCTATCAGGGGGGGGGGGTTTCATAGTACAGTAATGAACTGTAAAGCATCAAGGTTTTATCATTTTTTTTTTAACAAACAAATTATTGGATGATCCCATGGCTTTGTCAACTTTGATAACGCACATCTATATACCTGTACACAATAACCACAAACCCCAACCCATTTCATTCGGCTTTCCTTCTGCTCTTCTGACTACAATGTGGATGGCTTTACAAGATCTAGGTCTCCACCCACTTTTAATTTTCTTTTGTATTGTGTTTTCACAACATTCTTTAAATTATTAATGAATGCTGATATATTATCAATATGAGTATTGATCACACTCCAAGCATAACGAGAGTGCGTGTGCACAAAGGTTTGCACAGGAAATACACAAGTTTATATATACTGTATACAGTAATAAATTTTTAATCCCCTCTTGTATTATTTATAACTGAAGGTAACGAGTCATGCTTGTGGTGTTCTTCCTTGTGTATACGAGTTTTAAAAATTCTTGGTGGCTCGAGTGCATGCATGGAACTGCCAGTTCTGTTTCATACCAGACATCGGCCACTCTACTATCAAATACATTTTTATTATCCTTTCTATACTTCATATGATCTCTAGTTGTGTTTATGGGACCATAAATGCTTCCTAGCATTTTCACAAATATTCTTTTGCAAACTTCTGAGATTATTATTCTTCCATTTTATTCCAACCTCAAATTTTGAAATGGTTATAATCTTTCATCTTTCCTTGTACTGTAGCTCATATTTCTTAGGACTGGGATATATTTTGTTGCATGCCTTTGAACTTTTCCTAATCAAAGTACAGTACATTTAAGGTTCAGGAACTGTATCATAGCTGTATTCTGTGCACAGATTAAAGTCTCATGCGTGTTTAAAATAATTTTATGTCTCATCATCTATGCTCTTTAAGGTTATTTTACCAATTATCAAAGGAGGTAGGTATGATCACCTTCACTCATGATTACACCTAGCTCCTTTGATGGTTCCCTCTCCTCCCCCGCCCCCCCCCCATTAACAGTACTTGTGTATCCCTTTTAGGTTAATATTGAAAGTGTGTAATTACCCAAGCATAGTCGCAAGTTGAGAGCTACGCTCGTGGTGTCCTGTCTTCCCAGTACTCTGTCATACTTAAGTTTCCAGAGCCGTTCAGTAGCACATCTGTTCCCCTTTTCTAATCTGTTTATGTAATTCTTAAGATATGGGCAGCACACCACTGCTGCATATTCCAATTGATTTAAAAATATTGGGCACATGTATGAATGTTCAGAATGTAAATATAATGCATGCACTTCATATAGTGCTGTTTAGTACTACTGTATATATTAAGTATAAAACTTGCACACATTTAGTGAAAAACATTTTTTCACGAGTGTCAAGAATAATTTTCACATAAAGGCAATTTGTAAAAAATCTAGAGATGTACAACAAATGATAGCTTCATACAAGGACACTACAGTGCTTACCTTCTATATAAACAGTACAAGAGGTACTGCACTTTGAAAATTATGCTAATCTGTATAGAAAATTTTCTGGTGCAATTGTTACTAAAACAACTGTGGCATAAAATTGTCACGTACGAGTACGTGATCATCCACACAGTATATATATCTTACCCTGCATCTTGAGCTTCATGGGCTCTAATTATGGACAGAAGATTATTGTGTTGTAAGAAGTCACAGCAAGCTGCATAGCTGAGAAAAAATCAGATATTAAAAAAAGCGACAACTACATAAACATGAAATTAATAAGTCAGAGTTCACATAATATAAAAATTATATGATTCATGATGCATTGTTTTTTATTGCTTTCTGTAATGCAATGATTAGTCTACACATATTTCATGTGAAATTAATGTGAAATGGAATTACATTTAACCTTCAACATTCCACAATTACATTTAAGCTTCATGTTATTCCTCAAACAATACTGAATAACACATTTTTTCAATATAACATATATTCTTTACAGTAGAACATTCTTTTAGAAAGCTAACACTGCCAAGCCTGAAAAAATACAAAGACAAAATGAGTATTGTACACATCCAGTAATTCTAATTCTAAGTATCTAGGATACTTTAGTATCTAAGAATATATCCATGTATATATTCTAAGACCCAGTTATGCCCTTAATATAAAACTAGCAATTATCTCAAACTTTACCTGTAAAAATATGAACAACCTCGAACAGAGTTATGGGAGAAATGTTCTGCATTTTTCTCGTTACCAAAATCTTCTAACGGGTCAGACCAGAGTATGTCGCACATAGGACCAAATGCAGGTGGCTCTTTGAACCGGTCCAGCTGCAATGAAACATTTTTGCTAAATCATTACATGAAACAAGATTAAGATATCAGACTTTAAATATCTACTAAAAAACAAAAAAGGGGGCACTAAAGCCAAGGACATCACACAAGAAGTACAAACAGCACACACATTATATACATCAAAAAGATTACAGTGTTACAACATTGCAACAATTATATACCACCTCACCTTACATCACTATGTTATGTGTCAAGCTTATGCACCAACTCTAAATGGATTACTTAAAGAGTGGAAAATAATAATTATATTTTAACCATGTCTTTGGCATTATTATTATATATATAATAATATATATATATATATATATATATATATATATATATATATATATATATATATATATATATATATATATATATATATATATATATATATATATATTTTTTTTTTTTTTTTGCTTACTGACCTTGTATACAAACTTTCATTACAAGCAACTTTGGAACCATATACTGTATCATCAAACTTTTTATTTAAAACGAATAGTAAATTACTGTATACTGTGATTAAATGCTTAATACAAGCAACAATAACAAAGAAAGAATTACTGAACATAAAAGGTACAGTTATTAAGCAGCCTCAAAAATATTTACGACATACAAGTAATGTTTTAAAACACTTCATAAAATTAAGTTCGTAATTTTTTAAGCTAACAACTTTATGGTCCCCAATTCTAGGAAATGCATTCAGAGTTCAGTTTAAAAGTTCAAAATTAATTAAGTGTACATGTTAGTATCACGAAACCACCACACTTCAACAAGCTAAACAGATTTAAATTCATTTGAAGATATTCTACATACATGTGACGAGCCCAGGAAATTTTTAAAATTTGACGAGCCCAGGAAAATTTACAAAATAACACGAGGCAAATGAACAAAGAACATAAATGATGTAAATGTTAGTAAAGATTCCATAACAGGTGCTATTGCCTCAAGTACTGGATTAAAATCCTCAACCGCATTAAACACTTTGGGCACAGTAGTCCATTCCCTTGTTAAGTAATTGCTGTTCCCAAGAAAAATATTTGGGTTAGACTTTAAAATTACAAGTACAAAATGGCTCTTCAATTGCAAATAAACTTGGATTAAAAGTATTCCTTACATAGCCCTCAGTGCATGTTTAAATACCACAATGTGGGAGACTGTGTTACATTAATAAAGGGTAATTTATTAAGAAACTTGTGGTACAAAATGCGAGTGATGAAAAAAAGGTCAAGGCTGAAAAAATAATTGGGGAAGAAGTAAGGTGCAGTAAGTCAAGATTAGTGGAAGCAGGGCACAAGGTGCACATGTGGGTGGAAGCAAGGCACAGGGTGCACATGTGGGTGGAAGCAGGGCACAGGGTGCACATGTGGGTGGAAGCAAGGCACAGGGTGCACATGTGGGTGGAAGCAGGGCACAAGGTGCACATGTGGGTGGAAGCAAGGCACAAGGTGCACATGTGGGTGGAAGCAAGGCACAAGGTGCACATGTGGGTGGAAGCAAGGCACAAGGTGCACATGTGGGTGGAAGCAGGGCACAAGGTGCACATGTGGGTGGAAGCAAGGCACAAGGTGCACATGTGGGTGGAAGCAAGGCACAAGGTGCACATGTGGGTGGAAGCAGGGCACAAGGTGCACATGTGGGTGGAAGCAGGGCACAAGGTGCACATGTGGGTGGAAGCAAGGCACAGGGTGCACATGTGGGTGGAAGCAAGGCACAGGGTGCACATGTGGGTGGAAGCAAGGCACAGGGTGCACATGTGGGTGGAAGCAGGGCACAAGGTACTGTGCTTGCTCCAGTACTTTTCCTCATCCTCATATCGGACATAGACAAGAACACAACCTATAGCACTGTATCATCCTTTGCAGATGACACTAGGATCTTCATGAGAGTAGGCAACATAGAGGACACGGCGAACCTCCAGTCAGATGTAGATCAGGTCTTTCTATGGGCTACAGAAAATAATATGGTGTTTAACGAAGATAAGTTCCAGCTCATGCGCTATGGAAAAAATGAAAATATAAAAACGGAAACCACGTACAAAACTCAGGCAAATCATAACATAGAACGAAAAGGCAATGTAAAGGATCTGGGTGTACTCATGTCGGAAGACCTTACCTTTAAAGAACACAATAAAGTAGCCGTCACAACTGCAAGAAAAATGACAGGTTGGATGACAAGAACTTTTCACACTAGAGATGCTATACCAATGATGATACTTTTCAAAACACTTGTGCTCTCTAGAGTGGAGTACTGCTGCACAATGACAGCACCTTTCAAAGCTGGAGAAATTGCTGACCTGGAGAGCGTGCAGAGATTCTTTACTGCTAGAATCCACTCGGTAAAACATCTAAACTATTGGGACCGACTAAAGAGCCTAAAACTGTACTCCCTTGAGCGCAGGCGGGAGAGATACATAATAATTTACACGTGGAAAATATTAGAGGGGCTGGTCCCAAACCTGCACACAGAAATAACATCACATGAGACCAGAAGACATGGCAGGATGTGCAGAATACCCCCGTTGAAAAACAGAGGTGCAACTGGTACTCTGAGAGAGAACTCTATCAACATCAGAGGTCCGAGACTGTTCAACACGCTTCCACTACACATAAGGGGCATAACTGGCCGACCCCTCACAGTGTTCAATAGAGAACTGGATAAGCACCTCCAAAGGATACCTGATCAACCAGGCTGTGACTCATACGTCAGGCTGCGAGCAGCTGCGTCCAACAGCCTGGTTGATCAGTCCGGCAACCAGGAGGCCTGGTCGACGACCGGGCCGCGGGGACGCTAAGCCCTGGAAGCACCTCAAGGTAACCTCAAGGTTAGGTGCAGAGGTGGGTGGAAGCAGGGCACAAGGTGCAGAGGTGGGTGGAAGCAGGGCACAAGGTGCAGAGGTGGGTGGAAGCAGGGCACAAGGTGCAGAGGTGGGTGGAAGCAGGGCACAAGGTGCAGAGGTGGGTGGAAGCAGGGCACAAGGTGCAGAGGTGGGTGGAAGCAGGGCACAAGGTGCAGAGGTGGGTGGAAGCAGGGCACAAGGTGCAGAGGTGGGTGGAAGCAGGGCACAAGGTGCAGAGGTGGGTGGAAGCAGGGCACAAGGTGCAGAGGTGGGTGGAAGCAGGGCACAAGGTGCAGAGGTGGGTGGAAGCAGGGCACAAGGTGCAGAGGTGGGTGGAAGCAGGGCACAAGGTGCAGAGGTGGGTGGAAGCAGGGCACAAGGTGCAGAGGTGGGTGGAAGGGTTTGAAAGGGTTGTATGGTAAAGAGAACGATGGCATTTTTTAATGACTGATGGTTGAGTGGCTTTTCGGACAGTAGCCCAACGACCATTCATTCTTTCATCTACCGCCCATCCATTGACAAGAATACACGATGCCTGCTGACATTGCGGACTTTAAATGTTCCCAGTCTGCATTCCTTGTTTTGCCCGTGTTGGCAAAGTCGAGTGAATAGATCAGTTGTTAAACAGACAGGAGCAGCATCAGCAGAAGTAGCAGGAGCAGTAGGTCGGGCAAGAGCTTTTGAGTGTGCTGGGAGCGGATTGATCCTGAGCGTTGCCAGGGTAACCATGGTGCCCGCGCCGCCGCCGCCCGTGCTTCTCCTCCAGTTCGCCTCACCACCAGTTGCTGCAGTGCTGCTGTCCTCGCCCTCTCCTTGCCCAAACCCCGCCACCAGTCGCTGCAGTGCTGCTGCCCTTGCCCTCTCCTTGCCCAAACCCCGCCACCAGTCGCTGCAGTGCTGCTGCCCTTGCCCTCTCCTTGCCCAAACCCCGCCACCAGTCGCTGCAGTGCTGCTGCCCTCGCCCTCTCCTTGCCCAAACCCCGCCACCAGTCGCTGCAGTGCTGCTGCCCTTGCCCTCTCCTTGCCCAAACCCCGCCACCAGTCGCTGCAGTGCTGCTGCCCTTGGCCTCTCCTTGCCCAAACCCCGCCACCAGTCGCTGCAGTGCTGCTGCCCTCGCCCTCTCCTTGCCCAAACCCCGCCACCAGTCGCTGCAGTGCTGCTGCCCTTGCCCTCTCCTTGCCCAAACCCCGCCACCAGTTGCTGCAGTGCTGCTGCCCTCGCCCTCTCCTTGCCCAAACCCCGCCACCAGTCGCTGCAGTGCTGCTGCCCTTGCCCTCTCCTTGCCCAAACCCCGCCACCAGTTGCTGCAGTACTGCTGCTCTCGCCCTCTCCTTGCCCAAACCCCGCCACCAGTCGCTGCAGTGCTGCTGCCCTTGCCCTCTCCTTGCCCAATCCCCGCCACCAGTCGCTGCAGTGCTGCTGCCCTCGCCCTCTCCTTGCCCAAACCCCGCCACCAGTCGCTGCAGTGCTGCTGCCCTTGGCCTCTCCTTGCCCAAACCCCGCCACCAGTCGCTGCAGTGCTGCTGCCCTCGCCCTCTCCTTGCCCAAACCCCGCCACCAGTCGCTGCAGTGCTGCTGCCCTTGCCCTCTCCTTGCCCAAACCCCGCCATCAGTTGCTGCAGTGCTGCTGCCCTCGCCCTCTCCTTGCCCAAACCCCGCCACCAGTCGCTGCAGTGCTGCTGCCCTTGCCCTCTCCTTGCCCAAACCCCGCCACCAGTTGCTGCAGTGCTGCTGCCCTCGCCCTCTCCTTGCCCAAACCCCGCCACCAGTCGCTGCAGTGCTGCTGCCCTTGCCCTCTCCTTGCCCAATCCCCGCCACCAGTCGCTGCAGTGCTGCTGCCCTCGCCCTCTCCTTGCCCAAACCCCGCCACCAGTCGCTGCAGTGCTGCTGCCCTCGCCCTCTCCTAGCCCAAACCCCGCCACCAGTTGCTGCAGTGCTGCTGCCCTTGCCCTCTCCTTGCCCAAACGTCGCCACCAGTTGCTGCAGTGCTGCTGCCCTTGCCCTCTCCTTGCCCAAACCTCGCCACCAGTCGCTGCAGTGCTGCTGCCCTTGCCCTCTCCTTGCCCAAACCTCGCCACCAGTCGCTGCAGTGCTGCTGCCCTTGCCCTCTCCTTGCCCAAACCTCGCCACCAGTCGCTGCAGTGCTGCTGCCCTTGCCCTCTCCTTGCCCAAACCTCGCCACCAGTCGCTGCAGTGCTGCTGCCCTTGCCCTCTCCTTGCCCAAACCTCGCCACCAGTCGCTGCAGTGCTGCTGCCCTTGCTCTCTCCTTGCCCAAACCTCGCCACCAGTCGCTGCAATGCTGCTGCCCTTGCCCTCTCCTTGCCATCAGTTGCTGCAGTGCTGCTGCCCTTGCCCTCTCCTTGCCCAAACCTCGCCACCAGTCGCTGCAGTGCTGCTGCCCTTGCCCTCTCCTTGCCCAAACCTCGCCACCAGTCGCTGCAGTGCTGCTGCCCTTGCCCTCTCCTTGCCCAAACCTCGCCACCAGTCGCTGCAGTGCTGCTGCCCTTGCCCTCTCCTTGCCCAAACCTCGCCACCAGTCGCTGCAGTGCTGCTGCCCTTGCCCTCTCCTTGCCCAAACCTCGCCACCAGTCGCTGCAGTGCTGCTGCCCTTGCTCTCTCCTTGCCCAAACCTCGCCACCAGTCGCTGCAATGCTGCTGCCCTTGCCCTCTCCTTGCCATCAGTTGCTGCAGTGCTGCTGCCCTTGCCCTCTCCTTGCCCAAACCTCGCCACCAGTCACTGCAGTGCTGCTGCCCTTGCCCTCTCCTTGCCCAAACCTCGCCACCAGTCGCTGCAATGCTGCTGCCCTTGCCCTCTCCTTGCCCAAACCTCGCCACCAGTCGCTGCGAGTGCTGCTGCCCTTGCCCTCTCCTTGGCCAAACCTCGCCACCAGTCGCTGCAATGCTGCTGCCCTTGCCCTCTCTTTGCCCAAACCTCGCCACCAGTCGCTGCAGTGCTGCTACCCTTGCCCTCTCCTTGCCCAAACCCCGCCACCAGTCGCTGCAATGCTGCTGCCCTTGCCCTCTCCTTGCCCAAACCTCGCCATCAGTTGCTGCAGTGCTGCTGCCCGCGTCTAGCCTCATCCACGCCTTGTCCCTTGATGTCCATTTCAACAGTGTAAAGGGAACCAGAACGGCTCACAGTAAGCCGAAGTCAGTCACTGCCACCAGCCCGGTCCCCGATGTACCTAAATGTGCCTCGATGCTCTTCTAATGTGTTCCATGCCTTGTTCCTAAAATTGTATTTGCACTTGGGGCATAGCCACTCAAATCTTAGACGTCCCAAGGAGTCTATACGTCACTAGTGCTGCGTCCTCGATGTATGTGCGCTACTCGCTTTATCAAGTTTTACTGATTTTAATGTGAATGTTCTTGGTTTTGGTTTATTATTATTATTATTATTATTATTATAGTATTTTTAACTATTTATAAATAACTTTATATCAGGGTCGGGTAAGGTGTGTGGGCACATGACTGTTGCTCGTGTTCTTAGCTTCTGCCTCTGTCCTTAAAGATATAACACCTTGGTCTACCATCACCTAGTCAGCCTGGCCATCACCTAAGCCGCCGCTGCCCGGCAAAGGGACCCAGCACACAACCTCTCCACCAGTCCAGCACATCATCTGGTCATCCACCTACCATCGCTACCTCCACCCGTCATTACCTGTCGCCCCAGCATCCAACTATCACCTTTACATCTCCCGCACTCCTCTTTCCCCCATAATCCCTCTCCCCCACAATCTCCACCTCTCCCGCAACTCCAAAATGCTTTGCAGGAAAGAAGAACGTGCTGAGCGCTTATATTCTCATCTTTACACACATTGGATTTATTCATTTTAAACAATTTAATACTGAGGTAAAATTAACATTTTGCATTTTTTGTTATCATACCTGTTTAAGTATTTTGTACAACAGCTTATGATAGGAATCCAACATATCAATTAATCCAGAAAGGCTGTCACACCCCCTTATCACTCACTCACTCACTGGATACACTCACTGGATATACTCACTCACTGGATACACTCACTGGATCTACTCACTCACTGGATACACTCACTCACTGGATACACTACTCTGTGTATCACATCCCGTCCTATTACGTCCAGGCTCTGCTAATGCTCCAATGTAACATTGCTTGTTCATACTACTGATATACAATTTACACCTCCCTCCCCCTTCACCCCAACACACACCTCAACCCTCCCACTTGCAAGCCACGCCATTAAGGCCAAGACGACGACAACCCCTCAAGATACACGACTAAGTACTGTATCCAAGACGAACCTCCAGACCTGGTATACTAATGTATGTTTAGTCACATAGCGAATGAAATACTGAATAAAAAGAACAAATATATGCCTTAAGTATGCAGCTCGGGCTTGTAGACGCTACCTAAAGAAGAACAATACACTAGAGAAAGGTCACACACATCAAGATCTCTCTCCAGGAAGTGAGGAAACAATTACACCATCCCAGTAATATGATTCAAGAGTGACGTTGATTGTACGTTACTCTTGGATATTGTGCTCACTAGGTAGAGGAAGAGATCTCTAGGCCTCACCACGGAGGAAAACAGTAAGAGGGGGAGATATAATATTTAAGGCAGAGAGGAGAGGAAGTAAAGAGTGGACCAATAAGTAAATGTTAAAAATGAGAAATGTTAAGACGAGGGGTGACGGGTGTAAGCTGGAGATGCTGAAGTGATAGGAATCACTTCTAGATGTCTAGAGAAACTTCTCTAGTGTACTACTTCCCACAAGGTGCACCGAATTACGCAAAGAGGTTGTCGAGGAGAAGTTTAACAAGCCAAAGGAACTTCAATACGAAACACGACGAGAAACCACGATAAAAAACCAATTGCATTAACTGACCAGAGGCAAGAAAGGAAGGGCCAGGAAGCTATACACACACTATTTCAGACCATCCTCCGCAAAAAGGTACTGTACTTACAGCAACAAACGCTAAGCCCCGGAATCATGGCCAGGTTGGAGACGAGACTTACCTTTCTGATGTCGTCGAGTGTGTGTAGCTCTGGGGAGAGGCCGCCGTGGACACACAGGAACTGGTGGTTCATGAGGGCAGCGAGCGGCAAGCAGTCAAACGCTTCCATGCACGCGTCGTACACTCGCTCACTGTATTTGATCTTACCTGTAAACCCAAAACACCGTATTAACAAGTTACATAAAACAGTACAAGCGAACGAGCGCAGGGGGTCAGGGGCTGTACCTGGATGATTTCCTGGGAGTTCTACTCCCCAAATCCGGCCCGGGTCCAAGCCTATCTCGTGAGAGCTTGGTACGGGGAGATGAGAGAGGGAAATGAGGAAAAAGTTAACATATTTCGAGTGATTTTTTAGGTTTGACTTTTGCCAGAAACTGGAACGGGTAAATGGGATGATTACTGACTTATGAGAAAACATTCAGGATCACTTTACACGGGTGAAAAGATAGCCAAGGTCACAATAGACCAGTACAGAGAGTGTTAAGTCCATTATAGTGCGCTGCATAGATGGTTGAAACCTACCTACATGGTTTGGGGGGTCACTGCCTTTTGACCCGACCTCTGCTTGGCCTTCCTGGTTAGATATCTGTTGGTGACAGCACCACAAATGATCCAGCTCACTACACACTGCTACCTAGACTAGCCAGCTCACTACACACTGCTACCTAGACTAGCCAGCTCACTACACACTGCTACCTAGACTATCTAGCTCACTACACACTGCTACCTAGACTATCTAGCTCACTACACACTGCTACCTAGACTATCTAGCTCACTACACACTGCTACCTAGACTAGCCAGCTCACTACACACTGCTACCTAGACTATCCAGCTCACTACACACTGCTACCTAGACTATCTAGCTCACTACACACTGCTACCTAGACTAGCCAGCTCACTACACACTGCTACCTAGACTATCTAGCTCACTACACACTGCTACTTAAATTATTTAGTTCAACTGGCATACAATCTTGCAATTCACACTTGAAAGTTTCTGGATAATTAGTATGACTTGTGACCATCGCTGCTCATAACTAAACCGTTGCAACACAATCACCAACAAGGCTACATTAACACAAGCTTTAGCAGGCGTCATACTCCCAGGTGTGATGTGTGAACACACACCAACTCGAGTCCCCCAGTACTTACATTCTTGTTTAAATGTGAAGTATTCTGTTAAATGCCTACACTCGTGGTTTCCTCTTAATAGAAATAAGGTGTTGGGGTAGCATATCTTAAGCGCCCATAGATACAGAACACACTGAAAATAGAGAAGAAAAAACAGTTGAATTACTTTATCTGATACATGTACATACAACATTTCACTTAAAAATATATAAATAATTGGTTATAATGCATTTATTTCCAATCATTTATTCCACAATGCTATCAGTTGAGTAGGTTACATGTTGTTGTTGTTGTTGTTATAGATTAAGCTACTCGAAACAAGTTCCAAGTAGCACGGGCTATGGTGAGCCCCATAACTTACCTGGCACAGGAGCGGTTCCCTGAAGTTACGTGTATCGTGCACACCCCACCGCGGCGCCCCAGAGGGCAGACACACACACACTTTCCTGCAGTTACTCCCACATTTGCACACCATCTTACTGCATCATATATAAGTATATCGTGGCTTAAGTCCACCCCCACAAGCCTCGCTGGGCAAGTGAAACCTTTACTTCATCATCGTCAGCCTTGGAGTTCAATGCCACACTGATATACAACACATTCACCCGAGAACACTCTTACCTGTATCATTTCCAACACATGGCAGATACGCATCGGTATTTGTGTATCAGTCACTTTATAATACAGTTTCTTAATAATACAGTACTGGTACGCCGAGCCAATATCTAACTCGTCAAATTCAAAGTGAGCAATGAAGATCAGCACGCCAAGAAATAATCTGAGAATTCTACAACTCTCAAATTTATCTTCCGTATTCAACACTATTCAATTTGCAAAAAATGCATAATTCAGTTTCTGACTTAGTTGAAATGCTATCAAGGATCTCCATACAGTGAACTGATTTTTGTTTATTTAAATCTGTTGATGGTTGAAAACCTGTACCAGAGCATCCTGGATTGTACCTGGATGGGGTTCTTAGAGTTGTTCTACTCCCTAAGCCCGGCTCGATGCCAGGATTCACTTGTGAGAGCTTGGTCCACCAGGCTGTTGCTTGGAGCGGCCCGCAGGCCCACATTTACCTGGTTGATGGGGTTCTGAGAGTTCTTCTACTCCCCAAGCCCGGCCCGCTGCCAGGATTCACTTGTGAGAGCTTGGTCCACCAGCCTGCAGC
The DNA here is from genome assembly GCF_040958095.1 of Procambarus clarkii. NCBI lineage: Eukaryota > Metazoa > Arthropoda > Malacostraca > Decapoda > Cambaridae > Procambarus > Procambarus clarkii. Next base: position 24,685,986 of record NC_091205.1, read on the forward strand.
TTGGTTCACTGATGACATTATCTAAATTATATATTTTCAGCCATACTGTTATTTACAGGCCACGAGACCGCCGTCCGTATTTCTTCTGGCTTATAGTTAAGATAGTTCATCAGAAGCCAAACTTGCAAACACGAACCTGAAGCAAGTATGCTTGTTCAAAGACCATGAATGGTGTAGAATGTGTTCCAACACTGAAAGTTGCATATGCGCTTCAACTTTGCCTCTGGGTTAACATAGTCCACACACACACACACACACACACACACACACACACACACACACACACACACACACACACTTCAATAGACTTAAGTCTACCCAACTACAAGTAGTCTAACACTACACCCACGTCTAGAATGTTGTTGTATGATGTATTTACTTATTGATGATTAAACAACCAACAAATGACTCGTTTCCAAAACTTTAATTTTGGACAGATGACAGGTCCGGCGGAGCGCCTCGCCTGGCCTCCATCATTGAAATAAGTTTATTGAGGTAAAATACAGACAAAGGGATGAGGTAGCTCAAGCTATTCTCACCCCCGTTCAGTACATCGTGTTAATACATACATAGACACACAGCGTCCATCATTAGACGTCGTTATCATTAGACTTCCCCCAGGGACTCACCAAGGGTTGTCCAAGTTTGAGATGAATGCTCAGTTTTCCAGGTTTCTGGGAAGTGTGGTTAAGGGTCCGCGGAAACGTTGTCCGCACACTGAACACACACGCACACATATTTCAACGGAAGAAGTTTGTTCAATTAGCGTCAACAAGTGGGAAGGCGCGTCACATTTTTAACAGAATCGACTGAACTGTCAAAATTGGAGCAAGTAAAAATTAAAGCATAGTAATGTCGACTTTTGCGAGCATCAAACAACTACGGCATTATAGTACGTTCCTCCATCTTGTCTATTTTAATTCAAGAAATATAGTGCTATAGGCAGATGATGAGTCACAATAACGCGGCTGAAATATGTTTACCAGACCACACTCGAAGGTGAAGGGACGACGACGTTTCGGTCCGTCCTGGACCATTCTCAAGTCGATTGTGAACGTCTACAGTCTCAAGTCCACATTGCGGTGCTTTATAGTTCACTTAAGAACTCTCCAATTTTGACAGTTTGGTCTCTTGTGTTAAAAATGAGGCATATACCCTCCTCCTCATTTACGCTAATTAAACTGCTTCTACAGAAGATTGTGTTTATGGATTGGACTGTGTATAGCGACGGTCTCGCTTCCTGCAGGTCGGCGTCCAATCCCCGACCGTCCAAGCGGTTGGCCACCATTCCTTTTCCCCCGTCCCAACCCAAATCCTTATCCTGTCCCCCCCCCCCCTCCCTTCCCAGTGCTATATAGTCGTAATGACTTGGCGCTTTCCCCCCTAATAATTCCCTCCCTTCCCTCTGGCACCAACGTCACCAGCACTTGTGCTACTGAGTGCACTACTGCACACCATAAGCACACGGCCCCTGCAACCCATCTCCGGCTGGTGGCTGACGCTCAACAATTTACCACAAGGTATTGAATTACTAAATTAGTCTCCGTGGTGTAGTGGCAAGACACTCGCCTGGCGTTCCGCGAGCGCTTTGTCATGGGTTCGTATCCTGGCCGGGGAGGATTTACTGGGCGCAATTCCTTAACTGTAGCCTCTGTTTAACTCAACAGTAAAATGTGTACTTGGTTGTAACAACGATTCTTCGCGGCAGGGGATCGTATTCCAGGGACCTGCCCGAAACGCTACGCGTACTAGTGGCTCTACAAGAATGTAACAACTCTTGTATATATCTTAAAAAAAAAAATCTCGCGCTATTTTTGTAAAAGTACAGGTCCAGCCCTCTCCTCCCTCAGACACTTGTGTTAGTAACTAGCCAGTTTGTTAAAGTGCTCAGGAGCTAAACGGCCCACGATTTAACATGTTGAAAACATGTATTGTAATATCAGCGTCCTTTCTACCAAGATGCGACAAGGAGAGAGTGGTGGGAAGCATCTTGATAACTCTCTCACACTGCAAATGGAGACATTTGTAGAGAAGTTGGTAATGGGTTCACCGCGCAACATGGAACCGTAGACCAAGGAACAGGAACAACTGGGTGTTGGTACCAAGCAGCAAGGTGCTTGGTACCCCCCACGCGTCAGACAAGCAACATACACGCTACAACAACAGTATGGACATGTCCAAGTGGATACAACGGAAAATAATAGTGGTACCAATGAACGGTCATCTTTCCTAAGTTGACTGAGGCAAAGTCCAAAGCAGAGTCTAAGGGGGGAATAATAGCCATTTTCTATACATTACGAGATATAAACAATGGGAAATCTTCACTCCTCGGAGACAAAAACAGTTACATTGTTCTAGTGTCAATGGTCTGGTTCCCACAGCCGGGGAGTGAAAGTCTATTTAGACTTGCCGAAAGTCTCTCAAGGCCAACTGCTGACCTTCCCGTGATGCAACTCCCAACAGCAATTACCTCTAGGTAACTCTACTGCCAAGTGAACAGTTGCATCAGGTGAAAGCAAACTATACCCAAACGTTTGTGCTAACACGTGACTCGAACCCGGCATTCAGTTGTGCTGCGACAGCGTCGACTACTGCGCTACAGATAATGACTGGATGCCATCGTAGGTATGTGCTGCCAAGGAGGGGGGGAGGGGGGACCAGGCGAGTGCCTATTTTCGGTCAGGCAGTCACCTTCATGTGGGTATTTGTGCCAGCTGTTGTATCACCTTCACAGCAGCTGAGCACCTCGTGGGCACACCCACCTGACCCCATGTATTACCATACAGCAACAACCCCGCAAAACTACACCGAAAATGCAGGCGACGAGTCACAATACCGTGGCTACAGTAAGTTGACCAGACCACACACTAGAAGGTGAAGGGACGACGACGTTTCGGTCCGTCCTGGACCATTCTCAAGTCGATTGTGCAACGAAAATATCCAGAGAAACCGTGATGAGGATTCGAACCTATACGCAGGGTGTTCGTAGACACGTGCTCTCTTGCAGATTCTCATATTTACATTAACCAAGCCACTACCACTGCACCTACACCGTCGTAGCAGTTCACTGTTGCATCATCACAGTCTTCCCTCTCACTGTAGGACACAGGAGCCTCCGCCTCGTCCCAACCAACCCACGCTACTCGCTCCATCACACCAAAATACCTAACCCTGATTTAGGGCTGGTGTAAAACACACACAAACTGCGTTCACGTGGTCCCACTGAGAGGCCCTAATATCCCCCCACCCACCCTCCACCCTCCGGGTACAACACGAGGCCACTCGGGGGTACAAATGGGACACTACAGGAGACTAAATGACCCCCTGTCAGACAGGTTACCTTGAGGTTACCTTGAGATAGTTTCGGGGGCTTAGCGTCCCCGCGGCCCGGTCCTCGCTGGTACACTAGACTAGTTAGGTGCTATATGCACCAGAATTTTCACGCCTATTTCTTACCCATTTGGTTACCCCTTTTTACAGTATAGTGGGGACGCAATACCCTTTGCAGGCATTGATCATAATATTGGTGTTCAACCAATGATGTTTGGCTTTAATGATGCAATCTAACCTGTGTCATTTTGTCCAGTGTCATTTTGTCCAGTGCCATTTTGTCCAGTGCCATTTTGTCCAGTGCCATTTTGTTTAGTGCCATTTTGTCCAGTGCCATTTTGTCCAGTGCCATTTTGTCCAGTGTCATTTTGTCCAGTGTCATTTTGTCCAGTGTCATTTTGTCCAGTGTCATTTTGTCCAGTGTCATTTTGTCATTTTGTCCAGTGTCATTTTGTCATTTTGTCCCGTGTCATTTTGTTGCTAGTTATTTGTGGGGTGAATCATGACCTGCCACAACCCCAGTAGTTCTCCGACTTGTGGCTGTCGCTTCCTCCTCCTCTTGCTTGTTTTAGATTCAGCTACTGGGAACAAAAAACTCAAAGTAGGACGGGTTATGGCGAGCCCCTAGTGGACTGTCCTGGCACAGGAGATGTGCCACCTGTGGCTGGTTATTTCCTGGGGTAAAAATGTTTGCCTTTCTCCTTAAACTGGGCAGGTTGGAGTCTCGAAGGAAAATATCTGCCATCGGAGAGAAATTGCACGCGATTTGATAATTTTCTTGACTTCATAAAGATTGATTACTTTTGCAGGTGTCGTACGAAAAGGTAATAACTCATTATTTTAGGCCGTGGCTCCCATCACCATGTGACGATGCCGGATAGTTTCATCAATGTCCAGGACAAAATAAGTCTTTTTGGCCATACTTTTGAATACACATTATTATGTCACACGATTTTGGTGGGTACCTGGTTGATACCTGGTTGATGGGGTTCTGGGAGTTCTTCTACTCCCCAAGCCCAGCCCGAGGCCAGACTTGACTTGAGAGAGTTTGGTCCACCAGGCTGTTGCTTGGAGCGGTGCCGGTTGGGTACATCCGATATGATATCAGTGTGAGAGTGTAGTGAGCTCCCTCTTACTTCCTTCCAGTCATTCTTGGAATGGTAATATGTCCCATGTGTCAGCAACTGGCAATTTACTGATTATTTAATTAACGTTGGAACTTAGACCTTAGAACACGTACTGGAACCAGTTATGTTATTCAGCAATATTTTCACTGGAACGTGATCCATTAGTCTGCATAAATCCAGCCCTAAAAATAATTACATGGTGAGGTGTGAAGGGATGGCGACCGGGATTCGAAGTGGGGTGGTTCATGCTTGGGAGACGAGCAGGTGACGTCTTAGCTGACGTCACCTGCTTTAGATTCACCCCAATGGTGTTCTTTATTATTAGTAGTAGTAGTAATTGTAGTATTAGGGTCCCCGTCAGCCCCGTCTGTAGGGCTAGTTGCAGCATCCACCAGTCCCTTGCTGGATGATATTACTATTGCCGCCTGACCCACAGCACGATGGGCTCTTCCCTTGTCACTACCTGATGCATGAGACGTACCTGCTCATGCCAGTTCCTCATGCATGGCCCCCACCACCTTAACCCCTCCCCCCTGCACTGTCAATAGCCCCCCCCCACCACCTTCTCTAGGGGGGTGCGTGCCGTCCCTCGCCGTCCCTCTCTCCCCCCCTGCCAGGGGCGGCGGTATGAGGCACCAGGGAAGGTCTGCCCTCATACCTGCTCCCTGGATTTGTTTACCCGGTTCCATTATATCGTGACGCTCTCATTATTAGAGCTGCAGCTCTGCGAACCTTTTATCTCTTGAACTCTAGACCGGGCACCCCAGGACCCCCCTCCCTAGCGAAGTAGGAAGGATAAAGCAGGTGGCGTGACAAAGGGTGCTGAAGAGCCCGTTTGTTATAAAAATATGAAGCAGGTAAGTGTGTAAAGTGGGAGGGGAGGGCTGTGGCGGCCATTAACACTTCCCCACCATGGCAGGGAGGCGAACATCAAACACTGAACACTATGGTGGCTCACAAACCCTATCTGTAACTCCAAGCAATCCCTACCCTCCCCCACACTCCCCCAACAGCACTAAAGCTACACCACCCAGCGGCTCGTCCTGGAAACCTCTGCCAGACTCTCTCTTACCTACAGGCCACTAACCTCCCTACTCCACTGACCCACTCATCAACACGACCAACAAGCCTATCATTATCCCCTCCCCCCTAATCGTCATAATGCACAGTCTTGCTCCACATCTTCAAGAGGCATCGGTAACTACCTACCTACTTTCCTTTCTCCTCCTCCCCTCTTGCCACCCTTACACTGCTGGGGGATAATACTGTGACTTCCTGTAACTGAGGGGAACATTACCCCAGACGACACTAGGCTCACCTGGGTACACACCCACCCCCCCAGCCTCACCTGGGTACACCCCCCCAGCCTCACCTGGGTACACCCCCCCAGCCTCACCTGGGTACACCCCCCCAGCCTCACCTGGGTACACACCCACCCCCCCCAGCCTCACCTGGGTACACACCCACCCCCCCCAGCCTCACCTGGGTACACACACCTCCCCCAGCCTCACCTGGGTACACTCCCCCAGCCTCACCTGGGTACACCCCCCCTCCCCCAGCCTCACCTGGGTACACACACCTCCCCCAGCCTCACCTGGGTACACCCCCCCTCCCCCAGCCTCACCTGGGTACACACACCTCCCCCAGCCTCACCTGGGTACACACACCTCCCCCAGCCTCACCTGGGTACACCCCCCCTCCCCCAGCCTCACCTGGGTACACACACCTCCCCCAGCCTCACCTGGGTACACACACCTCCCCCAGCCTCACCTGGGTACACACACCTCCCCCAGCCTCACCTGGGTACACACACCTCCCCCAGCCTCACCTGGGTACACCCCCCCAGCCTCACCTGGGTACACACCCACCCCCCCAGCCTCACCTGGGTACACACCCACCCCCCCCAGCCTCACCTGGGTACACACCCACCCCCCCCCCAGCCTCACCTGGGTACACTCCCCCAGCCTCACCTGGGTACACCCCCCCTCCCCCAGCCTCACCTGGGTACACACACCTCCCCCAGCCTCACCTGGGTACACCCCCCCTCCCCCAGCCTCACCTGGGTACACACACCTCCCCCAGCCTCACCTGGGTACACACACCTCCCCCAGCCTCACCTGGGTACACACACCTCCCCCAGCCTCACCTGGGTACACACACCTCCCCCAGCCTCACCTGGGTACACACACCTCCCCCAGCCTCACCTGGGTACACACACCTCCCCCAGCCTCACCTGGGTACACACACCTCCCCCAGCCTCACCTGGGTACACACACCTCCCCCAGCCTCACCTGGGTACACACACCTCCCCCAGCCTCACCTGGGTACACCCCCCCTCCCCCAGCCTCACCTGGGTACACACACCTCCCCCAGCTTCACCTGGGTACACACACCTCCCCCAGCCTCACCTGGGTACACACACCTCCCCCAGCCTCACCTGGGTACACACACCTCCCCCAGCCTCACCTGGGTACACACACCTCCCCCAGCCTCACCTGGGTACACACACCTCCCCCAGCCTCACCTGGGTACACACACCTCCCCCAGCCTCACCTGGGTACACACACCTCCCCCAGCCTCACCTGGGTACACACACCTCCCCCAGCCTCACCTGGGTACACACACCTCCCCCAGCCTCACCTGGGTACACACACCTCCCCCAGCCTCACCTGGGTACACACACCTCCCCCAGCCTCACCTGGGTACACACACCTCCCCCAGCCTCACCTGGGTACACACACCTCCCCCAGCCTCACCTAAGTACACACACCTCCCCCAGCCTCACCTGGGTACACTTGACAACACCTGTCCCGCTACACTCATTACACAACTCGCCTCTCCATCATGAATCGCTACACACGCGCCCCCGTTATGCTGGACAATATAACGAGGGAGGGAGGGAGGACACTGGGCCGGACTGCCCGCCCTCCCACCTGGCTGTTCCTCTTTAATAATCAAACCACCTGTACACTGCCACCCACCCCTGGCCTCGCCCCACCTACCACCTGCATCCTCCACTACCCTCTGGGTCTCCGCCTCTCTCTCTCTCTCTCTCTCTCTCTCAGCCTCCACTACCCTCTGGGTCTCCTCTCTCAGCCCTCTCTCTCAGCCTCCACTACCCTCTGGGTCTCCGCCCTCTCTCAGCCTCCACTACCCTCTGGGTCTCCGCCCTCTCTCAGCTCTCTCTCTCAGCCTCCACTACCCTCTGGGTCTCCTCAGCTCTCTCTCTCAGCCTCCACTACCCTCTGGGTCTCTTCTCTCTCAGCCTCTACTACCCTCTGGGTCTCCTCTCTCAGCCCTCTCTCTCAGCCCTCTCTCTCAGCCTCCACTACCCGGTGGCGCCCTGCTCATCACACTAGTCACCGCCCTACTCCCAATATTACAAGAACCCTTAACACTTGCCATGGGCTCCTGTGCCAGGTAAGTCCACTACGGGCTCACCATAGCCCGTGCTACTTGCAACTTGTTCCGAGTAGCTGAATCTATTATAACAACTAGCCATGAAAAACATGTGTGTGTGTATCACTAAGGGCAAAAGACCAACGAAATCCTCTTAAACCCCAAATACATCTGTTTACGCACACATTGAATAGTAATTTAAAAAGCTACTCTTATACCTCTGTTTTTACACGGGTTTCACAAGCAATATGGCAAACAAAAATTAATATTTACCACACACACACTCTACATACACAAGGGCCTCGCGGCTGAGTTGATAGCCTTCGGGAGTCTTAGTCCAAAGGGCCCGGGATCGATTCCCGGTCGAGGCGGAAATAAATGGCCAGCTTCTTTCACCCTGACGCATCTGTTTACCTAGCAGTAAATAAGTACGTGAGAGTTAGGCAGCTGATACGGGCTGCTTCCTGGAGGGAGGGGGGAGGGAGGGGGGAGGGAGGGGAATCAGTTGATTGACATTTGAGAGGCGGGTGGAAAGAGCCAGAGCTTAACCCTGGCAAGCACAACTAGGTTAATACAATAACCACTATTGTTTCACACTGTAAAGTGGTAGTTGCCTCGAGTAGCAAGCTTACTATACCTAGTTGACCAGACCACACACTAGAAGGTGAAGGGACGACGACGTTTCGGTCCGTCCTGGACCATTCTCAAGTCGACTTGCTGTACCTATTCTGCATAACAATCCGTAAAATACTGCATTACTTTATACACTAATTTGGTTGCGCTGTAGTGGAACTTGTGTCCACTCGACACATTATGGGTCACGAAAATATTTACATTTTTCACTCTTTGAATCACACGAGAATGATCTGGCTGGCTACAACACTTATACCAGATATACATCTGGATACACTATGTTGTTGTCTCAGAATAAATCAAATTTCCACTTCGTGATCAACAAATGCCAACGTTTAGAGCCGGACAACTGTACTGGAATTACCGATCGAAAGTGAAAATTGAAACTATATGTGTAAAAAAATACTATCCTACATGCATTTCCAGTTGACAATTTTCAGCTGTGTGGTTCGTCCCAGACTAATTATAAATTTAACATGTTTGCTTTTGCAACCCATCAACACACTATAGGAAGGATACTAACATTATCCTTGACAACATAGCTCTGCAGGATATGTCTTTAAGGGCAGTTACAACATTCCAGGGGTGTCTGCCCCCCCCCAGCAAGGCTCGCCTCCATTGGATGAGTTTAAGCCTGGTGTAATCCGATATAGCATACAAATTGAACCCTCAATTGGTTAGATTAAAAGAAAAAGCTATCTAGGATATCCCCCGGTCCATTATAGTTCACCATTACTATAAAATCCTAGGCTATAAAATTTCTCTTTGGTCCAACAGGCTGTTGCTTGGAGCGGCCCGCATTTTCCCCCTCACATATCCACCACAGCATGGGTGGTCCGGCACTCCTTTAAGAAAACTATAGTTTTATCTTGAAGATGTCCACGGTTGTTCCCCGCAATATTTCTTATACTCGCTGGCAGGATGTTGAACAACCGCGGTCCTCTGATGTTTATCAGAGAACAAAACAGATTTATTGAAGATATAAAGTCAGGAGCAGAAAGTTTAATCCTAATATACAGCACCGATGATCGCGCATGCGCATGACAAAAAGCTACCCACAGTATGAGGGAGGGTGAGGTGGAGTGGGTGGAGTCACAGTATGAGGCTGAAGTGGTGTGGGTGGAGCCACAGTATGAGGCTGAGGTGGAGTGGGTGGAGCCACAGTATGAGGCTGAGGTGGTGTGGGTGGAGCCACAGTATGAGGCTGAGAAGTGGGTGGAGCCACAGTATGAGGCTGAGGAGTGGGTGGAGCCACAGTATGAGGCTGAGGTGGAGTGGGTGGAGCCACAGTATGAGGCTGAAGTGGTGTGGGTGGAGCCACAGTATGAGGCTGAGGTGGAGTGGGTGGAGCCACAGTATGAGGCTGAGGTGGTGTGGGTGGAGTCACAGTATGAGGCTGAGAAGTGGGTGGAGCCACAGTATGAGGCTGAGGAGTGGGTGGAGCCACAGTATGAGGCTGAGGAGTGGGTGGAGTCACAGTATGAGGCAGAGGTGGAGTGGGTGGAGTCACAGTATGAGGCAGAGGTGGAGTGGGTGGAGTCACAGTATGAGGCAGAGGTGGAGTGGGTGGAGTCACAGTATGAGGCTGAGGTGGTGTGGGTGGAGTCACAGTATGAGGCAGAGGTGGAGTGGGTGGAGTCACAGTATGAGGCTGAGGTGGTGTGGGTGGAGTCACAGTATGAGGCAGAGGTGGAGTGGGTGGAGTCACAGTATGAGGCTGAGGTGGAGTGGGTGGAGTCACAGTATGAGGCTGAGGTGGTGTGGGTGGAGTCACAGTATGAGGCAGAGGTGGAGTGGGTGGAGTCACAGTACTGTGCGAGGCGTGGGCGGGGCATGAAGGCAAGTCTATTGATCTCTCATCACCACTTCGACGACGCCACCGCCGCCGCCGCCCCAATGCCCATACGTCTTGTAGCCACCGGAACACCCCAGCAACTGGCTACCATACTAAAGATATACTAAAATTGTACCAGAGATTGTGATGCAACAATTATGTAACATATGCAATGTGATTCTAACTTGAGCATGCAAAAGAACTTGCCACCCAGTGGTCTAGTGCTCAATAATTCGACTCTGTCCACGTACGGCAGACAAAAATGTATGTATGCCGCCTCAGTCCATCATAATATTGCCACTAATGAATGTTATTTACTTTAGGATATAAGAACTTTTGTGTACTGTGGTTGATATTAGGTCGTATGTATTGTAATGTATTAATATGTTTAAAGACGACGATACCTGGTAGATGTATGAAGTCATGTCCCTCGACGACACAAGGGCCACACGACCTGCTGTAATCAATGATCGATAAAGATTAAGCCACCCAAGAGGTGGCACGGGCATGAATACCCCGTAATGTAATCAATGGGAGGAGATCCCATGACACGCCAGTCAGAATGCATGCCACTTGCTTGCTTGCTTGTTGTTTCAACATCACGAGTGAGGATATTCGTCCTCGTTCCTCTAAGAATTGTTCTAGTTTTCATCTATATCAATTAAGTCTAAGCCAGACTTCCCCATAGAGTCGAACAGCTTTGTGTGTGAAGTAGGTGTGTCGGAGGATCTACTCCTAAACAGACCTGGGGGTCAGATTCACGAAGCACTTACATAAGCACTTACGAACCTAAACATCTTTTCTCAATCTTTGGCGGCTTTGTTTCCAATTATTAAACAGTTTACAAGCATGAAAACTTGCCAATCAACTGTTGATATTGTTATAAACAGCCTCCTGGTGCTTCGGAGCTCATTAACTGTTTAATAATTGTAAACAAAGCTGCTAAAGATTGAGAAAAGATGTACAGGTTCGTAAGTGCTTGCGTAAGTGCTTTCGTGAATCTGGCCCCTGGTCGTTGGTAAAACTGTTCAAAACTGGCAGAAGCCCAACATGATATGCCATTTGACAGGAATTACTCCCGTTACATTAAATGACAAGACCATGGCTCAATTTTCTGGAATTCCATAACAAGTCGCTTGGAGTAGCAACGTTAATTGTTTGACACGCTATATTCTACATACTAAGTTAGCACGTAAAGGATCATACTCCGTCAGATGGGAGTAACCCCTATGGTTTGTGCTGGTTAGTGAGCCTCAAGAAGTAATGCCATGTTCGTCTTCATGGGTTGTTGTTTTAGATTCAGCTACTCAGAATAAAAGTTCCAAGTAGCACGGGCTATGGTGAGCCCGTAGTGGACTTACCTGGCACAGGAGCGAGGCTGTGTATGTGTATGTCTTCAAGGGAGACATCTCCCGTCACGCAGGGTGCAGTCGCACCTCCACAGATCTCCAGTATCAGCTCTTGATACTGGTAATGGCTCAAAAGGGCCACCACTTACGGGCTATTCATGCCCGTGCCACCTTTTGGGTGGCTTAATCTTCATCAATCAATCATGTTCGCTTCGACAGTAGTATAATCGCGGGAACCACACATTCACTACCCAAATTGAAAGCCCTACCACTACGCCTGTTCTTAACAATGTCAAAATATTTAAACATTAATAAAATGGCAATAGAGTTAGAAAATTTGTACTCTTATGCCAATCTAACTATAACGGATTTTACGGCGAAACCAACCTGAACAAATCCACAAGGGCCGTGACGAGGATTCGAACCTGCATCCGGGAGGTTCGCTACCTCCTGGAACATCCTACCTCTCTAGAGGGGGGGGGGGGTAGAAATAGCCTAAGCTACTCTATCCCTTTGAGATGCATTTTTTCTTGTCTCAATAAACACTTGAACTTGCCTCCCTCTCTCATACATAGACACACTCACGTTTTTGGTTGGAGGTTTACGGGCTATTCATGCCCGTGCCACCTCTTGGGTGACTTAATCTTTATCAATCAATGGTTGGAGGTGCATTTTGGTTGGTGTTGTAGTGAGTGGATTACTGCTCTGGCCTGCGATCATGATACTTTGTTCCATAATTTGTTAAGTTACCTGGAAACTATTTTGTTAATCAAGTCTCTTGGTGCTTAATGAGAGTATTCTCCCCCCCCCCCTCCTCCTTCCAACACAATAATAAAGATTGATGAAGATTAATATTTAAAGATTGATATATAAAGATTGATGAAGATTAAGTGGCATGGGCATGAATAGTCTGTAAAATGACACACACACGCACACAGTCAAATAGAGAGAAAGATCTGGGGGTTGATATCACACCGAACTTGTCCCCAGAGGCCCACATCAAAAGGATATCATCAGCGGGATATGCTAGACTGACCAACTTGAGAACTGCCTTTAGAAACTTTTGTAAGGAATCTTTCAGGACCCTGTATACCACCTATGTAAGGCCAATGCTGGAGTATGCAGCTCCAGCCTGGAGTCCATACCTAGTTAAACACAAGACAAAGTTAGAGAAGATTCAGAGGTATGCCACCAGACTCGTCCCGAAACCGACAGGTATGAGCTACGAGGAAAGGCTAAGGGAACGGAATCTCACGTCCCTGGAAAAACAGAAGAGTAAGGGGAGACATGATAACCACCTGCAAAATTCTCAGTGGAATTGACAGGGTGGACAAAGACAAACTCTTTAGCACGGGTGGAACACGAACAAGGGGACACAGGTGGAAACTTAGTACCCAGATGAGCCACAGAGACGTTAGAAAGAATTTTTTCCAGTGTCAGAGTAGTTAACAAATGGAATGCACTAAGTAGTGATGTGGTGGAGGCTGGGAGGCTGACTCCATACACAGTTTCAAATGTAGATATGATAAAACCCAGTAGGCTCAGGACCCTGTACACCAGTTGCTCGACAGCCGAGAGGCGGGACCTAAGAGCCGATTGATTGATTGATTGATGAAGATTAAGCCACGCAAAAGGTGGCACGGGCATGAATAGCCCGTAAGTGGTGGCCCTTTTGAGCCATTACCAGTATCAAGAGCTGATACTGGAGATCTGTGGAGGTGCAACTGCACCCTGCGTGACGGGAGATGTCTCCCGGATCAAATGGTGACCAGATGGTGTCCAAAGAGCCAGGGGCAAGATTCACGAAAGCACTTACGAACGTGTACATCTTTCCTCAATCTTTGACGGCTTTGGTTACATTTATTAAAGCATGAAAACTTGCCAATCAACTGTTGTTATTGTTATAAACAGCCTCCTGGTGCTTCGGAGCTCCTTAGCTGTTTAATAATTGGAAATAAAGCCGCCAAAGATTGAGAAAATATGTGCAGGTTCGTAAGTGCTTGCGTAAGTGCTTTCGTGAATCTGGGCCCAGAGCACAACTAGTTAAGCACACACACACCTCACCCTCCCTCCCTCCGTGCCCCAGCTCCACCAGCCACGCCGGGACCTGCACCAGTCACCCCGGGACACCTGGTGCGTGTGTGAGTGTAAATCTCCCTGTGAAACTTGCCACCGTCAGTCCGGGGCTTGATCTCTACAAAAGAGGATCAACAACAAAAACCAAGGGGAGAGAGGGGAGAGAGAGGGCCAGGAAGAGTGCCAGTTTTCACCTAACACGCTCACCCCACCTCTTACTCCCCCCCCCCCACCCCACCCCGGAGCATATCACTATTTGTAACATTTTTTACATGTATCTGAAAGTAAATTACTGTATTTACCGGCGTAAAACACGCACCTAATTTACAAGTCTATCGTGGAAACTAAAACATTTCAATGTGTCATCATACATTTACTACAAGTGCTTTTCAAGTTTTATAGTGAAAATCTAATTTTATGCATATAAATATAGAGTCAACCCCAAATAAATCAACCCCCTTTTAGGTTTGTAAAAAAAAAATTAGAGAGTATATTCTCAGTATATTTAGTTGTGTCGGACCAAAGCATGGGTCTTATTTGATGGCAAATACACCAAGTTCCTAAATAATTGACCAAACTTGTGGTCGGAACACCAAGTGGACATCTTCATGGGTTAACCTTTACATTGCGAGAAAACTCCACCTACAAATCTTTCTAGGAGCGTTTTTGCTAATCTCATGTATAGTCATTAGTACCACCACCGAGCCCATTTGGATAGGTGGGAGGACGTTGAACAACCGCGGACCTCTGATGTTTATACAGTGCTCTCTGTGCCTATGGCACCTCTGCTCTTCACTGGTTCAATCTTGCATTTTCTTCCATATCGTTCACTCCAGTCAGAGATTATTCTAAATATTTGGCCCTGTCCAAATCCTTCTGCGGACAGTTTGTCTTATTGTCATCCGCTCTACTGACTGATAAAGATTAAGCCACCCAAGAGATGGCATGGGCATGAATAGCCCGTAAGATCTCCCCCTACGGCAGTGGCTACACTTTATATCCCATCAGCAGTTGTCAGCGGTACAGCACTTGCAACTGTAATTAGAGAATGAACTCTGGCCAAGATTTGTTAGTTAAGCCCCTGGAATGTACCTGGATGAGTTTCTAGGTCTTCTTCTACTCCCCCAAGCCCGGCCCGCGACTTGAGACAAGCGCTTGGTGAATCGTGTAGTCTATTGCTCGTGTGCTTGTTCGGGACAAGCACCACCGATTGATTGATGAAGATTAAGCCACCCAAAAGGTGGCACGGGCATGAATAGCCCGTAAGTGGTGGCCCTTTTGAGCCATTACCAGTATCAAGAGCTGATACTGGAGATCTGTGGAGGTGCGACTGCACCCTGCGTGACGGGAGATGTCTCCCGTGAAGCACCGCCGAGTTTGGTGATAAGTTATGTCTCAGCTAGGTGGCTTAGTTTTCAGAGGCCGCCGAGAAGGCCAGGGGGTAGCCACGCCCCCCACACACGCACACACGCACATTCCCCTTCTTCCAGGACAAAGGGCTGCCTTATGCAGCTGCTGTGGGTGCTGCTGTACCGTCAGTTGCAGGAGATGCAGGAGAAACTAAGCAAGTTTCAACAGTAGCGGATCTGTCGAGTGTATTCCATCAACAGAGTGGTATCCCCTCAGGCTGTGTGTTCTAAGGTTTTGTCTCCAACAAAGTGGTGACTGAACCTCTTCCCGAGGTATTTCGGTTCAGGAATTATGATGGATCCTAATTCTCTGTGAAACGTTAAGACGACCCGATACCCACCAATGTGATGGTTGGCACGTGGGAGGATGTCTAATCACCTGGAATTCATACGTCACACTACAATCAGCGACGTCAAACTATTTCGCTTACCAAACCGGCAACCAGCAGGCCAGGTCGGAGACCGGGCCCCAAGAACATTGATCCTGTAGACCACCTCAAGGTAAAGGAGATTCCACACACTTTACACAATTTGATCTTAGCCAAAAGGTCGAGAAGCGATAAGGAGATTCCATTCCATACCTACTTTACCTTGCAGTGGTTCCGGGGTTCAAGGTCCCCGCGGCCCAGTCTCTGACCAGGCCTCCAGCTGGACGGATTCACGAAGCAGTTACGCAAGTACTTACGAACGTGTACATCTTTCCTCAATCTTTGACGCCTTTGGTTATATTTATTAAACAGTTTACAAGCATGAAAACTTCCCAATCAACTGTTGTTATAAACAGCCTCCTGGGGCTTCGGAGCTCTTTAACTATTTAATAATTGTAATCGAATCCGCCAAAGATTGAGGAAAGATGTACAGATTTGTAAGTGCTTGCGTAACTACTTCGTGAATCCGAGTCCTGGTCTGGTCAACCAGGCTGTTGGACGCGGCTGCTCGCAGCCTGACGTATGACTCACAGCCTAGTTGATTACGTATCCTTTGGAGGTGCTTATCCAGCTCTCTCTAACCAACCCGTTCTCGCACTTTCTTACAGTCAATATTGACTTATTAAATACGTGCATGTGACATACTAAACATACTAGTTTACTTTGAAAAGCTTCATAGAAAACACCGACCTTACCTAACCTTCTTAGTATGTTAAGATAAACATCTTATTGCTTCGCAATTACAATTATTACTTAACCTATTATAGGTATAGGTTAAGTAATAATAATTATTACTTAACCTATTATAGGTATAGGTTAAGTAATAATTGTAATTACGAAGCAATAAGATGCTTATCTTAACATACTAAGAAGGTTAGGTAAGGTCAGTGTTTTCTATGAAGCTTTTCAAGGTAAACTAGTATGTTTAGTATGTCACATATGCACGTATTTAATAAGTCAATATTGACTAAGAAAGTGCGAGAACGGGTTGCTCTAATACCGTGATGGGTCGGCCAGTTATGCCCCTTATGTGTAGTTGAAGCGTGTTGAACAGTCTCGGGCCTCTGATGTTGATAGAGCTCTCTTGAGAATGTCTATTGCACCTCTACTTTTCAACGGAGGTAAACTTACCCAACTCTGAGCAGCCAGCACTTTTATCTGAACATCTTACGAAAGGTAAGATGAGTTATGAGTTATGAGTTATGGGTTATGAGTTATGGGTTATGAGTTATGGGTTATGAGTTATGGGTTATGAGTTATGGGTTATGAGTTATGGGTTATGAGTTATGGGTTATGAGTTTACCTGATGGACTTTAGGTCGATCAGCGATTATTTGAACTGGATAGTCTTCTGGGCAGGATTTAAGCGCTAATAGCGCTTGGTCGACTTCGTGTTGCATTGCTCATGCTGCCATTGCTGCACAAGCCACAGGATCAGCATTTCCCGTTGAAAGACCCAAGCTCCAACACCTGGGTGCACCTGGCCTTGAATGATGACAGACATCAGGGCGGCCTTTCGGTCTTATATTGCATAGAACGATCTGTGTACGATTATCAGAGTTCAACTTTCGTAAGGACTCTTCCCCCTGTAGTGGACCAAACTGGTCCACTTCACTGGTCCACTGGTCCTGGTCAACCAGTCCTGGTCAACCTGGTCCTCCACTGGTCCACTTCCTGGTGGACCAAACTCTAAGTCAAGCCTGGCCTCGGGCCGGGCTTGGGGAGTAGAACTCCCAGAACCCCATCAACCAGGTATCAAGCAGGTATCATGTTCCACCACCTGTAGCTACAGGTGGTGGAACACCTGTAGCTGTACCTGTAGACACCTGTAGCTACAGTGCCCTTACGGTGTTGACTCTTCCTGGTGTGTGTGTGTGTGTGTGATCTTGGTGGTATAGTGTAGCTGGCGAGAGTTGTTTTAGATTTAGCTACTCAGAACGAAGTGTGCATGTAGCACGGGCTATGGTGAGCCCGTAAATGGGCGAGAGCTACGGCAAACTATAAATAGCGAGTGTAACCAAGGTCAGTGCTCGCCACACCCTCGCCCACCTATTTATAGAACCATCACAAATGGTTGCATTTATAATGCGCCTTGACTACCGCCTCTCACTAATCAATGTGACTTTCTATGATCCCCGATTTGCCTGATCTATCTCCAGTTCCTTGATATGTACACTGTGTGAGACAGTTTGCGTATGCGTATACGTATAAGTATACGTATGCGTGCGCACACAAGTGTGTGCGCACGCATACGCGACTCTTAAGAGCCTGAAGGCATGTCGCCCCAGACGTAACAAGACGTTAACATGAGCAAGCCCTCCACTAAGACATTGTAGCCCATCATAATCTTCAAAATCAAGAGAGCAGACATTCCGCCTCGAGACCGTCAACGTTTGACCTCTATTAAGAGGCACCTGTGGCAGGTGGCGCCGTGCGTGCTGGCACTACCCCAGTTCTGGGGTAATGGCCCCCCGTTCTCCCACCCACCAATCCAGCCTTTCAACCCTTCAATTTTCATCATTGCAAGCCCAAACAACCTCCACTCGCCATTACACAACTCTACCCATTCTAGGTCAGTTTGGCAAGTGTACATGGACGCAATCCTGCCGCTTGCGTCCAGGCAGGCTGTTGTGCCCAGACCTGCGGCCTTAAGGCGCACGCACGCACTCTCTCTCTCTCTCTCTCTCTCTCTCTCTCACACACACACACACACACACACACACACACACACACACACACACACACACACACACACACACACACACACTGGGGTTCTGGGAGTTTAGGCGGGATCCAAGAGTCAATGCTCGATCCTGCAAGCACATATAGGTGAGTACACACACACACACACACGTACACACACACACACACACACACACACACACACGTACACACACACACGTACACACACACGTACACACACACGTACACACACACGTACACACACACGTACACACACACGTACACACACACGTACACACACACGTACACACACACGTACACGTACACACACACACACACACACACAAACCTACACTATACAACACACACAAAAACCGTGGTCGTTTTCTCTATACATTGCTCACATGTTTGAGGGCAGGGGAGTGAGGAGGAGTGGCCTACGATGTTCACACTGTTGACCAGACCACACACTACAAGGTCAGGGGACGACGACGACGTTTCGGTCCGTCCTGGTCCATTCTCAACTCGATTGTCGAGAATGGCTCAGGACGGGCCGAAACGTCGTCGTCCTTTCACCTTCTAGTGTGTGGTCTGGTCAACATACTTTAGCCACGTTATTGTGACTCATCGCGACCACACTTCACAGTCTTACGCTTCATACTATCTCTCTCACGCCAGTATGTTATAATGTTATCTCAACCACAGTTTGATCTTTATCCTGGCTAGATAAGCAATTCTGACACACAGACCGACTTCTCCACGTCTCCTGTTTACTTTGTCACATCTGTCTTATAACTTGGGGGGGGGGGAACTTAGTTTACCCTTCATTGTATAAATACAGGTCTAGAGTTTTGTCCCTGGTATTCGGTGTTAAAGATGAAGTCTAATTAACTAATCTTTTGTTACAAGCTTCATCGGCAGTTTGTGTAAAACTGCTTACAAGGTCTTGTAAGCTCCCTGGCACGTGGGTGTTAACTTATGCCACTATATACTAGTTCCCCTCGTACTGTCGGCCCACATCATCCAATTGTAATTTTGAGAGTAATTTCCAAATGAGAAAACTGGATTTAATATGAACATTTAGGCCAGTCACATTTAAACCCACTCCCTCCCCCCCTACTCCCCAACACACACACACACACACACACACACACACACACACACACACACACACACACACACACACACACAGGGGCCCCGTAGCCTGGTGGATAGCGCGCAGGACTTAATTTTGTGGCGCGGGTTCGATTCCCGCACCAGGCAGAAACAAATGGGGAAAGTTTCTTTCGCCCCGAATGCTCCTGTTACCTAGCAGTAAATAAGTACCTGGGAGTTAGTCAGCTGTCACAGGCTGCTTCCTGGGGGGTGTGTGGAGAAAAAAAAGTAGTTAGTTAACAGCTGACTGACAGTTGAGAGGCGGGCCGAAAGAGCAAAGCTCAACCCCCGCAAACACAACTAGGTGAATACACCACTTACCTCTATACTAAAGTAGCCCCTGTCTACATAGTCCCCTAAGAAGAGATATTTAGTACAGTTGGGTGGGCCCCCGACCTCAAATAGCTTCATGAGGTCATAGAACTGCCCGTGGATGTCGCCGCACACTGTGAACAAGAAAAAAATATAAATAGTTAAAAAACTTTAAGGTAACAAGATGCAAAGATGCAAAATAATGCTTGTTTGATACAATGTCCTTTGGAAAGCAATTATGTTACTCTCAACAGCACTATACAACAGTGGTATATCTGAAATATTTTAGGCTAGGGTTCCAAAACTGGTCAACAAAAATGGTGAACATGACTAAAAATATGACTTTTTTCATAACAAGGAGACGTGGTTAAGTAAAGTCATCATATGCAATAACTATAATCACTGTGATGATTATAAACAGTTAACTTATCTGGCTAAACGAATCACAGACACGTTCAACCATCATTTGGAGGATCTTTGCTGACAACCATGCAAAGATCCACCAAAATTTTATTAAATATATTAAAAAATGACAATTCGTCTTTAGTGCTTTATCAAATATACCCAATACTGTTTGGCTGTTTTTGGCTTGGCTGTTTATGAAGACACAAAAAGCTAGGTTTATTGATTGATTTATTTATTTTATTTATATATATATATATATATATATATATATATATATATATATATATATATATATATATATATATATATATAGAAGAAGGTACATCATTGGGATAGTGAGGATATATAGCATAGTAATTACAAGCCACTAGTACGCGCAGCGTTTCGGGCAGATGAATGTATTGGGAAATAATATTACAAAAGGAAAAGTTTTTATTGTATATTTAGCAATGGGAAAACATTGATTTTCCTTTTTTTCTGTTTGATGGTGTTGCAAAGTTCAATGATAACAGATTCTACACTGTTTTAATGCTTTCTTTGATTAATTCGGCCATCACTAACCCTTAAGACAACAGCTCGCGTCAATTGACATTTCTCATTACAGAAATTTACGATAATTATTCTGCTTATTAATCAAAGATTTTATATTTCTCTGGTTACAAAACGAAACATCTGCTTTACTACCTCCTTTTGTAACGTGGCGCGATCTCCATTGTATTGTGTACCTGGGACCAGATTCACGAAAGCACTTACGCAAGCACTTACGAACGTTTACATCTTTTCTCAATCTTTGGCGGCTTTGTTTCCAATTATTAAACAGTTAATGAGCTCCGAAGCACCAGGAGGCTGTTTATAACAATAACAACAGTTGATTGAGAAGTTTTCATGCTTGTAAACTGTTTAATAAATGTAACCAAAGCCGTCAAAGATTGAGGAAAGATGTACACGTTCGTAAGTGCTTGCGTAAGTGTTTTCGTGAATCTGGCCCCTGATCTCCGCCTCAGTACTCAACTTCACCTATGTTATGGCTGCCAACCTTCATTTGGCAACCAAACATCAACTTTTGAAATCTTGGGCTGTCTTGCAACGTCTTAACTTTCAACCGCAGCCGGATTACCATTAAGTTCATAAATTTCCTGTGTGCGCGCGCGCACTACGCAGTCCCACAGCTTTCACTTTTAAACACATGAAAACATACTAAAGGGAGTTGGTTTGGTGGTTGTGTCGGTCCTTCACCCACCTGACTTGAACCTCACCAGAGTGCTGTTAGTAACAGAGCCTCAGATTGAAACAGATCAACTCTCCAAGAGTTGTTACTAACAGATCTCCTGGTGGACCAAACTCTCACACGTCAAGCCTGGCCTCAGGCCGGGCTGGGGGAGTAGAAGCACTCCCAGAACCCCATCAACCAGGTTAACAACACTAACTGGAGATGTGTGCCAGCCCCGGACGAACATGGCACGGGATTATAACTCCTACAACAGGTGAAGCTTTACTCCTGGGTGTGGCCAAAACCTGCCACAAGAAAAAGTACAGCTCCTTCCTTATATGTTGAAATTTGCGCAAGAGAGAGAAAGTGTGGGTCATATTTAACGTAGAGGCTAAACAGGTTATGTTAAAGACTCCCGCCTCGTACTCCCCCTCGCGTGTTCCAACACACGCATCACCAAATAACTAAAAACGTGTCCAATTATACAGAGGAAACTATCAGTAGTGGACTAGTGATAAATGGATATGAAATTTCTTCAATAAATTAAAGTCAGATTAATGTCTCTTTCGAAGCTGCTACTACGATACGACTCTTGTAGCGTTCACTAACACGCCTCGTCCTCAAAATGCTCTATTATTACGTAGTCATAATGTAATAGGCTTTACGGGACGATTTTATGTATATATCATCCGGCACAAATATCACACGTCTCTTATATTCTTAATTCAATGCACCTCCATACCGCCTCGCCTCTCAGAATTATTCCTTGATACATACAAGGTGTGGGACTAAGTTAAATGGTCGTCTATATATAAAAGCCTTTTTTTTACCTCTGATTTTGTTAAGGAAAGCTTACAGGGAAATCTACATTTTCATTCATCGAAACGTTGTTACTCCTAAATAAAAGTGCACATGCGCAGGCAGCGAGACTTGGGCGTGCACGCTGCAGTAACAAGTCAATTCACTACTGTCAATATGTACACAATCCCGAGCGAGGTGTCGCGCGAAGAACACACTTTAACACACTCTTGGCGACATTCTAAGTCCCGTCTGAGCGTGACTGTGCCGTCTTTACGTTCCTTCCCACTTTGTCTTCCGTTTATATCCCTTCTTCATACATTCTACGCTCCATTGCAGTCCATTTCGCCTTTCCTGTCACTTTCTCCCCATCCGTCAATCTGTCAGCCTCCACCCGCTATGGGCGGCCAGACACAGCCTCCTGTGTATGGTAATGCTGTGTTATGTATACACCAACCGGTTTCCAATACCGTCTTCGCACGCACGCATATAGGAAATAACAATCCTGTATAAAAATCGTCAAAATTATAGTTTATATTTTTTTTTAAGTTTACAGATAATACAGAAAGAGAACCAAGTCATGATGTCCGCACTAGACATTAAGCAACCCGTTGTCCTACAAAGAAACGTCGTTTTTCGACCGTATATGATACACAGGACCAAAAATTGTCTGACTAGAAAATGGAACCGGCTGGCGAAAGTGACGTACTGTCCCGTTACCTGGTTGGTTGATACCTGGTTGGTTGATACCTGGTTGGTTGATACCTGGTTGGTTGATACCTGGTTGATGGGGTTCTGGGAGTTCTTCTACTCCAAGCCCGGCCCGAGGCCAGGCTTGACTTGTGAGAGTTTGGTCCACCAGGCTGTTGCTTGGAGCGGCCCGCAGGCCCACATACCGGTTGGTCCGGTACTCCCTGAAGGAAATTATCTAGTTTCCTCTTGAAGATGTCCGGCAATATTTCTTATGCTCGCTGGGTGGATGTTGAACAACCGCGGACCTCTGATGTATATACAGTTCTCTCTAACTGTGCCTATGGCACTCCTGCTCTTCACTATTTCATCTTCACTTCTGTTTTGGGTCCTCTGGTAGGTTAGGACAGGACGTTGACCAGACCACACACTAGAAGGTGAAGGGACGACGACGTTTCGGTCCGTCCTGGACCATTCTCAAGTCGATTGTGATGAAGTAGAGACAGGCAATAAATAGGCAATAAATAAAAATGTCCTTAAGACAGGACAATTTAAATTGACAGTTTTCTTGACGTTGGGAAACTTTAGCGAGGCGGCCTGCATTAAGAGCCCTCCATAAGCACCTGAGCAGCGTTATTCACTTAAAAAGTTCAACGTGTTCCATCCGCTTTAATGTTCCCTTTTATGATGCTTCAAACAAAATGCAGGTTTCCCCCCTTGACGCGCGGTCAGATATGGAGTGATTGACACATATCTCCTCTGGCGCCGTAACCACGTCATTAAATAATCACAATTTACACCTAACTTTTGGATTACATTTACATTCATTACTTCACTGGCAATGTGGGCGAGAGACAAGTTTTGCGGCCCAATAAGATTACAGTCCCTTCCCCCTAGAGCACAAGTTCCACACTTTTTTTTTTTCTTCTCTTAAACCGTGGAGCTCTGGCAACAGGGTTCAACGTACCAGCACGTGAGTGACCCGACACTGACGACGGGAAACAAGCTACCTGGTTGATACCTGGTTGATGGGGTTCTGGGAGTTGTTGTTCTGCCTAAGCCCGGCCCGAGGCCAGGCTCGACTTGAGAGTTTGGTCCACCAGGCTGTTGCTTGGAGCGGCCCGCAGGCCCACATACCCACCACAGCCCGGTTGGTCCAGAACTTCTTAGAAAACAGTCCAGTTTTCTCTTGATGTCCACGGCTGTTCCGGCAATATTTCTTATAGTCGCTGGGAGGACGTTGAACAACCGCGGACCTCTGATGTTTATTCAGTGCTCTCTGATTGTGCCTATGGCACCTCTGCTCTTCACTGGTTTAAACTTGCATTTTCTTCCATATCGTTCACTCCAGTACGTTGTTATTTTACTGTGTAGATTTGGGACCTGGCCCTCCAGTATTTTCCATGTGTTCGCTCCTCAAACTTTCACTGTTCAAAATGTGCCCCACACACTCAAATTCAAAAATCATCTCTAGACGATTTAAAACTCAGTCTCATATTCTATGGCCAGACAGAAGGGTAAGGGGTTCAAAGGCTAGACTCTACCGCCCTCTGGGGTCGTTGAAACGCACTACCTTTTTTTTATCGATTCCGGAAATCTATGTCCCTGAGACCAGGTCTCTTGGTTGGTGGTCTGGTCAACCAGGTTGTCAGACGCCGCTGCAGGCACCCTGATACATGAATCAAAGCCTTGTTGATCAGGTATCCTTTGGAGTTGTTTTATCAAGTTCTCTTCTGAACACTGCTAAAGGTCGGCTATTTATGCCCCTTATGATTAGAGGGAGTGTTGAAAAGTCTTTGGCCCGTAATGTGTACATTAAGCGTACTTGTTCAGCACACCCTGCCATGTCTCGTGGTGTGTTCTTACGTGCAGCTCTGCAACCAACGTGTCTAACACTTTCAGAGTGTATTATGAATAACTTAAAATGAAATTACAAGAACGTGACATAGCTAAGAAAATATTGCGGCCATGGGCAGTATATTATAGTATTAGTATATATATAGTGTCGCGCCTGGCCTCTGAGTAGAACAACTCCAGAGACCCCCTCTCCAGGTAGAGTGTAGCACCTGTGTCCGTGGACTCTTGCCCTTCTACATAGGACTTAAAGGTTGTGTGTTGCTATATACGAGGGTCAAGACATGAAGACTTTGGGGTGAAGGGAATGGAGACACGCATGACAGCCAGCGATGGTGGTGGTAGCTCTTGCCAGCTACCACCACCACCTGTACCACCACCTGCTGCACCACCACCACCTACGAACCGAGGAGGGGGGTGGGGTGGAGGGTACATGCCCTCGTTGATGGTTTTATAATGGTTCAAGGGGATGGCGACTTCCCAGAGCCGCCACTAACACCAACCCCGTCCACGCCTCCTCCAACAGTGCTGGATCAATGCTATGACGACTCCTAAATACAAGTATTTTTGTTTAATCTGACCAGTTTTAATAGGGCTCTAGGAAGCATTGACGAGTTATATATTTATATTTCAAACATTCTATACTTCAGATACGTTTGATATCGTGGATGTGTTGGCGAAAGAACGAAATTTGCCGGAATAATCGTGGACATCAAGAGAAAACTAGATAGTATTCTTCAACCGGGTTGTGGTGGATATGTGGGCCTGCGGGCCGCTCCAAGCAACAGCCTGGTGGACCAAACTCTCACAAGTCTAAGCCTGGCCTCGGGCCGGGCTTGGGGAGTGGAAGAACTCCCAGAACCCCATCAACCAGGTATCAACCAGGTAAATTTGACAGTGCCCATCCTTCCCCCCCCCCCTCCCACTGCTTGCCTTCTCGTGACCTTTGACCTTCCTGGCACCTCTGGCTTTGACCTTCCTTTAACTTATTTATGACCTCTACCTTTCCCCAGACGGGTCACGTCTGTGACCTCATATGACGCATAATATTCCAACTGAACTGGAATCTTAACCTCCTTAAACTTATACAAAAAAAAAAAAACTTCAAAGACAACCAATTTACGATCGCCGAAAACTAAGAGCCTTTAACCTTTGACCTCTCGCGATCTTAAATGTCAAATGAGCTCTCCTTCCGCCCTCGCCTCCACGTTGACCTCCGATCTTAACCAATATGGCATTCAATTATTTTTTTTCACATGTTGGTGTGTATGGGGAAGTGAGCGCTTAAAGCCTAGGGATTACAGTAATCCGTGTAAATCTGGCCTATCGGTACTCGCCTAGTTGTGCTTGCGGGGGTTGAGCTCTGGCTCTTTGGTCCCGCCTCTCAACCGTCAATCAACAGGTGGACAGGTTCCTGAACCTATGTGGCCTATCAGTGTGTTGATAGGCCAGTTGCATTGCTGAAATTGGCTCCAATATTCACATCTGTTTCATTTCAGATAAGTTATCTTCTTGAGGTTATCTTGAGATGATTTCGGGGCTTTTTAGTGTCCCCGCGACCCGGTCCGCGACCAGGCCTCCACCCCCAGGAAGCAGCCCGTGACAGCTGACTAACACCCAGGTACCTATTTTACTGCTAGGTAACAGGGGCATAGGGTGAAAGAAACTCTGCCCATTGTTTCTCGCCGGCGCCCGGGATCGAACCCGGGACCACAAATCCAGCGTGCTGTCCGCTAGGCCGACCGGCTCCCTCATCAAGAGAACTACAGAACGTGCCACAGACACCGAGAGAACCTCTACAGAACGTGGTACAGACACCCATCCCAGGACTATGAACATCCACCGGCCACATCTCTGCTCCAAAGCACATCATCTCTTGTAACCAGTACAAGAGATGGTCATACAACCATCAATACTTGTACACCAGTACAAGTATTTTGGTCATACAACCAAAATGACTTAGTCTTCACTAGATTTCACGAAATATTTACAACGCCATCGGGTTACATATACAATCTTGGTTCGACTCCCTCAACAGGATGAGATAAACCGGAGGGGATAGGTCTTAGAAGCCCGCCAGGACAACAGGGCTTGGGGGAGGGAATTACCATGGGGAAAGCGCCAATGTATTTTCACTTATAGCACTGGGAAGGGGTCAGGATAAGGGGCCACCACTTACGGGCTATTCATGCCCGTGCCACCTTTTGGGTGGCTTAATCTTCATCAATCAATCAGGATAAGGATTTGGGATGTGACGGGGGGAGGAGGGGGGGAGGAATGGTGTCCACAACCACTTGGACGGTCAGGGATTGAACGCCGACCTGCATGATGCTAGACCATCGCTCTACCGTCCAGCCCAAGTGATTGTCCAAAAACCAGGATCCAGTGATCGAACGAGGTTTCTTCCTGAAGAGTCTATCTAAATTAGAAATGTGTTTTTTCCTCTCCAGCATTAGTTTCCTTCCTTGATACCTGGTTGATGGGGTTCTGGGAGTTCTTCTACTCCCCAAGCCCGGCCCGAGGCCAGGCTTGACTTGTGAGAGTTATCCACCAGGCTGTTGCTTGGAGCGGCCCACAGGCCCACATACCCACCACAGTCCGGCTGATCCGGCACTCGAAGGAAACAGTCTAGTTTCCTGAACAAATCCACAAGGGCCGTGACGAGGATTCGAACCTCTTTTTCCTCTTTCCGAACTAGTTTCCTCTTGAAGAGTTAGAGTCGCGTGTAACACTGTCTGCACCCGCTTAGCTGTCCGTTTCCGCCTGTCAACCCGAGCTTGCTCGTCTGTGACGTATTGCCAGAGCGCGCGCACGAACACCAGCACGCGCTCATCAGAAAGTAAACACTAGGGGGGTGACAGGGGTAGAGGAGCAGCACCAGACGACACAACAGTAAGGGAAGGAGAGGGAGTGTCCCCAATGACCTTGAGAACTGTGGCCTTACACCCCGCTCCTGTGCCAGTTAAGTTACGGGCTCACCATAGCCCGTGCTACTTGGAACTTGTTCCGAGTAGCTGAATCTATAACAACAATGTGGGCTTACATCACAGCCTGTACCCCCCCCTAAGTGGAAATGTAGATGTTTATCTCTCAGAATGTTTGGTAATATGTTTATTGTTTGTGATGTGTTTATATGTATGTATTAACACGATGTACTGAACGGGATGAGAATAGCTTGAGCTACCTCATCCCTTTGTGTGTATTTTACCTCGATAAACTTATTTCAATTTCGACTTGAGAATGGTCCAGGACGGACCGAAACGTCGTCGTCCCTTCAACTTCTAGTATGTGGTCTGGTCAACATACTTCAGCCACGTTATTGTGACTCATCGACTGCATATTTCAATTTCAATCTACCCTTCTTCCACCCCCAGTAAATATACACCAAGTACAACTTCATACTGTTCATTCGGTCACTTCCAACCTAATGTTATTCTTGAAGCGACCCCCCCTCTTTCTATTTCCTGAACCCACCGTAACTGCAAGGCGACTCTAACTGCCACAACTCATGAATGCTGATCTAGTTATTCTCTAGTTATCTAGTTAGAGTTATCTAGTTAGTTTTCTAGTTATCTAGTCTAGTTATCTTAGTTATCTAGTTATTCTCTAGTTATCTAGATCTAGTTATTCTCAGCTCTCTGGGTACAAATGACAGGATGAACAACCTAGTGGCTTTTCTTCCTATTTGAGGAGTGGTGTACATGCTGCTATAGCGGTATGTTCACTCGCAGGACGAGTGAATGTACGTGCGCATGTTCACTCGCAGGACGAGTGAATGTACGTGCGTATGTTCACTCGCAGGACGAGTGAATGTACGTGCGTATGTTCACTCGCAGGACGAGTAAATGTACGTGCGTATGTTCACAAATGGCGCTGCCCAATAAATTCGTTATCCGAGGTTATCTTGAGGTTATCTTGAGATGATTTCGCGTTTTTTTTTTTTTAGTGTCCCCGCGGCCCGGTCTTCGACCAGGCCTCCACCCCCAGGAAGCAGCCCGTGACAGCTGACTAACACCCAGGTACCTATTTTACTGCTAGGTAACAGGGGCATAGGGTGAAAGAAACTCTGCCCATTGTTTCTCGCCGGCGCCTGGGATCGAACCCAGGACTAAGGGATCACAAGTCCAGCGTGCTGTCCGCTCGGCCGACCGGCTCCCGAGGCAACATATATCCCGCCAAACAGACCGAAACTACGACATTGGTACAACGTTCGAATAAGTTTTAACAAGTTTTAACCACCTCCTAACCAGTTATAACAACCAATATAGCAAGTTGTAACAACGTTCTAATACGTCAAACACGTTAAGCCAAGATGTAACAACTTTATTACAAGTTGTAACAAGCGGAAAATAGACACAGTTACGGTTTGTGTTTCCAGGGGCATGTTTTCCACCCCACCCCCCACCCTCCACAATCAAATGCCCTCACCCCTACACTACACCTAACTCTTCCCACTAACTCTCCTGAACGCAGCTCCTCTAACTCTCCTGAACGCAGCTCCTCTAACTCTCCTGAACGCAGCTCCTCTAACTCTCCTGAACGCAGCTCCTCTAACTCTCCTGAACGCAGCTCCTCTAACTCTCCTGAACGCAGCTCCTCTAACTCTCCTGAACGCAGCTCCTCTAACTCTCCTGAACGCAGCTCCTCTAACTCTCCTGAACGCAGCTCCTCTAACTCTCCTGAACGCAGCTCCTCTAACTCTCCTGAACGCAGCTCCTCTAACTCTCCTGAACGCAGCTCCTCTAACTCTCCTGAACGCAGCTCCTCTAACTCTCCTGAACGCAGCTCCTCTAACTCTCCTGAACGCAGCTCCTCTAACTCTCCTGAACGCAGCTCCTCTAACTCTCCTGAACGCAGCTCCTCTAACTCTCCTGAACGCAGCTCCTCTAACTCTCCTGAACGCAGCTCCTCTAACTCTCCTGAACGCAGCTCCTCTAACTCTCCTGAACGCAGCTCCTCTAACTCTCCTGAACGCAGCTCCTCTAACTCTCCTGAACGCAGCTCCTCTAACTCTCCTGAACGCAGCTCCTCTAACTCTCCTGAACGCAGCTCCTCTAACTCTCCTGAACGCAGCTCCTCTAACTCTCCTGAACGCAGCTCCTCTAACTCTCCTGAACGCAGCTCCTCTAACTCTCCTGAACGCAGCTCCTCTAACTCTCCTGAACGCAGCTCCTCTAACTCTCCTGAACGCAGCTCCTCTAACTCTCCTGAACGCAGCTCCTCTAACTCTCCTGAACGCAGCTCCTCTAACTCTCCTGAACGCAGCTCCTCTAACTCTCCTGAACGCAGCTCCTCTAACTCTCCTGAACGCAGCTCCTCTAACTCTCCTGAACGCAGCTCCTCTAACTCTCCTGAACGCAGCTCCTCTAACTCTCCTGAACGCACTCTCACCCTTAAGGTCCCCCTCTCACTCACTATTCACTGGAGTCGGCAGAGTTGCCAGAGGGAGAGAGAGAGAGAGCGGACGTCATTACAGTTCAAAAACCTGATACGATATTTCAACTTTTCAAAATACCAACACACTTGTGTATTTGAACGGTGGTCTCGTTACTTCCACCCAACCCCCGTCCTCGTCCACCCTCCTCCTCCTCCTCCTCGTCCACCCTCCTCCTCGTCGTCGTCCTCGTCCCTTCACAAGTCACACTCTAAGCGGGGCGCGGAACGACCCAAGCCATGGAATAATTTCACACACTGTGTCCTTTCATCTTGAACCGTCGGCTCCATAGAAATACCACGAGGCGCTTCAGCACGAGAGGCCTGGAGAACACACAGGTCCTAGAGAACACACACACAGATGTCCTAGAGAACACACACACAGATGTCCTAGAGAACATACACACAGATGTCCTAGAGAACATACACACAGATGTCCTAGAGAACATACACACAGATGTCCTAGAGAACACACACACAGATGTCCTAGAGAACACACACACAGATGTCCTAGAGAACACACACACAGATGTCCTAGAGAACACACACACAGATGTCCTAGAGAACACACACACAGATGTCCTAGAGAACACACACACAGATGTCCTAGAGAACAGAGACGCCCTAGAGAACAAAGCCCCTAGAGAACTAACAAGGAGTACCTGGTGTTAGATTGACTAGGTCTTGCCCAGGAAACTTCTAGAAACTGGCGAGTTAGGCAGAGCAAGATTTGGTGAAGAAACCGAGTCCAGTTTCTCAAGCAGACGATTTAAATTCGAAAATCGTCTGCATGGAGAAAAATAGTAATGAGAAATTGGCCGGCATCAACCAGAAAAAATATTAGCAATATTGGGGTGGGGGGGGGGGGGAGGGGAAATAACTCTGAACCTCATCCAGGTACAATCCAGGTGAGTAAGATGACCTGGCCTCGTAAACCTAACTTTATACGCGTGACAGACTTCAAATAAATGTTTATCTACGATCTGTTCACAAAGAAATGCGTTTATGCTTACTCCGTGTAATCTTGTTATCAACTGGGATGGCTCGTTATCGTACCATCATTAAGATAACACGTGTGGAGTCTCGACACCAATTCGCGGGTTTTTGTACTCTGATGATCGACAGTGGTATATGTAGTTTAATTTAGCCTGTACAAAGATATTCTCGACACACTCAAGTGCCTACAAATAATGGTCATGAACTTACTTTTAGGGAGAAACGAAGTGATTGTTGGTTTCTTGGTCTTAAGGCCTATCTTGAGGTTATCTTGAGATGATTTCGGGGCTTTTAGTGTCCCCGCGGTTCGGTCCTCGACCAGGCCTCCACCCCCAGGAAGCAGCCCGTGACAGCTGACTAACACCCAGGTACCTATTTTACTGCTAGGTAACAGGGGCATAGGGTGAAAAACTCTGCCCATTGTTTCTCACCGACGCCCGAGATCGAACCCGGGGCCACAGGATTACAAGTCCAGTGTGTTGTCCGCTCGGCCGACCGGCTCCCTATCAACCTCTTGTGGGATATTCAGGCCACCATAATTGCTTACTGATCAACCAAGTAAGTACACTTTTACCCTGAACATAAGAACAAAGGTAACTACAGAAGGCCTATTGGCCCATACGAGGCAGCTCCTATTTATATCCACCCAATCCCACTCATACACATGTCCAACCCTCGCTTGAAACAATTGAGGGACCCCACCTCCACCACGTTACGCGGCAATTGGTTCCACAATTCAACAACCCTGTTACTGAACCAGTATTTACCCAAGTCTTTCCTAAATCTAAACTTATCCAATTTATACCCAAACCCAGCACTAGAGTAAACTTTCAGCGTATGTACACCGAGATATGGAGTACACACCTGAGTATTCCCTGAGTGGCGGTGGTTTACCTTAATCACTATTCCATTTAGCTACAAATTTTAACATTATTAGCATAATTTATAAACCCTCCCGCCGGTCGGCCGAGCGGACAGCACGCTGGACTTGTGATCCTGTGGTCCTGGGTTCGATCCCGGGCGCCGGCGAAAAACAATATGCAGAGTTTCTTTCACCCTATGCCCCTGTTACCTAGCAGTAAAATAGGTACCTGGGTGTTAGTCAGCTGTCACGAGCTGCTTCCTGTGGGTGGAGGCCTGGTCGAGGACCGGGCCGCGGGGACACTAAAAGCCCCGAAATCATCTCAAGATAACCTCCGGCCTCCCTGACGTGTTTGCACTTGGCTCTCCCACCTCAGTCCGCCCTCCTAAGGTTTCCCCACCGTCAAGAAAACTGTCAATTTAAAAGTAGTCTCTCCTAACCTGCCAGAGGACCCAAAACAGAAAACGGGACAGTACGTCACTATCGCGAGCCGCGTCCATTTTCTAGTACGACAATTTTTGGCCGTATGTAACGCGTACGAGTAACACCACCTAGTTGGCACACTCCAAGTGCCACACAAACTGTCAAGATGCGGTGCCTTTTGTGAGGTTTTGGCACTAATCACACTCTACGTGATCTTTTAAAACACGTCTGAGTAGTTACACTGTGGTCTAATTTCATGGGTTCCCGTCCTCAGTCTTCTCATAGAAGGTTCCTATTGGTTTAAAGCTTCCCAGTCTTCTCATAAAGGGATCTTATTGGTTTAAAGCTTCCCAGTCTTCTCATAAAGGGATCTTATTGGTTTAAAGCTTCCCAGTCTTCTCATAAAGGGATCTTATTGGTTTAGAGCTTCCCAGTCTTCTCATAAAGGGATCTTATTGGTTTAGAGCTTCTCAGTCTTCTCATAAAGGGATCTTATTGGTTTAGAGCTTCTCAGTTTTCTCATAAAGGGTTCCTATTGGTTTAGAGCTTCTCAGTTTTCTTATAAAGGGTTCCTATTGGTTTAGAGCTTCTCAGTCTTCTCATAAAGGGTTCCTATTGGTTTAGAGCTTGGCATCTAACGTAGGCACCACAACCCGCATGACCAGGTATACTTTCTAGGTTTATGGCTTCCACTTTTGTCATTATCTGACAAGCGTCTACATTCCATTTTTTTTTAGTCTTAAAAACATCCAAAATCTTAAAATATCAGCATCAGGTTATTCTTGGCACCCCAAAAAACATGAACGTGGAAGTTCCAGACAGCTTCTTCACTAATACCTGTCTGAATTCAAGAAAAAACTGGATAGTTTTCTGCAAGAAGTGCTGGACCAACTGGGCTCTGGTGGGTATGTGGGCCTGCGGGCCGTTCCAAGCAACAGCCTGTTGGACCAAGCTCTTACAAGTCGAGCCCGGCCCCAGACAGCTTAGGGACTAGAACTACTCCCAGAAACTCCTCTCCTGAGGCAACAGAGCGGGAGGGAGGCAGTCAGACATACGAACCTAGACCAACTTCGAGACCGATGCTTAATAGTCTGAGAATGCGTACAAATTGAGTCTCTAATTCCACTAAATGCTCCTCTATGGACGCTGATGTCTATAGCATCCAGAATTATGAGCACTGAGCGGGAGAGACGGTGTGGACGCCTTCGCTTGCTTTCATGTCGCTTCCTAAAGGCTAACTAGGAACACTAGTCGACTGCCACACTTGTAATACCCAGCCACAGAATGTGTACGCTGCTGCTGCTGCTGTGGCTTCAACTGAACATCCTCCAACAAGGCAACAGTATTGCAACTCTGATAACCTCGTACTCAAACTTGCATCTATCCTGCAACTGCAACCCGTCCACCACTATACACACTGGAGACCAAGCTCGACACTCACTCACCTCAGATGTGTTCAGTTATAAGGCAACAGGTACAACGTAGATACGGGCTCACCATAGCCCATGCTACTTTGGAACTTTTGTTCTAAGTAGCTGAATCTAAAACAACAACAACAACGTAGATAGTAGGCGGGGGGGGGGGGGGGGGGCACAGCTATACCACACTCCCCAGTATTAACTCTTAGGCAAGTACTGACAGGCAAGTACACCGGTTATTACAGTCAAGGCTGCCGTCAAGCCGTACCAGTCAATGACACTTTGTTATTGTTTAACATTCAACTACAGGGAACAAAAAGTCGAAAGTAGCACGGGCTATGGTGAGCCCGTAGTGGACTTTCCTGGCACAGGAGCGGGGCTGTGGATGATGCACTCACGTAAAGCTATCTTGTACTCGTTAAATACACGCCACCATCTACTAACTGGAACTGACGACAAAGGAGCTCTGAGGCAAAGGCATCTCCCTGGCCTTGGCCTCCAGGGAGGGGCCTCCAGGGAGGGGCCTCCAGGGCCCAGGGCACCCCGAGCCTGTCTGATGAACTCTTCCCTTACACCTCAAATAATCTTCACTTAACATTCGTCTTCGTCGCCACCTTTACTACGATTCACTTGCAGCAAAAAATAATACAACTAGACCATTACATGTGCACATGTACTTTAATTCGTGTATCTTATGTGCCAACTCTGGGCGAACCACCACCAGAGTCATGACAACACAATGGGGCAGATAATGTCACAAAGCTGGGATTGCATAACGTCTAGAAGGATGTGTGGCAACGCCGTGGCTCATGTCAGGAACTGGAACAAAAGAGGATGGGTGGGTGGAAAGGGAGGAGGATGGGTGGGTGAAAAGGGAGGAGGATGGGTGGGTGAAAAGGGAGGAGGATGGGTGGGTGAAAAGGCAGGAGGATGGGTGGGTGGAAAGGCAGGAGGATGGGTGGGTGGAAAGGCAGGAGGATGGGTGGGTGGAAAGGCAGGAGGATGGGTGGGTGGAAAGGCAGGAGGATGGGTGGGTGGAAAGGGAGGAGGATGGGTGGGTGAAAAGGGAGGAGGATGGGTGGGTGAAAAGGGAGGAGGATGGGTGGGTGAAAAGGGAGGAGGATGGGTGGGTGAAAAGGGAGGAGGATGGGTGGGTGAAAAGGGAGGAGGATGGGTGGGTGGAAAGGGAGGAGGATGGGTGGGTGGAAAGGGAGGAGGATGGGTGGGTGAAAAGGGAGGAGGATGGGTGGGTGGAAAGGGAGGAGGATGGGTGGGTGGAAAGGGAGGAGGATGGGTGGGTGTAAAGGGAGGAGGATGGGTGGGTGGAAAGGGAGGAGGATGGGTGGGTGGAAAGGGAGGAGGATGGGTGGGTGGAAAGGGAGGAGGATGGGTGGGTGGAAAGGGAGGAGGATGGGTGGGTGGAAAGGGAGGAGGATGGGTGGGTGGAAAGGGAGGAGGATGGGTGGGTGGAAAGGGAGGAGGATGGGTGGGTGGAAAGGGAGGAGGATGGGTGGGTGGAAAGGGAGGAGGATGGGTGGGTGGAAAGGGAGGAGGATGGGTGGGTGGAAAGGGAGGAGGATGGGTGGGTGGAAAGGGAGGAGGATGGGTGGGTGGAAAGGGAGGAGGATGGGTGGGTGGAAAGGGAGGAGGATGGGTGGGTGGAAAGGGAGGAGGATGGGTGGGTGGAAAGGGAGGAGAATGGGTGGGTGGAAAGGGAGAGAGGAGGGAAGGTGCGCATTAAAATATGGATTCCTAGTGTGGACTTCACCTCCTCATTCGGTGTGATCATTAAGGTCAAGCGACAGTCAGGCGTTCATGGCATCGATTGTGGCTGTGAACACTAAAACTCCTCCATAAATATGTATGTTATCTTGAGATGATTTCGGGGCTTTTAGTGTCCCCGCGGCCCGGTCCTCGACCAGGCCTCCAGCAGCGTGAACAAGATTAGGTAAGCCTCTGAACATACCTGTACCTGGAGTTTACCTCATCTGTGTTGCTAGTTCTATTTCCAATCCCAAGCAAGCTTGTCTCGTGATAAAGTTATCTAGAAGGCTGCAGCTTGGAGAGGCACCCTTTCCTAATTTTAGATTAGATTAGATTTTTTATTGAGGTAAAGGTGCATACATTGAGTTCCATACATAATGTTGGATTTAAAGATAGAGATAGTACATATAATACCTAAAGCCACTAGTACATAATGTTGGATTTAAAGATAGAGATAGTACACATAATACCTAAAGCCACTAGTACGCATAGCGTTTCAGGCAATTTGTTTTCTTCACTATAAAAAAAACTCCTTTCTCCTCTATCACGTCCAATATTACATCAATAATGTTTAAACATGATGAGTGTTGAGGAACCCTTCATGACCCCTGAGGCAGCAGCAGCAGCAGCGTGGAGTAACCCGTCCATCAGTGTCGGGTCAACAACCAGGGCGGCCACGGGAAAGATAATTACGAAAAGGAAGGCCAATCTACCTGGTCACGGAGGTCAGGTAGCCTACTCAGCCACGGACACATTAACCACCATCACGTGAGCACACTAGGCTACGACGACAAGGCAAAAGGGTGGCAGTCAAGATGAATATCCAGCAGTGGGATTTACAATGTTTTTTTTTATACTCCCACCAACTAGCCCGGAAGCCAGGATTTACTGGTGACTTGATCAATAAGTCTGTTGCTGGCAGTGGCCTGCACTCGTCACAATCCGGGCAACCCGGCACTTCCGGGAGGACCCCTAATTACTTCTTCAAAACTTGAAGAATTTTCAGGCGCTTTATATTCCATGCATTCTTTGTACTTACGGAACCTCAATTCTACACGACCTAATCATTTTTTCTCTTTCTTTCACATTACGGACCTGACCGAGTATCTCCCATATATAAATTACCCGATCTCGAGTAATTTACGTTAGCTAATACAAATTCTATCCCAAATCCTTATCCTGACCCCCAAATCCTTATCCTGGGGAGCCGGTCGGCCGAGCGGACAGCACGCTGGACTTGTGGTCCCGGGTTCGATCCCAGGCGCCGGAAAGAAACAATGGGCAGAGTTTCTTTCACCCTATGCCCCTGTTACCTAGCAGTAAAATAGGTACCTGGGTGTTAGTCAGCTGTCACGGGCTGCTTCCTGGGGGTGGAGGCCTGGTCGAGGACCAGGCCGCGGGGACACTAAAATCCCGAAATCATCTCAAGATAACCCCTTCCAAGTGCTATATAGTGGTAATGGCTTGGCCCTTTCTCCTGATACATCTCTCCCCTTCCTTCAAATTGTTCTTCATCGTCCCAAGTCTGTGGTGGATGTTTCCGCAAGATTTGTCTCACCGTCTTAATGGGGAAACTACATTACAGATGAACAAATCCACAAGGGCCGTGCCGAGGATTCGAACCTACGTCCGAGAGCATCCCAGACGCTGCCTTAATCGCCTGAGCTACGACATGGTCAAAAGGATTTGATGCATCACGCAATATTGTGATGTCTGTGTGTAGTGTATAGTACACATCATTCGTACATATTGGTAAAAACAATCAAATTCAAAACTTAAATGTTATTCAATTTATGTAAAAGAAATCTGTACATTTGTGTTACAGTTGTACACCCGCCTAGTTCAGGAGAGAGAGTACTGCATGTTCCCGGACGCAGGTTCGAATCCTCGTCACGGCCCTTATGGATTTGTTCATTTACTGAACCATTACTGTAACCATGTGTATTAGTGCCAAAAAAATGTTTCCGACACTTGTCTCTGAACTAATACAATGCAGCAATGAAAATTAATACTAATATGCACTATACACTCTACACTATACAATAATCACTATAAACAAATCAAATATTCTGAACAACTGTACAAATAAAACAATAGAGCGTAACTGACTTCATTTGTTCACTTAAAGAATAACTCCGAAGGAAGTCGTTCTTTATAGATATAAAGTAGGGTTAGTTCTTTATAGATATAAAGTAGGGTTAGTTCTTTATAGATATAAAGTAGGGTTAGTTCTTTATAGATATAAAGTAGGGTTAGTTCTTTATAGATATAAAGTAGGGTCATACCGACCCTACTTTATATCTATATCTAGTTGCGGTTTGGGAAAGGGAACATGTACCCAGCTGAGGGCTCCTAGGAGAGTCGTGGGGGTGATGACTGTCGTAGGTTATCTTCCTTCTTGAGGTTATCTTGAGATGATTTCGGGGCTTTAGTGTCCCCGCGGCCCGGTCCTCGACCAGCCCTCCACCCCCAGGAAGCAGCCCGTGACAGCTGACTAACACCCAGGTACCTATTTTACTGCAAGGTAACAGGGGGCATAGGGTGAAAGAAACTCGTCCCATTGTTTCTCGCCGGCGCCCGGGATCGAACCCGGGACCACAGGATCACAAGTCCAGTGTGCTGTCCGTTCGGCCGACCGGCTCCCCATCTAGTACACTGATCTATATAGAAATGTTAATTCAGCCCAATCTAACATTTTTTATGAACAGGAATCATAGTCATGGTGCGACTGAGCTAGGAAGGCGAGGCTGGAGAGCTAGCACTCGACCCAACAATATCTTAGTAGCGCCAGCCGTGCAGGCGGCCCGCTACGCCGCCGTGACGACACCCAGGTGACACGCATCAGGCGGAAAATGTGGAGTAAATGAGGCATACGTGGAACTGGCTCGCGAGGCTTGTAAACAGGCGCAGTGGACAGGCGCACAGTTGAAGCTGGAGGCGCAGTCTCCACGGACAGGCACAAAGCTGAAGGTGGAGGCGCAGTCTCTCGCCAAGCTAAAAAGTGTCATGAGCGGACAGGTATGAGGTTGGTGTCGGGAAACAAGTTGCACACAGGTTAACAATGGCGACGCCAGCCTGCCTTGATCCACTCCTGCTTGATGGGGTTTCTGGGAGTTGTTCTACTCCCCCAAGCCCGGCCCGAGGCCAGGCTTGACCAGTGAGAGCTTGGTCCACCAGACACTCCCTCCAGAGAATCACTCTTAAACGACTGACAAGAGGGGTCACACCCGGTTAGTCTTGCTTCACGTCCAGCCGCGGGGGGAGGGAAGGTTAGAGTTGGTGGCAAAGCATCGGCAACCTTTTGGCCACGCTGTAAAATTTAGCAACGTGACCATGATGAAAGATGCAGCATCAGTGGACGCCAGGGCGTCTACCTGCACCCACTGGAGAGGAGCAGAGGGCGGGGTAGTCCATCACCAGGAAGAAGGAAGCAATGCAGAAGGGATGAGAACGAGATATGGCCCACCATCAGGTGTTGACATCAATGATTAGTTTATACAGGTAATTACACGGGTAGGGAGGGTACGGTATCAGTTAGGA
>NC_091205.1:24727611-24737611 GCF_040958095.1 Procambarus clarkii
TTCATGCCCGTGCCACCTTTTGGGTGGCTTAATCTTCATCAATCATCAATCACGAGGCTGGCTATCTGCATGACCGTCACCATTGTAACGGAGACGTGACCAAAACGTGGGGCGTGTACCTCATTCCCGATTGAGGCACAAAAAGCAAGATACACATACATGATTGATGATTTAAGTCACTGGAGCACGGGCATGAATAGCCCACAAAGCAAGCTTCACATGGAACGCTGCTCTTAAGGGGGTATTCATACTCGTGCCACCTCACGAGTGATTTAAATATTCATCAATCAATGGAACCCTTGCGGC
Organism: Procambarus clarkii; assembly: GCF_040958095.1. Taxonomy (NCBI): domain Eukaryota; kingdom Metazoa; phylum Arthropoda; class Malacostraca; order Decapoda; family Cambaridae; genus Procambarus; species Procambarus clarkii. Next base: position 24,727,918 of record NC_091205.1, read on the forward strand.
AAAATGATGCGATGTGAAGTTAGTTGAGTGACACGAGGGTGACAAGAGAAGGTATCCATACAATAAATGGCATACCCCACAGTGCGACAACCCAACTAAAACGTCGCATTTAGACCTAGACTCTACCCAAGGCCGAAAATTGTCGTACCAGAAAATGGTAGCGGCTCGCGGAATTGACATACTGTCCTCTGGTAGGTTTTGGGTCCTCTGGTAGGTTAGGATAAGGGCACTTTAGTACGACAGTTTCTTGACGTTGGGAAACCTTAGGAGGACGGGCGGGATGCGAACAGGTCGGTCATTGGTGCAGCTTCATGCACTCAATATGAAGGAGTGGTAGTAAGAACAAATCCACAAGGGCCATGACGAGGATTCGAACCTGCGAAGTTCAGTAGAACTTCGATTTCAACCCTTTTAACCCTGTCGTAGCTCAGTCGATTAAGGCAGTGTCTGGGATGCTCCCGGACGCAGGTTCGAATCCTCGTCACGGCCCTTGTGGATTTGTTCATTTGATGCATCACGTTAGTGTGATCTGTGTGTGTAATGGTAGCAAGAGTGGGAGAGAGGGCAGCCCGTTCTCCTAAGGTCTCCCGACTATCAACATCAGAGGCCCGAGACTGTTCAACACGCTTCCACTAAACACAAGGGACATAACTGGCCGACCCCTCACAGTGTTCAAGAGAACTGGATAAGCATCTCCAAAGGATATCTGATCACCCACGTTGTGATTCGTACGTCAGGCTGCGAGCAGCCGCGTGCAACAGCCTGGTTGACCAGTCCAGCAACCAGGAGGCCTGGTCGACGACCGGGCCGCGCGGACGCTAAGCCCCGGAAGTACCTCAAGGTAGGACCTTAATTCAACATCTACACCCAACAGGGTTCCTGCATTTCCTACCATGTCTTTCACTAATATGTTATTTTATCGTGCAAATTTGGGACGAGCACCTCCAATACCTTCCAACTATACTGCTGGACACTGCTACAAGCAGTCTTGACATAGAAATTCCAGCCAGACTGATCAGGCATCATTTGGAGGCGTTTATCAAGTCCATCTTCAACACCATAAGAGGTCGGTTTGTTATGCTCTTTAAATATACACAGAGGGTGTTCAAGAGCCTTGGACTAAGTGTTTATTTTATTAAAGCATTAAAGTTAAACTTTCCAATTACTTTGCAATGGGTGATATTATGTACATTATGAGACCTAAGATCTTCAACATTCAAGACGTCAAATCGTCAATTATTATTATTATTATTATTCACATTCAAAGACCTTATTAATAAAAGTTTGTAATTAATGACTTAAGTTTGCGTACATGCTGAACATTAATTGCCGGAATACCTGGATTACTAACGACCATTTTTAAATTTAAAAAAATATACTGCCAAGGTTTAACATTCACATTATAGCGGTGGAGAGAGTACCAAGTAGCGAGGGAGCTGGGCTGCAAGCCCTACGAAGTTACACTCCCTTTGTTACCTATTCTAGCCGGGTCATGGTTAGTGGCCACCTGGGCCCACCACCACACCAGTGGCCACCTGGGCCCACCACCACACCACCAGTGGCCACCTGGGGCCACCACCACACCACCAGTGGCCACCTGGGGCCACCACCACACCACCAGTGGCCACCTGGGGCCACCACCACACCAGTGGCCACCTGGGGCCCGCTACCACACCACCAGTGGCCACCTGGGGCCCACCACCACACCAGTGGCCACCTGGGAGGCCCTATAGTCTTCCTGTACCCCTTGTCACAAGAGGTGGATGGAGGCAGTTTATAATGGCCAGTGATCCAAGGCGCGCGCGCGCTCCACTCTACCATTAGACTACTTCATATTGATCTTGCAATTCATCAAGCAAGCAAGCAAGCACAAACATGCGCAGGTATTGCAAAGCAGTTAAGTTGTGCTCAAGTTTGCCCTAAATTTCTGCACCCTTCTCGTTGTCGAGCGTGGGCGCCGCCATGTAAATACATCACACAGCCAGCTATAAAAAAAGATACAACAGGTCTAGCTACAACATGTATTAATCCGTTTAATGTAGTAATAACCAAGCCCGGGCCTAGCCAAGACCAGTTGGCTCAGCATGTGACCACACTTGTAGCCACTCAGCTGACCAGAAGCCAAGACACGCGCCGGGAAAGCTATGTTTCTGAATTCAAATCATGAGATCATTTTGACCCTGGCCTACTGATGCCCCGGTACCCGCCGGCCTACTGATGGCCCCGGTACCCGCCGGCCTACTGATGCCCCGGTACCTGGCGGCCTACTGATGCCCCGGTACCTGGCGGCCTACTGATGCCCCGGTACCTGGCGGCCTACTGATGCCCCGGTACCTGGCGGCCTACTGATGCCCCGGTACCTGGCGGCCTACTGATGCCCCGGTACCTGGCGGCCTACTGATGCCCCGGTACCTGGCGGTCTATACCAATGATAATTAGTCCATCTTTATACATGTACATCTACACCAATTTTTGTACTTACATCTATAAAGAGACTTTCAGAGTTATCAAAGTTTTGTTGTCTCTTATCCATCAAGTTACTTAATTACCTGGTTGATACCTGGTTGATGGGGTTCTGGGAGTTCTTCTACTCCCCAAGCCCGGCCCGAGGCCAGGCTTGACTTGTGAGAGTTTGGTCCACCAGGCTGTTGCTTGGAGCGGCCCGCAGGCCCACATACCCACCACAGCCCGGTTGATCCGGAACTTCTTGGAAAACAGTCCAGTTTTTTCTTGAAGATGTCCACGGTTGTTCCGGCAGTATATGAATATTATAATATGAATGAGTCTATGGAAATAAAAACATCTCATCAGGGCAAACATCACTTGCCGGGTTACCTTACCTTGAGGTGCTTCCGGGGCTTAGCGTCCCCGCGGCCCGGTCGTCGACCAAGGCTAATATGAAGATCGACTTGCTGGGAACACGAGAAAACAAAATTATTTTCTTCTAGAAATATTTTGGCGCAAGTCGATAGAAACTACCAAGTGACTAAGAATATGTTGACGAGGCCTCCTTTTTGTTACACACCCCCAGGAAGCAGCCCGTAGCAGCTGTAACTCCCAGGTACCTATTTACTGCTAGGTAACAGGGGCATAAGGGTGAAAAAAACATTTTGCCAATTTGTCTCCGCCTCCACCGGGAATCGAACCCAGAACCTAAGGACTACGAATCCGAAGCGCTGTCCACCCAGCTGTCAGGCGCCCTACTGCCCAACAACCATCATGGAGCCAAAACACACCACAGCACACTGTGGTGTGATGTGGTGGAGGCCGACTCCATACACAGTTTCAAATGTTGATATAACAGAACTCGAGAAGCTCGAACCTGTACACCAGTAGACTGACGGTCGAGACGCGGGACCAAAGAACCCAAGCTCAAGCCCCGCAAGCACAACTAGGCACGAACACACGCATGCGGTTTCTTAAGGAATTATTTCAGCGTGGTGCAAGCAGTTCCCCTCCGGGTCAGGTCACACGGGGATGGATCAGTAGCAAGCCCTCCTGCCTGGTAGAACCAGCAACCCAGTTGACAGGGGGGAGGGGGGAAGAGACACAAGACAGGGGGTAAGGAACTTTAGTACAACGACTAAGAAACGTCACGAATCAGATACCTGGTTGATGGGGTTCTGGGAGTTGTTCTACTCCCCAAGCCCGGCCCGAGGCCAGACGGGAAAGACTGAAAACTTTATTAAAAAAACGAGTCGAGAAAAAATATATATTAGCTACGGTTCACAGCCCTTCCCCTTTAGTCTGTTTGGACACACTTGACTCTGGCAACCCGACCCGAGGACAGCCCTCTCCCGGCGATAGCCTGATCCACGAGGTTATTGGTGTTGGTGGCCCGGAACTTCTCACTACCCTAACACTCATCATCATGCACCACCTTCGGGAGATTCTGTAGGTTTCCAGAGACTACTTCTACCTGGCCTCCGGCACTAGTTGAGCCATTAATGATGCAATGTGCACAGCCGTAGTCCGTCTGTGTTGACGATGTTCTGTACAACGATGGCTTATGGTAACCTTACTCCCTATTGGCAGAGGAAGAGAGAAAGAGGGAAAGAGAAAGAGAAAGAAAGAGAAAAAGAGAAAGAAAGAGAAAAAAAGAGGGAGGGAGAGAGAGAAAGAGAAAGAAAGAGAAAAAGAGAAAGAAAGAGAAAAAAAGAGGGAGGGAGAGAGAGAAAGAGGGAGAGAGAGAAAGAGGGAAAGAGAAGGAGAGGGAAAGAGGGAAAGAGAAGGAGAGGGAAAGAGGGAAAGAGAGAAAGAAAGAGAGGGGAAGGAAGAGGGAGCAGTAGGTGGAAGTAGTGGGTGGGGAGGACGGTGGCGAGCCAGTATTGATCTAGCGGCCGCAGGAGTCACACACCACCTGCCACCAACTCTCATATCCTCTCCCCCGCCCCGCCCCTATCCACACCCCCAACGTCCCCAACTGTCCTCCGCCCCTCCACCTACTCCTTCCCCATTCACCCCTTTAATAAGACTACGTCCTCCACTAATGGACACCCACCCCAGCCCCCTCCTTGTCTCCACAAGCTTGTACTAGACTCTTAAGTTGCACAATACTAGAGAACCGCCTCTCCCCCACCTACACCAGACCAACTTCCATAGTCGCAGCAAACTGCGTACAAGACTTCCAGATTTCCATCACCTACACCAACTGAAAGAAAACAGTTTTGGTCACAATGACGAATCCACAGCTGCTACGCCGGTTACTTTTCAACACTAATGAATATCTTTTAAACAAAAAAGGCCCCTGTTCAAGTGCCTACCCTCTCTCCCTGCCTCACACACACACACACACACACACACACACACACACGAGAGAGAGAGAGAGAGAGAGAGAAACAGGTGGTGGTGGTGGTGGTTGTTGTTAAAGATTCGCTACCTGGAACAGTTCCAAGTAGCACGGGCTATGGTGAGCCCGTAGTCTAGGTGAAGGTACTCTAGTAGATAAGGGAGTACCTCAGCAACAGAAAACGGTCAGACACCTCAGAGTGGGGGAGATGTTGCCAGTAGAGTGCTCCAAGTGCCAGTTCTGGGGCCGACCACATTTGTTAATCTATGTGAACCACCGATGAGGCGATATAAGAGTCCTTCCTCTCAATGCAAAAATGATGAGGTTTAAATACCAAGACTACACGAAACTTTTTAAAGAGGACCTCTACACAATTAGAATATGGTCCCTCAAGTGGGCTGCTAGAAGTTAACTTTAGCAATGAAGCTATTCCAGTAAAGTAATGAAGCTGGGTACTGGAATAAGACAAAGACGGAGGTTCCCTATAAAGGCGTGATACTGACATTACCCTCAATACCACCAGAATTCCTCATCAAAAGAATTTCATCAGCTGCACATGGGAGGTTGGGTAATATAAGAACTGCCTGAAGGACTCTGAGCAATGAGGCACAATCTCTCTAGTTTATGTCAGACCAATTCAGTTATATGCAGAACAAGCGTCCTTATCTCAAACACGAAACAAGGCTTGAGAACGTTCAGAAGCTTGCCACCAGACGAGTCCCAGAGCCGAGAGGTATGAGCTACGAGAAAATGTTACAGGTGTTAAATCTCACGTTACTGGGAGAGAAGACATGATTACCACATACAAAATACTTATGGGAATAAACAGGGCAGAGACAAACTATTTAGCGGGGGGGATAGTACACGTACATATGGAAGTACCCAAATGACACACACAATTTTTGTTCCGTGTCAGTAGTGAACAACTGGAATGCGCCAAGTGTTGAATGCAAAATCCACACACGGCTTTAAATGTAGATACAACAGAGCCAAATATGAACCCGATACGCCAGTCGATTAAAAGTCGAAACCCTGGGCCCAAGAGCTGAAGCTCGAGCCAACAGATACAGACAGGCGAGTAGACACACTTGATAAAATAAAAGCTTACCCTTATGTAGGACTTGTGCACACACTCAGGAGACCATGTTGTGAACGTGCAGCCTACTGCGCAATGGAGGCCCTCGTGAAGAATACACACCTACCTTGAGGTGCTTCCGGGGCTTAGCGTCCCCGCGGCCCGGTCGTCGACCAGGCCTCCTGGTTGCTGGACTAATCAACCAGGCTGTTGGACACGGCTGCTCGCAGCCTGACGTATGGGTCACAGCCTGGTTGATCAGGTATCCTTTGGATGATACCATCACACCAACAATGTATTTCCCCAGAATTCCTCCACTACTAATGACCACCTGAATAAATCTAAATACGTCTCAGGGCTCCTTCATTATTATCCACTTCCACAAGAATAAATCTTAAGAAAACAAAATTCACCACATTTCCCCTTCGCTGTTAATGGTTTCCAGCAGAATAAATCTGAACAAATGTCAACCCTTACTTAAATAGGAATCTGGCTATAAAACTAATAATTTATGTAATTTTTTCTCCACCGGAATAAATTTAAAGTCGGAATTTGTTCACCAGAACACTTTTTAGCAGATTAATGTTAAAAGGCATCAGTCGAAGATCATTACGGAAATCATTGATGTCTTCGCGCACAAAATTATTCTGATGGATACCGGCATGTTATTTTTCAAGATCTCTGCGATGTAAACTCCCTGAGGAAGAAAACCAACGTGACGCAGAGCAAGAACATTTGACGACGACGAGGACGGGTGGAATACCTGGAGCAGTCCAGCAACCAGGAGGCCTGGTCGACGACCGGGCCGCGGGGACGCTAAGCCCCGGAAGCATCTCAAAGGTAACCTCAAGGTGCATATACCTGGAGAGGATTTCGGGAGTTGTTCTACTACCCGAACCCGGCTTGGGGCCAGGCACGACTTGTGATAACTTGGTCCAACAGACTGTTGCTTGAAGCGACCCACAGGCCCACATACCCACTACAACCACTTTCGATGGTGGTACTTTTGATGGTGGTGACGACGACGGCGCTGGAGCCCTGGAATAAACACTTGGAGGCAACAAGAAGGAACCAAGTACTCACCAGTGACGGGCGCCTCAATATCGATCATGGTCTTCTCCTGACGAAGAAGGGCGGCTCCCTCGTTGATGATGCGAAGGGCCGCCGCCTCGTCGATGCGGCCCTCCAGGATGAAGTGGTTCTTCAGCCACTCGAACTTGGGCTTGCCCGTCTTGGGATCGAACACTTCTGTACATGTTAACTTATGTGACGGTGGGAACGGCACACCTGTAACGAGAAGAATAGCACCATCACTACAAGAACACACATGTTGCTTGAGAGGAACACACACGGGGGGGGGGGGGAGAGAGAAAGGGGGGGAGGAGAGGCGCAAGCAGGCAGGCAGGCAGGCAACACACTGAAAGTTATCGCAAATGATCAAGATCTGAAACATCTGACAAAAAGTACAATAATGTGGCTTGTAGTCCAAGATTACATAATCTATCCAGTTGCCCCATGAACACCAATCAATAATTTTACTAAATTAGTCGCTTTAAAAAGGGTACCTGATCCATATTCGGGTCACAGTAGACCACAATGCTGTCTGCGAGAATACACAGTTCGTCAAATACATTATATTTATGAAGCTCTCTTCTTGCCCCTTCCCCCGATTACTATCCGTGACTAAATTAAATATGAGCTAGAAGAATATCATGAACTCCCTCCACATCGTCTTCTGGAGACAGTCTTCAAGCTAGCAGAAACACTTCAATTTTGAGCTGGCGTCATTCGCGTGATAACTTGTGCCCCGCAGTAAGTTTTTGGAAAAGTTAATGATATTCCACACACATCCTCCACGAAAGATCTTTTTTACCAAGCTGTTTTTCATTGAAGGGAAAACAGACGCGTCACAATAACGTGGCTGAAGAAATGATGACCAAACCCCACCTCAAGAAGATGGAGAAGCGCCGACGTTTCGGTCCGTCCTGGATCATTACCAAGTCGTGTGATAGTCTTTCAAGGAACAGCCTTCAGGGTGCTGCTTGATGGGGTTCTGGGAGTTCTTCTACTCCCCAAGCCCAGCCCGAGGCCAGGCTCAACTTGTGAGAATTTGGTCCACCAAGCTGTTGCTTGTGCTCGTTGTTGCCCCCGGACAACCAATCCCACGTCCCTGGCACCTCTACCTGGATGGGATTCCGGGGGTGGTTCTGTTCCCCAAGCCCGACCCCTCGACTTACGAGAGCTTGGTCCAACAGGCTGTTGCTTGGAGCGGCTTGCAGACGCACATATCTAACACAGAATGATTGGTCCAGCACCTCTCTCAGACATCACGACATTGATTCACAAACCCTCACGGTCAGAACTCTTTGTATTACAACGGCTCTTAGGAGGCCTACAGGGAGACGAGTCTTTGAACTCTTCATTCAAAACTTATTTCGTAGGCAGGTAAAAGTTTTAAGCTTCGGGTCGTAGTTCACCAGTCAAGAGTGAAGGCAAGATTTCAAAACCTGTTGCTCGACACAGCTCCATCACAATGGAAGGGCCAATCTCGTATGAGAAATCTTATCAGCTGATGTTTGTAAACAATGATCACACACACACACACACACACACACATGAGAGAGAGGCGGGACCAAAGCGCCAAAGCTCAACCCCCACAAGCACAACTAGGCAAGTACACACCAGGAGCTCGGGCGGGCGGGCTGGCGAGCAAGCATTTAGTTTTGAGCTTTACTCAGGAATTAAGTATAATTGGTTGTTTGGTCAAGCCAGCGTGTTGAAGTACAATTGTTGATTGACTATCTGATACTTTTACTTTCATAGAAATATAGTAATTGCGAGCCAGACACAGTGCATTTATATCCTGCATGACTGGCCCGCCGGCGAAGGCATCTTGGCGCCAACCAGGGGCTGTATATATAGTAAACTTGTGTCTTATGTCGTGCTGTGAGTGCTCCGTCGTCACCTTAGCCCGCTGGGGGGCGTCCTTACGGGTTTCCGTGCTGGTAAACTGTTCCTGAATACCGACGTAGCCGCCATGGAGGAAGATAAGGTGGGACAACTCTTAAGTGATCACGTAACCGCTTCGTGAATCCTCCAGAGCAGCAGCTAGCTCGCACGGCAACCTCTTCCAGGCATACGTGGCTCCCTTCATCAATGGGGCTACCTTGGATCGTCCGTAACATCCGCTACTAAATTAACAATCGACTTGAGAATGGTCCAGGACGGACCGAAACGTCGTCGTCCCTTCACCTTCTAGTGTGTGGTCTGGTCAACATACTTTAGCCACGTTATTGTGACTCCTCGCCTGCGTAACTATAGGCATATACCCCCTCTCCATGGCGTTATATCCGGATTCGCCTCCTGCATCTTTAAGAGCGAGTACGGACGAGTGTATACCAACGCACCCACCCACCCACACCCACACACGGGAGTTATGTAAGCGCTTGCTTACAAGGAATTCCATGTTTGCGTGCGGAACGTGGGCATGTTGGCATCGTCGCTCGTGAGAGGAGTTGAGGCATGTTACCAGAGTATGTGGCGAGACAGGGAAGCAGGGGAGAAGAAAGGCCTGTTAGGTCACACTTGTTAGAAACATTAGAGCATTTCAGCATCTACTGTGAAAGGGAAAAGTCAACAGCAACAAAGTCAGGACTCTGGCTCATGTTGGGTAGGTTGTTATCAGAGCTGTGTTGACAAGACGGCGTCTGTGTAGAGTAGAAGCAGGAAAGATTATTTTAGAAGAAGACCAATCAATAAGATGATAAGAATCCCTAACATGACAGAAGAGAGCATTGTGTCTGCAGACTTAGACACAAAAGAAGTGTTGT
>NC_091205.1:24740111-24797611 GCF_040958095.1 Procambarus clarkii
CAGACAGACAGACAGACAGACAGACAGACAGACAGACAGACACACACAGACACACACACACACACACACACACACACACACACACACACACACAAAACAGCAACAAAGTCAGGACTCTGGCTCATGTTGGGTCAGGTCACTGACTGAGTGACCCCACAGAGATATTAGAAAGAACTTTTTTAGTGTCAGAGTGGTTGACAAATGGAATGCATTAGGGGGTGATGTGGTGGAGGCTGACTCCATACACAGTTTCAAGTGTAGATATGACAGAGCCCGATAGGCTCAGGAATCTGTACACCTGTTGATTGACGGTTGAGAGGCGGGACCAAAGAGCCAGAGCTCAACCCCCGCAAACACAACTAGGTGAGTACAACTAGGTGAGTACACACACACACACACACACACCGCTCCTGTGCCAGGTAAGTTCACTACCGGCTCCCCGTGCCCCCTCCCCCCCCAACCCACCAAACAACATGCAGCAGTCACTAACGAATGACAATATATAGCTGCTAATACCCATAATCACCAACAATGTACAAGGCAGTCACCGTTACACCGCCTGTTATTATTAGTGACAGTAATGCCGCCCCCAACAATCTGTAGATTACAGTCGGTGACCCCATAAATATATGGCGCAGGTGGTGACCCCAAAGCCCCGGCTGCACAAGAAGAAAAAGAAACTTGTATACTAGCCGCCTCCCCTCGTCCCAAAGCATCGAAGGCCGTAATAAAAATTAGACAAGAAGAAAATATCACCTGATGAAAATACAAGGAAGCCATGTTTGCTTATATTACCAGAGAAGGAGTGACGCAAGACTCTTCAAGTTTCTTCAACATATAATTTCTATCTTGTTTTTTCTCTTGAGTAAGGAACACGATTCTGCAATTCACCCGTCCGCTCCCCTCCCCCCCATCATCATCTCTTCTCTCTCTCTCCATCCCACACACGGCATAGGGGCCTCGCAGCTGAGTGGATAGCACTCGGGGGTCGTAGTCCTAAAGGCCTGGGTTCGATTCTCATGCCTCTTAGTTCTGTGACTAGCCTAGTGGCATACCTGAACTTTTTCCAGCTTCGTCTTGTGCTTGACAAGGTACGGGCTCCATGCTGGGGCCGCATACTCCAGGATTGGTCTTACATATGTGGTATACAAGGTTCTGAATGATTCCTTACACAGGTTCCTGAAGGCAGTCCTGATGTTAGCAAGCCTTGCATACGCCGCAGATGTCATTCTTTTTATACAGGCTTCAGGAGACAGGTTTGGTGTGATATCAACTCCTAGATCTTTGTGTTGTGATCTTAGATATGTATGTGTGCATGCGCTTTAGAGAAATTTATGTAGTAGTCATAATAAGAGAAATAATAAATTGGTTAGAAAGGCGGGGTCCAAGATCTAACAGCACTTCTACAGGCACAAATAGTACAAAAAAACACGTATGTGTACACACGTATGTACGTGTGTATACACACGTAAGTACGTGTATACACACATGTACGTGCGCGTGCGTGTATGTCTTCGTCCTAGTTTTTATAGGCAAAAGATACCTGGTACCGCCGGCCAGCAATCTCCCCCCCCCCCCACCCTGGCGTCGTGCAAAGATGATGTCTCATAGAGACGTGTAACGTGCACGACATCACCAAAGTATAGGGTGTGGCGGGTGGCACAAAGCAGGGAAGGGGAGAGGCGGGAGGAGGAGAGAGAGAGAGAATTTCTGTAGTCCGTAAAGGCTGCTGCTGTTGCTCTCTCCAGGTCCGCCTGGAGCCAGGTCATGGCACTAACCAGATATTTAACCACAGCGTTGCTAAGAAGTAACGCCAGACTAATCCGCCACTTTCAGCAGCGAGGTCCCCGATGTCATCCGAGGCTCCGGGCAATATTTTTATATTTGGTAGGAGGTGGAGGATGAAGAGGCACATGTCACTGCTATTCCCGCAGTGTGTTCACCGTGTATAAGCGTCTCTACTCCCCTTCCATATATATATATATATTTTTTTTTTTTTTGAGATATATACAAGAGTTGTTACATGGTTGTACAGCCACTAGTACGCGTAGCGTTTCGGGCAGGTCCCTGGAATACGATCCCCGCCGCGAAGAATCGTTTTTTCATCCAAGTACACATTTTACTGTTGCGTTAAACAGAGGCTACAGTTAAGGATTTGCGCCCAGTAAATCCTCCCCGGCCAGGATACGAACCCATGACATAGCGCTCGCGGAACGCCAGGCGAGTGTCTTACCACTACACCACGGAGACTTAAGTATGTTTTACTGTGCACATTTAGGACCTGACCCAGTACCGTCCATGTATGCTCTGATTTCTTCTTCATTCCATAATAAATTGATTTGAGACTGTCCCGGTAATTTAGACGATTTAATGCGTGTTCGCGCAACACGTTCTCAACATTCCTTTTATCTCAGAAGTCTCCTGCTTTGAAAGGTGAAATGAATATCGAACAGTACTTAAGCTGGGACTATCAAGAGGTTCGGAAATCATTGTAGTGGCACCTCTTTATTTGAACGTTCACATAATCCACCTTATCGTTCCTTAGTTTGGCTCACTAAACGAAAGGTCGTCCAACATTATTATTTCTAGAGTCTACAATTCAACATTGAAAATTATGTTTCCCGTTAAGAAGCGAAGACAACCTTTCGTCATAGCATGCAATTCGCCCACACCAACAGGTGGGATTTCCCAGGAATTGGGGAGAATGACTAAAAATATAGCCTGGTTACCTGGTTGATGGGTTTCTGGGAGTAGTTCTACTCCCAAAGCCCGGCCCGAGGCCAGGCTTGACTTGTGAGACTTTGGTCCACCAGGCTGTTGCTTGCAGCGGCCCGCAGGCCCACATACCCACCACAGCCCGTTAGTAATAACGGTGTAAGTTAACAACGTTTGTAATAGCGTTGTAACAACGAAGCCAATAGCGCTGTTAGAAGGGATAAAAATGAAGGAAAACATTTTCACCAACTGTATCCAGGACCTTCAGAACAAGGAAAAATGCACTACTCTTCATCAGTGTAAACAAGCCTTCAAGGCCGGCCTGGAATCGGCTATCCCCCGGCTGATAGCCGATTCATATCATATCTTTTGTATCTTTCATTGACACAAGGCTTAAATCTTTCAGTCTTGCATCTACATTTTCCTCCAGTCACGTTTATGCTCGACAAGAAGACGGTCCCAGTGATACCTTAGCAAAGATTGAGGAGGAAGTAGTCTATCCCTTGTAGTAACTGATTTACGTGTATCAGGAACAAGATGGGACCTAGCACTAACCCCAATGCAGTTCTGCTGGTGACCTATGTCTTAGGTACTCCATCTGTTCTTGGTGGATCCTGATTCCTCTTACTCCAGGCCATATTATATGAAGCAAGATTCGTCGTCTGGGAACCCATGCTGGTATTGCGTCACACACACACACACACACACACACACACACACACACACACACACACACACACACACACACACACACACTTCTCTCCAGAAGTTTCACTATGGTTGTGTAGCGTGCACTTTGTTGTGGTACAAGATGCATGGGTGTTTTGAGTGGTGTACATCTATGGTGTACCTTGTGTACCTGGTGTACATCTATGGTGTACCTGGTGTACATCTATGGTGTACCTGGTGTACATCTATGGTGTACCTGGTGTACATCTATGGTGTACCTGGTGTACTATGGTGTACTATGGTGTACCTGGTGTACATCTATGGTGTACCTGGTGTACTATGGTGTACCTGGTGTACATCTATGGTGTACCTGGTGTACATCTATGGTGTACCTGGTGTACATCTATGGTGTACCTGGTGTACATCTATGGTGTACCTGGTGTACATCTATGGTGTACCTGGTGTACATCTATGGTGTACCTGGTGTACATCTATGGTGTACCTGGTGTACATCTATGGTGTACCTGGTGTACATCTATGGTGTACCTGGTGTACATCTATGGTGTACCTGGTGTACATCTATGGTGTACCTGGTGTACATCTATGGTGTACCTGGTGTACATCTATGGTGTACCTGGTGTCATGATACTGCACGTTCATGATGCGTGTCAAGCGTCAAATTAGCGAGGTTTAACCTTATAATTGGCATGCACAACCACCCTAACCAAACTTACTCCTCGTGCCCTCCAATCCCATGTTATGTAGGCTTGCATTACGCACAAAATACAGGTTTGTTTAGCCCGTGTTGCGCGCGCACCTCTTACTATCACAAATCATCCCTTAATTAGCAGAGACTCTGGAATTCCCCCCCCCCTCCCCAAGCCCGAACCCCCCTCTCTAAACGACGCATGCAGGCTAGCCAAGAGAGTGGACTGTGTCGACATTAGATAATGAAGGGACGACGTTTCGGTCCGTCCTGGACCATTCTCAAGTCGATTGTCAATCACAATCGACTTGAGAATGGTCCAGGACGGACCGAAACGTCGTCGTCGTCGTCCCTTCACCTTCTAGTGTGTGGTCTGGTCAACATACTTCAGCCACGTTTATTGTGACTCCCCGCCTGAGTGTTGAGTGTACTAGACGGGGGCGTCACAACACTCCTCCTCCCTGCTGCCAACCACCGTGTTATTGACCAACTGTGTTACTAAGGAACACACACCCAACACGACACTAGCGCCACAGCACGTTCTCACCCGCGTTCCCAAAGCCAAGAAAAATTGTCGTACTAAATTGCCGTATCCTAACCTACCAGAGGATCTTCTTGAGGTTATCTTGAGATGATTTCGGGGCTTTAGTGTCCCTGCGGCCCGGTCCTCGACCAGGCCTCCACCCCCAGGAAGCAGCCCGTGACAGCTGACTAACACCCAGGTACCAATTTTACTGCTAGGTAACAGGGGACATAGGGTGAAAGAAACTCTGCCCATTGTTTCTCGCCGGCGCCTGGGATCGAACCCGGGTGGTTGGCAGGATCCACGAACAGACAACTGGCCATTATGTCATTTTCGGGAGATGTTACTATTTTCTAGCAAGCCGGTTTCTGGCCTTGAGTAGAGTATACGTCAAAATGTGACGTGTTATTAGGAGGGCGGGCGGTACTCGAACCCTCCCCCGTCTAGGAGGGCGGGCGGTACTCGAACCCTCCCCCGTCTAGGAGGGCGGGCGGTACTCGAACCCTCCCCCGTCTAGGAGGGCGGGCGGTACTCGAACCCTCCCCCGTCTAGGAGGGCGGGCGGTACTCGAACCCTTCCCCGTCTAGGAGGGCGGGCGGTACTCGAACCCTCCCCCGTCTCTGGCACCGGGACAAAAACCAACAAACCCCATGAATTATAAACAAGAAATTCTACAAAATCAGAAGCCATTAATTATAATTAGAGGGCAAGATCACATGTGCATGAAGAGAGGGGAAGGGTGCGCACATTAAAACTCCCGGGGTGCATGGAGAAGCCCCCTGGCCCTGCTGCTGGCGGGTCCTGAGCAGTGTACACGGACCCTCTCTACTGCCACCCCCACCTCATAATTACAGGTGGGGTCCGCCGCCAGGTACACACCCAGCAAACCTCAACACGTCCCCCTCACACAACCCAAAACTCCTCACCACCAACACATCACAACAAAGAACCTACCTGGTTGATGGGGTTCTGGGAGTTCTTCTACTCCCCCAGCCCGGCCCGAGGCCAGGCTCGACTTTTGAGAGTTTGGTCCACTAGGCTGTTGTTTGGAGTGGCCCGCAGGCCCACATACCCACCACAGCCCGGTTGGTAGGGCACTCCTTGGAGGAGTGCCTTGCCTGCAGGCCCACATACTCACGACAGCCCGGTTGGTAAGGCACTCCTTGGAGGAGTGCCTTGCCTGCAGGCCCACATACGACAGCCCGGTTAGTAAGGCACTCCTTGGAGGAGTGCCTTACCAACGATAACAGCGTAAATTTTACCACACATCTATGTAAAACAACACAAGTCCCACACCCTTACAATGACCACAAGGTGATCACAGCGGGTGTCTATGGCTCTTAAAAAGACTGGTCTGTGTAATACAGTACTACTAGAGCGAGAAATTTACAATATAGGCCGGGGGAACACTACCATGTGCAGGCGATGAGTCACAATAACGTGGCTAAAGTATGTTGACCAGACCACACACTAGAAGGTGAAGGGACGACGACGTTTCAGTCCGTCCTGGACCATTCTCAAGTCGATTGTGCACTACCATAAATGGGTTTGAGGAAACGCTTTACGATTCGGATGTTCTTCAGACGTCAATTCTAGAACGGTTTTCTTCCTACTGAACATTATCTCTATTCCCTAGATAGAAGTTAAAACTTATTTTTGTCAACAACTACCACACGAAGAGATTGTAACAACAATAAATGTAGAATTACTCCACTCACGGTTTATAAGCAATAAACATTCCTTTATAATTGATAAAACGTTCTTCATATCTACAAAGGATGATACGAAGTTGTTATTCATATTTTCGTGTATGACTGATACGAGGATGATAAGGTTACGGTTGGACTATCATGGTAGGTCAAGGGTTGGTGGGGGGGGGGGGGGGGTTACGTTACCTTGAGGTTACCTTGAGGTGCTTCCGGGGCATACCATCCCCGCGGCCCGGTCGTCGACCAGGCCTTGTGAGGTTGTTCAGAGCTCTTCACTGAACTGATGATGATGTAGCTGCACTAGTTTGGTTCACTGTTAGTCTTACACGTTAAAAAGCTGCAGATAAACACGCTGTCGTTTGTGTAGATACTGATTACCAAGTGAGCACTTGGCTACACCTGGTTGATACCTGGTTGATGGGGTTCTGGGAGTTCTTCTACTCCCCAAGCCCGGCCCGAGGCCAGGCTCGACTTGTGTCTTTACCACCTTTACACACAGTCATCACACTAACGTGATGCATCAAATGAACAAATCCACAAGGGCGGTGACGAGGATTTGTTCACTTTACCACCTTATTTGCAAAATAAATGTACAAAATGCGCCCAGAGGGGAAACTGCAAACTCAAATTCCATGGACATTTCTCCCCCCCCCCCCTTAGGGTTGAACCGAATATATTGTGTAGGTGTGGAGTGTGATCTACCAGAAGTGTGTGTGTGAGCCGCACATCACGAGATCACGAAACTCGCACACTGTTGAGACACAAATTACTACTAGGCAGTACGATTCACTAGTACCAGAGTACGATTCACTTAGTACCAGAGTACGATTTACTTACAGGGGCTTAGAGGACATAACCGGGCTGTAGTTGATGGTTAAAGCAGCCTGTAGGTCCACACAACAGCCTGTTGGACCAAGCTCTCAAGTCAAGCCTGGCCCCTGACCGAGCTTGGGAAGTAGAAGAATTCCCAGAACTCCATCCAGGTACAGTTCAAATGTTCGACTGACTGAATGTGGGCAGTCAAAGGAATTTTGCACATTTACTACTTGGATTAGTTTGTTTCCGTTGAAAGGGGGTGTTTACAATACCGTTCTGCGCTCACAAGGAAGCACCAGTGCTCTAAAGATTATCAGTAGCAGAACATTCTTTATTTTTGAAGATGTTGATGCCCATCCCATCATTTTACCAACCCATGTGCAGGCGACGAGTCACAATAGCGTGGCTAAAGTATGCTAACCAGACCACACACTAGAAGGTGAAGGGCCTAGTGGACCAAACTCTCACAAGTCAAGCCTGGCCTCGGGCCGGGCTTGGGGAGTAGAAGAACTCCCAGAACCCCATCAACCAGGTAAGGGACGACGACGACGTTTCGGTCCGTCCTGAACCATTCTCAAGTCGATTGACCAACCCATCCTCCAACAATGATAGAACTTATAGCTAATATAGATGGACCGAGCAAAATATTGACTGCTGCACTCAAGTTCAGGCAAGGCGCTACTGGAGTTTTAAAAGGACATAACAAACATTGACCACTAACCACGAACATTTATATTCAGTAGGCTTGGCGGATCGTCGAATTATTCATGTCTTAATTTAAAATTACTATTCGTCTATTGTGCCTACAGCCAAACGTGCCAGTGTAGCACGTCCCAATATGCTCCAGCCACACGTACGTGCATTGTTCGTACCCTGAACCCTCCTCCCCCCCCCTCCTTGCGTGCCGCCACACCCACACCTCCCCCCACACCCCAACACCAGCCCCCCCCCCCCCCGCCCCTCACGTATATAGTAATCAAAAAGTTGCCAACGGTTGATTTCCCAGGCATAAGACCTTTACCTGGGTTGTTGAAATCTATACACATAAATGGAAGGTCAACGTCTTTGCACAGCCGCTAAGAGTTTAATAATGCTTGATGCTAGGGCAACTGTTCTTTTTCCCTCGTCACACTCTTCTCTCACATTCTTTATGAATATGGAGCAGCATGCATTAGGCCTGGAGCACGGGAAATGAACTGTAGTATTGCATCTCAACAAATCTATTGCATATGACGCGTATATGTTTCATTCGTAAACGGAGCAATGTTCTTTAAACAAAACGATCAAAATTGTGGCTGTGGTGGGTATGTGGGCCTGCGGGCCGCTCCAAGCAACAGCCTGGTGGACCAAACTCTCACAAGTCAAGCCTGGCCTCAGGCCGGGCTTGGGGAGTAGAAGAACTCCCAGAACCCCATCAACCAGGTATGTGGTATCTTTCGGCTTGCTGAACATGGATTCAATATCCTAGAATTTCTCTCATTTATCCCTTGTGGAGTTTGACTTTGCATATGTGTAGGCATTTGTGTAGTGAGAAACAGGATAATGATCTTAGTTTGATCATTACCCTGATCAACTTAACTTTGATCTTAGTTTAAATATCTTAGTTTGTGGACAGACTGAGCGTCTAATATTTCCACATCCTGATACAAGTTAGCTATTACCCCATTATCACTATTAGCTATTTAGCTAATAGCTATTACCATTACACACTACCCCCCTATCTCAATGCCTTCAAAACCTGCTACAGTAATCACCCCCTCGGCTTCCACCAACAATAACTATGGCCACTCGATGCGAGACCAATATCCAGGGAAGACTTTAAACCCCAACCAACCAGGAGGCCGTGCAGGAAATGCCACCCTGGTCTATGTTAGGCAGCTCTACCTCATTTATCTTCGTCGCTACTCTGATTTTAAAGGTGCAGGTGCAGTTTGCCTTCACTGCTAGTTTGTGGGAAACTTGCACCAAAAACGGGTATCGTTTTGACTATTAATAATGCATTTGGGCGAGATGAACACCCCATGTCTTGAGTGGCGTTCTACGAGGGGGTATTTTGTTAATATATTAAAACGTTGTGGGGGTTTTAAGTAGAGGGAACACGCGTTGAGGTCGGAACCTCATCCCGACACACGGCTATAGTTAACCTCTGACCTTTACCCAATAACCTCCTCCTCCTCTATACCCCTCCCCTCTTGACTCACACAATG
Organism: Procambarus clarkii; assembly: GCF_040958095.1. Taxonomy (NCBI): domain Eukaryota; kingdom Metazoa; phylum Arthropoda; class Malacostraca; order Decapoda; family Cambaridae; genus Procambarus; species Procambarus clarkii. Next base: position 24,749,457 of record NC_091205.1, read on the forward strand.
CCCGCCACTCCCAGGCTAGCTTCCCACTCCGGCAATTACAGTTGCATTGCAACACTCAACGCAATACCAGCAGCCGGCATTGTCGGTCATAATTTGAAGAGCTTCAAGCATGGTGTGGGATAAAGAATAGGGTCAGCACAACACTATGTCACACGTCATCCTCGTGTTCAGTTACTATAAGAACAAAGGCAACTGCAGAAGACCTATTGGTCCATACGAGGCAGCTCCTTTCTATAACCCCCCAATTCCACTCATATACATGTCCAACCCGCGCTTGAAACAATCGAGGGGACCCCACCACCACCACGTTACGCGGTAATTGGTTCCACAAATCAACAACCCTGTTACCGAACCAGTATTTACCCAAGTCTATATGTGAGTAGGATGGTGTAACCATGTGTACCATCCTACACATTGACACATTGAACAAAGATATCAAAGTAAAATAGTACCAAATTTTACTAAGAGTCTTGAAAAAATAAAGTTAAAAACCAAACTTAAATATTCCTAGGTCTAGTAGCGCACATACATGTACTATACGAGGGCTCTGATACCGTGTTTTAGGTCTAGAATGGTTTATATTGGATTTTATTAACATAAAAACCTTTTCCGGTTCGTCCAAATTCAACGATCTCAAATACCTGGTTGATGGGATTCTGGGAGTTCTACTCCAAGCCCGGCCTTAGGCCAGGCTTGACTTGTGAGAGTTTGGTTATCTTCTTGAGGTTATCTTGAGATGATTTCGGGGCTTTGGTGTCCCCGCGGCCCGGTCCTCGACCTGGCCTCCACCCCCAGGAAGCAGCCCGTGACAGCTGACTAACACCCAGGTACCTATTTTACTGCTAGGTAACAGGGGCATAGGGTGAGAGAAACTCTGCCCATTGTTTCTCGCCGGTGCCCGGGATCGAACCCGGGACCACAGGATCACAAGTCCAGCGTGCTGTCCGCTCGGCCGACCGGCAGCCTTGGTCAACCAGGCTGTTGCTTGGAGCGGCCCGCAGGCCCACATATCCACCACAGCCCGGTTGGACCGGCACTCCTTGGAGGAATAAATCTAGTTTCCGCTTGAAGATGTCCTCTTGAAGATGTTACTTTCTAATTGATAAATAGGTCAATATTGCACGATGGTGCACACAAGTTACTGTAAGTACTGTCTAAACAGGAGAATGTACAGACAAAGAGCCTGTCATACATAAAAGGATGCTAAAGGTCTTGTCACTGCAAGTACGTTTATTGACAATATGATACCTCTCAAAAGAACAATAGATTAGGCTACTTCTATCCTCCTGTCGTCCCTTGAATGATCATAGCTCACGTCAAGCCGATAACACTGTCCGGGATAGGGGTAGGGAAGGGGGAGAGAGGTGAGAGATGGGTGGATGAGGGGATAGGTGGACGGGTTATCTTGAGATGATTTCAGGCTTGTCCCCCCGCGGCCCGGTCCTCGACCAGGCCTCCACCCCCAGGAAGCAGCCCGTGACAGCTGACTAACACCCAGGTACCTATTTTACTGCTAGGTAACAGGGGCATAGGGTGAGAGAAACTCTGCCCATTGTTTCTCGCCGGCGCCCTGGTCGAATCCGGGACCACAGGATCACAAGTCCAGCGTGCTGTCCGCTCGGCCGACAGGCTCCCTCCCAGGGAGGGGGGGGGGGAGAGAGGGGTCCCAACACAAGTTACGTGATTCGTTAATAATTCCATCGTCGTGAATGCTGACCCGTGGCACTGAACCCTCTAAATGTTCAAGGTACGCATTTACATTTTCGAAAGCTCTCACTGCTCGCTTGTAAACCTTAAACGTATATTAATACTAGAAATGTCATGTGTGTGCGTGTAGATTTTAGAACGTAGAAATGTGTGCATATAGAATTAGTGTGCGTGTGCGCATGTAGAAATAGAACGTAGAAATCCTAACTATTGAGTTGGACAATTTAATTTTTTTTCTTCATTGTGCACCCCATACCCATCCCGTGGGCGGTGGTGTAAAGGATTACAGAGGCACATAATCGGTTCAGGAACTGAACCATCTAGTTCGTTTAGCTAAGCAAATAATCTTTTGACGCTAGTTACACCATTATTAATGTTAAATTTACAGGTACACATTCTCATAAATACATGTACATATATACATACATATTTAATCACCTCCACAAATACACACATCAATAATCTTTTGTATCAAGTGATTCAACAAGAGGCTGGACAAACCGGAAAACTTGTTTTTTTACTTGTGTTGATTTGACAAACTAACTTAACCTAACCTTCCTAGGCTTAATACACGACATATGAGACTTAATACACGATATATGAGGCTTAATACACGATATATGAGGCTTAATACACGATATATGAGGCTTAATACACGATATATGAGGCTTAATATAGTACAAGTGCGCGCTATACTAAGCCTGGGACTATTTAAGTATGTTTTAGCTTTATTTTCACAGAATTCCTTACTAGTCAGTATACTACTATCTAAAAGCTAAGTACCTACGAATTCCGACTATTGACGATAGTCACAATACGTACTATCCTAAATAGGAGGATGGGTTGCAGCATTCACACCTTCTGGTGTGGTATAGACCCATATATGTTCATCTTTCGGGCCTAATTTTACAATGTCTGCTAGACTGACGGTCAGACCCACGGTAATAGCGTCTCTGGCCTAACAAGATTAAAAGTTTATAACTAGATGAAACTCTTAGTCTTTCTCCTATCCTTCGACTGGAAGAGGAGCTTCATACATGTCCTACGGGTATGGAGTCAGTGGGGATATGGGAGGCAGAGAGGCTAGGGAGTACGTCTTGCTACAATAACCTCAAAGGTTACAAGTATCTGAAAAAGTCAAATGTCGGCTAAGGTAGTGTCGGGAGATACCTGGTGTGGGAGGGGATTGGGGCAGTGGGGATTGGGGCAGTGGGGATTGGGGCAGTGGGGATTGGGGCAGTGGGGATTGGGGCAGTGGGGATTGGGGCAGTGGGGATTGGGCCAGAGGGGATTGGGCCAGAGGCTCAATGTTACCATGTGCGTCGCAGGAGCACTCGGCTGTCAGTTGCAGAAGTGGTGGTGTTTAAGATGCAAGTAGCACGGGCTATGGTGAGCCCGTAGTGGACTTACCCGACACAGGAGCGGGGCTGTAACTGTGTACAGAAGCGAGCCAGGGAGGGATTATATAGCTGCCTTGCAACATGGCATCATACATTTGCTCTTTATTGTATTAGCAGGTTGTGTTTCAGCTCCTGGGGTCTCGCTCACACACAACATAGACAAAGCAGGAGCGGGGAAACTGGCCAGATTGTTTCTAAGGCTATAAAAAGAGGCATTTGCTGTATCCTCACACAAAACAAAGCTGGGTTAACCGAGTCAGATTTGAGAACCTCTGAGAAATATGCAAGGAAATGGAAAAGTTATAACAGTGCGAAGAGGAATTACGTGGGTTAGAGGATTGAAGGGAAGGTGAGCGGAAGACAGCAGGGAAGGCGTGCAAGGGGGGCTCCCTAGGATAAGCCACCAATCCTTTAAAAGCTGCTCCAAAAACTCTTGACTACCTCTCAGGGCTCACATCATTCTTCCCCATTTCCCCGAGCCCCCGAGTGCTACACCCCTCACCCACCTTCCCTGGCCCAGAGTGTTACGCCCCCACCTCCCCAAACCCTACCCTTTCCCCCTCACCCCCAGGGGCTGTTGGTCCCCGGGAAGCTACACAAGGTAGATAAGATAGACCCCGGTCTCTGACTTACACCAACAGCACCGCTCCGGTGCCAGGTAAGTCCACTACGGGCTCACCATAGCCCGTGCTATTTGCCCCGCTCCTGTGCCAGGTAAGTTAGGGCTCACCATAGCCCGTGCTACTTGGAACTTGCTCCGAGTAGCTGAATCTATATCATCATCATCTCTGACCAGCAGTTACAACCCCGCTCCTGGACCAGGTAAGTCCACTACGGGCTCACCATAGCCCGTGCTACTTGGGAACTTTCGTTCTAAGTAGCTGAATCTAAAGCACCATCTCTGACCAAGCCTCCTGATTGGTGGTCAGGGCAACAAGGCTGTTCGACGTGTCTGATCGCAGTCTGACGCATGACTTACAGCCTGGTTGATCAGGGTATCATTTAAAGGTACTTATCACGTTCTGTTTTGAATTCAGAGGTCGACCAGTTATGCCCCTTATGTTGCGTAGAGGAATAGTCTTTAAGTCTTGGCTCTTTAATATTGATGAAGTTCTCTCAGCGTATCTATTTCACCTCTGATTTTCAACCGGGCCATTTTGCACATCCTGCCATGCCTTCTGGTCTCGTGTGATGTCATTTCTCTTGAAAGAAATTGTATATAACATTTGCGTTTTGCTTGTCTTTCACAGTGATCTAGTAGTTATGAGAGGCAGACATGCCCTGTTCTGAAACCATATTGTCCAGGTGCAGGCGATGAGTCACAATAACGTGGCTAAAGTATGTTGACCAGACCACACTAGAAAGTGAAGGGACGACGACGTTTCGGTCCATCCTGGACCATTCTTAAGTCGATCGACTTAAGAATGGTCCAGGACGGACCGAAACGTCATCGTCCCTGCACCTTCTAGTATGTGGTCTGGTCAACATATTGTCCAGGGTTATGTAACTGTTGTGATGTGTTTTGTGATCTTATTAGTTGGAACTCCTTCAAATATTTTTATGAGTGATGTTCGAGTTATTGGTCGATAATTTGCCTCTGCTTTACTACCTCCCTTGTGAGGTGGCATGATCTCTGCTGTTTTAAGTATGTCAGGGATAACATTAGTATTTAGGCTTCGTCTCCAAAAGATGCCTAGGACTTGTGATAGTGGTGTTTTGCACTTCCTGATGAATACACAATTCCAGAATTGTGCCAGGACCAGAAGTCTGGTCCTGGTGTAGAGGGCACCAGGTCCAAGAATCACTAAAAACATATTTGGACTGTAGTCTCACGTGTTTCACTGATTCCTTTGTTATCTGTGAAAGTTCCATCACCCGTCACCCGTGCGCAAAAGCACAATGCTGGATGTAGTTTTTGTTCAAGATGTTCCTCCACTGTGGCTCCTTTAGTCCTCCTTTCAAATCTTCCTCATTAGTTACCCATAGTTCTACCCATCCCCTTAACCCATTTTCCTGGTTGATGGGGTTCTGGGAGTTTTTCTACTCCCCAAGCCCGGCCCGAGGCCAGGCTTGACTTGTGAGAGTTTGGTCCACCAGGCTGTTGCTTGGAGCGGCCCGCAGGCCCACATACCCACCACAGCCCGGTTGGTCCGGCACTCCTGGGAGGTAACAATCTAGTTTCCTCTTAGAAGATGTCCACGGTTGTTCCTGTAATATTTCTGATGCTCGCTGGGAGGACGTTGAACAACCGTGGACCTCTGATGTTCAAACAGTGTTCATGATTGTGCCCATGGCACCTCTGCTCTTCATTGGTCCACTTCCTAGTGGTCTTTCCTCACCCACTTCCCATATTTTTATCCCTCATCATTTCCCCTTTCCCCTCCCTCACAAATCCCCCAGGACTAGTATTGTGGGCTGTCAACACTGCGTAAAATCCCATTAGGGATTACTCAATGCATGTGTAAATCCAGACAAACGGTACCTGGTTTTTCCTCACCTTCTCCTTGAAAACCTTCCTTTCCTCACACCCAAATACACCTATTTCAGGGCATCAGTACCCTTAATCCCAGCCATTCACCCACCTTAGGGCACCACCAGTGGCTTCCCGCGAAGGCCAACCCCTTACTGCTTTACTATGCAAATCAAAAGGCAGAGTCTGGTAACTTGCTTATTTATGGGCTATTCATGTCCGTGCCACCACTTGGGAGGCATGATCTTAATCAACTTGCTTATGACTGATACATCAGATTGCGTACAGCGGCGTTTAACAGCCTGTTTGATTAGACCATCAACCGGGAGATGTGGCCAGAGACCGACCCGGATAACACTGATCCTTCGAACCACATCAAGCTAACACATCCAGTCAGTAAATATTGCAACACATCCATTGCCCTTTTTTCAAACCATCTGTGTAAGCTTTCACAAATAGCATGAGTGGCTATTTGTGAGAGGAGAGGACATGGAGCACATGGGAGCCGGTGGCTGAGCGGACAGAACACCGGACACGTGATCCTGTGGTCCCGGGTTCGATCCGGGGCACCGGCGAGAAACAATGGGCAGAGTTTCTTTTACCCTTTCTTTCTTTCTGGGGGCCTCGTAGCCTGGTGGATAGCGCGCAGGATTCGTAATTCTGTGGCGCGGGTTCGATTCCCGCACGAGGCAGAAACAAATGGGCAAAGTTTCTTTCACCCTAAATGCCCCTGTTACCTAGCAGTAAAATAGGTACCTGGGAGTTAGTCAGCTGGCACGGGCTGCTTCCTGGGGGTGGAGGCCTGGTCGAGGACCGGGCCGCGGGGACACTAAAAAAAAACCCGAAATGATCTCAAGATAACCTCAAGATAACCACCCTGATGGCCCCCTGTTACCTAGCAGTAAATAGGTACCGGAAGTTAGTCAACTGTCACGGGCTGTTTCCTGGGGGTGGAGGCCTGGTCGAGGACCGGGCCGTGGGGACACTAAGCCCCAAAATCATCTCAAGTTAACCTCAAGATAACCACATACCCAAGTATCAACTTGGATATTATAAATTTGAAAGGTTCTTTACTTTTCCCTGTTAAGTATTTCGCAAGTCGTCCAAGCGAGTTTAGGCCAGAAAGAGACAATGCTCTTAAAACCAGGATGTCTTTCTCCATACCTGTAGAATCTCTAAGTTTTTACTGCACAAGAGGAAATGTTAAGGCATCACCGTGACGCTCAATGAAAATACAAAATAATAAAAACAGACTCGGGTCTACATGGTTTACAGAGACACAGTGGGCCTTGCATGACGCTAAAAAAGTTTTATAAGCACGACAGTATTGACTTGCCTTAGTAATGGTCTAATGTTCTTTCGACAGTAAGAGCGTCGCACAGCATGCTGCCGTGAACACGCAAACATTTTGCTCATACGCTCCACCTTTAGTACACCTGCGGCAACACCGGCACCTGCGGCAACACCGGCACGTGATAGTGCTTGAGGCTATCTTGAGATGATTTCGGGGCTTAGCGTCCCCGCGGCCCGGTCCTCGACCAGGCCCCCTTTTCGTTACATACCCCCCAGGAAGCAGCCCGTAGCAACTGTCTAACTCCCAGGTACCTATTTACTACTAGGTAACAGGGGACATCAGGGTTAAAGAAAAACATCTTGTCCATTTGTCTCCGCCTCCACCGGGGATCGAACCCGGAACCTCAGGACTACGAATCCGAGGCGCTGGCCACGCAGCTGTCAGGTGCTTGACAGCTGTTGTGCAGACGTTGTGCAAACAGCAGACGTTACTAACGCTCCAGACGTTAGCAACCTCTGTACGCTACACTATTACTAAACCACTAAATGCAACCCATAGTTTTATGTTCAGGTTTATTCCGTTCATAACGTGAACCTTACTGTACATACTGACCATCTTCCTGCTGTACACTTTAACTATCCTCAACCAGTGATATGTTTACATCAACACAATCTTACAAAACATCATCCACGTGGCCTCGCCGCCATCACCACCACAACATCTTACATCACTATAAAACCCACACGCCGTCTATTCTCAGCTTATGTAGGTCGCTTGTACACCAATTACAATGATTCACACACACACACACACACACACACACACACACACACACACACACACACACACACACACACACACACACACACACACACACACACACACACACACTCACTCACTCCCGGCGAAATTAACCACCCGATCCGCAAAAAAAAAATATATATATAGCTTCGTTATTTTATCTGAAAAGCAAACGTAATCAGCATTTTACGTATATTTTAACCCATACCAAAGTGGGTTGGTATTACACTAATGCGTAAGGGCCCCGACATGATACCCGGCGCAGGCATGGTACCCGGGCCAGCAGAGATGTAGGGTCGGCACACTACCACCCGCTACAAGGCTCCAGCTGCAACAATAAATACAGCTGGGCTCACACTCCACACAACACTGGCTCCTGTACACATCCACGCCACTAAACGCTGCTCCTCGCACTGGGTTCACCCCTAACACCAATGGCGGGTCTCGTCTTGGGTTTGTTGAGAGAGGGGTGGAGAGGGGAGATGGTCAAGTTGGGGGTGAGGGGAAAGGGGGAGGGGATTAAGGGTGGGATTGGGGTAGGGGCGAGGATGGGAAGGCAGGTTTAAGACAGCAATGAGCAACTAACTTGCTATTTATTCCTTTGCCTACTGTTTGTATGCAATATGAAACATAAGACGCTTGTAATAATGCTATGTTCGTTGCTAGTATGTTTCAAATTCAACCGTTATGTCTGGTATTCAGCTTGTTCATGGCTGTTATTCAACTACTTACTACCATCGCTTGCTGACCACGATACATTCACTGTGTGTCAATGTATCGTGGAATGTATCGATATATTTCGAATGTATCGAAAAGTTTATATTGGCATGCTTAAAACCCACTGGTGGACATAGAACCACTGGTGGGCATAGAACAACGCAAATGAATCCAATTTATTAATCTGCGCATCAAAAGAAAATTCGTGACGTTACAATTTGAGCGCTGTCTTTCATAGCGCCACTTACTGACCTCTGCCACTTTCGAACCGACCCGTCCACACGCCTAACATTGTGTACGGAATCTACTAATCCGTTCAAAACGCAATGTATCAAGTCAAAATTAAAGCATCGTAACATTGACTGTTTTCTATGCATCGGACTCGATTGATTACGTGGGAGTGTTTGGGGGGCATACGTTTCTGGTTAAGCAAAACAGTTGGGCATTCTGAACTTTTGTGTAAAATCGAGAACGGAGGTGTTGGACCACCCCGTTGATGGACCACTCCGTTGTGTGTATGTACACAAGGTAGGTACATACACACACACACATTACCTTCTGTGGTATATGGTGTACCGCTGTACCAGACGCAACAGTTCCTTAAAACACAATGTTATTCAATATATTTTGGGTTTTATTAACAGTTCGATACATCCACATTTATGTAGCTACTTTATACTCTATGAAGAGTGACTTATAGCAATGTGACATCACCATATCTTCAATAACATCACCATATCATCAATAACATCACCATATCATCATCAATAACATCACCATATCATCAATATCATCATCTCATCAGATTGTTAGTCACGTCATGTGGGGTCAGCTACTGGCAAACTTTCGATGCATCATGAAGATATTCTCAAGAACACTCAAATGCACAAGATAATTACACAGCTCCAGGCACCTCATATTAGCAAGTCTGAAAACATATTCATTAAAGTGGTGTGCGAGAGATATATTCATAGAAATATTCTACTAGAGTTTATCGCCTATTCTTGACAAATACTTTCTATTCATAACCAACCATCTGGTCCACACCATTGAAATTGAAATAAGTTTATTGAGGTAAAATACACACAAAGGGATGAGGTAGCTCAAGCTATTCTCACCCCGTTCAGTACAACGTGTTAGTACATACATAGACACACATCACAAACAATAAACCTGTTACCAAACATTCTGAGAGATAAACATGTACATTTCCTCCTTTTATTACTACTGAACAATAAGGCAATAAAATGCGGCAAAATGCCTCCATAGATTTTCTCTGATGCGATCAATTTCAATTTCTATATTATGCACCCCATACCCATCCCGTGGGCGGTGGTGTAAAGGATTACAGAGGCACATAATTGGTCTGCCGCGAGTCGATGGCCCTTGACACGATATTAATATAATGTCCAGTCATTAAGACATTTCAGACCTGCATGTACGAGTTACAAAGATCATTCCAACCACTTTATTAACTTATGTTCTGGAGGATATCCTCATCATGCATCCTAAGTTTGCTAGCGTAGGTCATAGATCACATCACAGATCACAGCCTAATGGACCAAACTCTCACAAGTCAAGCCTGGCCTCGGGCCGGGCTTGGGGAGTAGAACAACTCCCAGAACCCCATCAACCAGGTAACAACCAGGAAACACGACCCTGTATGACTAACCATCCTGTGAGGGCGATTTCTTTTAGCATCAGGTAGCTAGGGGCAGCTGCATAATTGCAGATGTACCTAAATATGTTAATATTATACCAATACAATATAATTTATTATTAATAATACAACAATATTAATACAATAAAACATTCCTGCATTATTAGAACGCTATTACCGTTTTAGGAAGAGCTTTATGGTTCAAATATGTTTATTGAGACAAGAAAAAATACATCTCAAAGGGATAGAGTAGCTTAGGTTTACATCATTACACACAGAGATCACACTAACGTAATGTATCAAATGAACAAAACCCTGTCGTAGCTCAGTCGATTAAGGCAGTGTCTGGGTTGCTCCCGGACGCAGGTTCAAATCCTCGTCACGGCCCTGGCGGATTTGTTCATTAGCTTAGGCTATTTCTTGTCTAAGCTTACGCGGGGCTTCTGGAGCCATGAAGCAGTTGTTGATTGAACTGAACTGTTTATTCAGTTCAACTGTTGGTTGAACTGTTTATTTCCAGAGGAAATATGATAACGGCAGGTAGTATGAAGGAATAAACAAGGGGAAAGCGCGTTACATGGACAAGTCTATCAACAGTAATAAATTGGCCATTAAATTGCCTATTCGAAATGAATTGACTCTGATATGGTCCAATTTGGCTTTAAACCCATCATTTAGTTTTGTACTAGTTTCATTTATAAGAATTTTGTTGTCATCGCGTCACAGGGTTTAATGCATTAAAGGAAATAGAGCATTAACTCAACTATACAATGCTGTAGTAACGCTAGTGGGCCACAATAAGAGCCAACACTGGCTATCTTGAGGTTATCTTGAGATGATTTCGGGGCTTTTTAAGTGTCCCCGCGGCCCGGTCCTCGACCAGGTCTCCACCCCCAGGAAGCAGCCCGTGACAGCTGACTAACACCCAGGTACCTACTTTACTACTAGGTAACAGGAGCATAGGGTGAAAGAAACTCTGCCCATTGTTTCTCGCCGGCGCCTGGGATCGACCCCGGGACCACAGGATCACAAGTCCAGCGTGCTGTCCGCTCGGCCGACCGGCTCCTGGCAGGCAAAGGACACAGAAACAGTGAGAAACAGTGATAGTGACAGAGGCGCCACCATCACAAGGGCTGTTCCTCTCCACTATTGCAACTGTGTCTACCTCAAATGCACCTTTCAGCTGACTAACACCCAGGTACCTATTTACTGCTAGGTAACAGTGTAGTGAGGTCAGCGTTCTCTTTCTACACTGGGCCTCTTCCTGGCTTTCCGGTCAGGAACATGTTTCATGACAGACTTTTACAACACTACGTGTAAGTGGCTCTGCAAGAATGTGAGAACACCAATGTTATGTACTCCCACAACCCAATGCACCTTGTATATAAATAAATACTTCGGCAGTCAGTTGTTTTATTTCTTGTGTGGGATTTTTATTACCTAGAACAGTTCCCATTCAATGTTTGAAAGTTACCTCGTGTTGATTCCAGGGGTTCAAGATCCTCGCGGCCCGGTCTCTGACCAGGCCTCTATGTTCAATGTTTATTTTCCCAAATCTATCCTTTTATTATTAAAATTGAATCTATTGAATCTGGCCCAATAACAGCAAATGTGACATTTAAAATCTTCTTGAATCGTAAATATACAGTCAGCTATTAAGTGTCGAGGCTTAAGGCTACCAACTTTGTACCTGGAGCATACCTGGAGTGTGTTTCGAGAGTACTGTAGTGCTAAGACCAGGCTCGACTTGTGACAACTTGGTCTAACAGTGTTGCTTGAAGCGACCTGCAAGCCCACAACAACCTGGCTGGCCCAGCCCATCTTGCAAGGTGTCTAAGTGCTTCCTGAAGACATCGCGTGTTCCTGATTACCACAAATTTCCTTTCTTAGTTCAAGTGCGTGTGGCGGGTGTCTCCCCCCCCCAGGGTAAAGCTGGGTAAAGGAGATTAATGCGAAAACGGAGAGATCAACGGAAAACGTACCGTTGATTAAACGGTACTTTAAGATGTTCTACTCGCTGGGGATGTAGTGGGAAACATCTGTTATGGTAGTGCCCTTTAAACCGACAAGCCAGGTGTTGGGAGCGCCCTAGACAGGTGTTTGAGTGATACGTGACCAAAATATCACCACCAACGAACCCTCTGGCACTCACGGAATTGCATTCTGCCAACGTGTGTTCTGATCCCTTCATATGGAAGAGGCGACTGTGGGAGATTAAGCGAGAGGGGGGGGGGGGGGGGGGGGCTGGGTCATCTAGTCCCACAGTTGTACATACGAAGCCAACACAGCCACGTAACTGAGGCGAACACATGGTATCACCTCGTACTCTAAATTACAGTATCTAACAGGACGCCTGTGTCCACTTACCTATTTCATCACGTTCACTGGAATCCAGTAAAGTTAAATAAGCACCCATACTGACAGAAGAGAATTTGGGATATTTCCTCGTTAAATAAACTCTGAAACAACTGTTACGATTCTGTTAGGAAGTATTTGGGGAAAAGGCCACCCCCCCCCCCACACATACACACAGGGGCCTGGTAGCCTGGCGGATAGCGCGCAGGACTCTTAATTTTGTGGCGTGGGTTCGATTCCCGCACCAGGCAGAAGCAAATGGGCAAAGGTTCTTTCACCCTGAATGCCCCTGTTAGCTACCAGTAAATAGGTACCTGGGTGTTAGTCAGCTGTCACGGGCTGCTTCCTGGCCACCCCACCACAAGGGGGGTGGCCAGACACCACAAGGGGGGGGGAGGCCAGACACCACAAGGGGGGTGGCCAGACACCACAAGGGGGGGGAGGCTAGACACCACAAGGGGGGGCAGGCCAGGGACCACAAGGGGGGGGGGGAGGCCAGACACCACAAGGGGGGTGGCCAGAGACCAGAACACTGACCCCTTCTGGTGTGCTAGTCATGCAAGCCTCGTCCCAGTGGGTACCGTCGCCTCGATCAATGATGGCCTGGACGCCCTCTAGCTAACACTATCGCCCCTCCCTCCCCAACCGCTTCCTCCCCTTTACTCCCCCCCCCCCCTTGATAAACATGTATACACTCAAAAGGAAGACAATCACTATAGCTATGAAAACGCCCGAAGAATAAGAGTATAAATGAATACGCAATAATTAAACGTATCAAAATAATATAACAAACTTTGATTTACACAACTCGTTAGCAAAAGTTGCTATACGTGGAGGTGATGATCTACATTGATGGCGAATGCATAAAACATATTGACTTATGCTTTATAAACCTAGAAGGGGACATAATACAATTGAGAAATTTAAATCAGTCCTTCTGCAAGTTGAAACCCATTTTACTACCAAAAATCAGGCAATTGTATACTGTTAGAACATCAGAATTTTAGGACACTACAAAAGGCTCATTGGCCCATATGAGACAACTATTTATATCCACTCAAAACTGCCTTATACATGTCTATCCCACACTTGAAACAATCAAGTGATCCCTACATCTAGCCTACACATTAAATCAAAGAAAATGATAAATCACCGACACCAGTAGATAAGCGGAACAACCCAGACCTAAGCAGGCGATGAGTCACAATAACGTGGCTAAAGTATGTTGACCAGACCACACACTAGAAGGTGAAGGGACGACGACGTTTCGGTCCGGGGTTCATTAATGGTTAGCCTAACAGGGCATAACTGGCCGACCCCTCACAGTGTTCAAGAGAGAACTGGATAAGCACCTCCAAAGGATACCTGATCAACCAGGCTGTGACTCATACGTCAGGCTGCGAGCAGCCGCGTCCAACAGCCTGGTTGACCAGTCCAGCAACCAGGAGGCCTGGTCGACGACCGGGCCGCGGGGACACTAAGCCCCGGAAGCACCTCAAGGTAGGTGTGTATTCTCCACGAGGGCCTCCATGGCGCAGTAGGCTGCAGGTTTACAACATGGTCTCCTGAGTGTGTGCACAAGTCCTCACGAGGGTGAAGAATATAATTACCAGGAATGTTGGCCAATAGTTTACCAATAATCAAGTAATTGATAATTAGTGTACACAGGGACTGTACACTAATTATCACAAGGCAACAAGGCTGAAGACTCCGGAGCCAAATGTAAGATTATCCTCCTGTTAATTCAAACATGATTAAGACAACGAAACCCAACAGTATATATGGATACTATCTTGAGGTTATCTTGAGATGATTTCGGGGCTTTAGTGTCCCCGCGGCCCGGTCCTCGACCAGGCCTCCAACCCCAGGAAGCAGCCCGTGACAGCTGACTAACACCCAGGTACCTATTTTACTGCTCGGTAACAGGGGCATAGGGTGAAAGAAACTCTGCCCATTGTTTCTCGCCGACGCCCGGGATCGAACCCAGGATCACAAGTCCAGCGTGCTGTCAGCTCGGCCGACCGGCTCCCTAGTTTGACTAAATACTTGTCCTATCATTTGAGGCGGACGCACTTTGGAACTATACATTAAAACAAAATGGCTGACAGGCTATTAAAAATGACTTTAAAGCCTTGTATTACGTACCAGTTAATACGCAGATTAATAACCAATCAGGTTATCAATCAACTCCCTGGCTCGACCGGATAAGCTTGACAACTAGGCAACTTTAAACGGTTCGATACTATGCTCTATTATCGTAATACTACGAAATACTAAACTTCACTGATAACACATTCGAAAAAAAAAAATCGCTGCCTTTGAAGCTATGTGAATCAGTGTTCGGGGGAACCTTGATAAACTGGTACAGTGGCCTGTTGTGGAAAGTATTATGTACATTTTGAACATTCTGAGGCCATGCAATGGGATCAAACTCTTAATTGTGGACTCCCAAAGCACAAGCGACAGATACCTGCAGATTCTGGGAGTAGTTCTACTCTCCAAGCCCGGCCCGACGTCAGACTTGACTTGTGAGAGCTTGGTCCACCAGGCTGTTGCTTTAAGCGGATAAATGCCCTCTGATGTTGTAGGTGACAATGCAATACAAAACATTTAAACGGATGTGTAAATAACTGATAATCATCAGTGAGAATACTGATGTTGTTACAAGAATGTAACAACTCTTGTGTCTCAAAAAATACCGAAAGCTAACCTTCAAATGTGTAATGTCCCACACAAGGTAGTACTGCCAATTTGTGTCATCTCTACCCACTACCATCCCCCATGAAAAAAAATCTTTACATCTCCCCATAACCACTAACCCCTTAACTCTTTCTCCCCCTCCCCCCCCCGTCAGACCATCTCCCCTTTCCTCCTCACACCATCTCCCCCTTCTCGAATATTAATATAACATCCTTTATGTACACTTTTGTGGTCTAATGGCACTAAGTTAAACATTATGTTCAACCCAGTCACGTGACTGTTCTCCCTGGAGAAGCAGACGCGCCACACGAATCATCCAGCAGGAGGAACGTCACCGAAGGACGGATACAATAGCTGGAATTAAGAGTCGTATGCCAAGACACTGGAATCTTGTTTGACGTTTTCAAGGTTTAAACTTGCACTGTATCGCCATGTGTCGACCCAGGATAACTGTGATCATCCAACAACATCACTACCCAGTTCGTCCTCCTAAGGTTTGCCAACATCAAGAAAACTGTCAATTTAAAGCAGCCTCTCCTGACCTAACCAGAGAACCCAAAACAGAAAACGGGACAAGTACGTCCCTTTCGCCAGCTGCTTCAATATTCTAGTACGACACTTTTTGGCCTAATGTAACGCATACGATCGAAATGCGACGTTCTTTGTAAGAGAACAAGTTGCATCACCACCCACCATACTTGCCGGACACCACCACGCTGTCACGCAGCCTCCAGCACACGTCAAACACTCACCTGAAACACAAATTTACACGATTAGTTAATGAACCGATAGATATAAAACTCAAACATTAAACGTTTGCAATTTACCCCCGCGCGCGCGCGCACACGCACACACACGCACACACACGCCCGCCCGCCCGCCAATAAGCGTGACTGAATGAGCGTAGCCACGTGGCTAGTGTAGGGGAGAGTAAAGCCAAACTCCTAGTGACGCCGGATGACAGCATCATCACTGATCGATTCATTCAGGTATTATGCACCCCTAAGCCATATTAATAATTTTAAGTTATTTAACCTAGGCAGCTCGTCTAACCCATCGAGGTCTACGTTAGTTCCGGATAACGTTATTGAAATATATATTGCATATATATAAATATACGTGTATATAAACATAGCAGAAGGCACCATGGGCCGGGTAATGACATTTAGGTGATTGAGTGATACACAAAGTCACTAACAAGCACAGTGTTTTGTGCGGGGGCTTCAGCATCGGATTTTTTTCCCGCTGTGGTCGAGAATGTAAAAACTGCAGCTGATGACGTGTGTGAGGACTGTTGTGACCCTAGTGAACGCTCCCTGTGCCTTGGTCAGTCGCTGGGGCATGCCAAGCCTCGCCGACGGGGCCTGGTGCACGTCTTATGCCTCTGGGGCACAACACCTCTAGGTCAAGACGGGCTGGTAAGGCGCCCCCTTCAACTGCTACAGGCTTATCACCGGACGAGAACGATCGCATCAAAACACCTCAATTCCAGCCCTTTGTTAAGTCCCAAGGATATGGCTTGGATAACATCTGAATCACCATGTACCACCTGTACCCCCCACTGTAGCTTGTTACACTGTATTCCCCCCTAGCTTTCCACGTCCATTGACTAAGCCATTAATGACACCGCTAATAGCTATAGCAAATATTTGGGTCACGACATGGCTCCACAAGCACTCGTCTACGTCCACCCACCCCACTAGCACGCCATTAGCCACAAGAGGTTCATTGTCTGCCAAGGAAACTCCATCTTCACTTCCTCCCACAACAATTTATTCAGCGCTATATCACACATCCTCTTAATCTTCCCGCCTAGCTCTTGAATGTTAAATGTTAAGTGGGCGGAGATGGCGGCGGCGGTGGCAGCTGCAGTGATGGCGGTGGCGGCAGCCATCACTGCTAACCTAACAGTGATTATGAGGAAGCTAAGTCTAGCTCTTCATGCCCTGCCTATGAGTCGTGTTGTATCCGATATAATTCACCTTCCCCGGCACTTAAATTCTTAGACGAATCTGGCCTTATAAAGTTAGCGATGAGAGGTGGCTTCCACACCACCATTTGGTCACCATTTGGTCCGGGAGACATCTCCCGTCACGCAGGGTGCAGTTGCGCCTCCACAGATCTCCAGTATCATCTTTTGATACTGGTAATGGCTCGAAAGGGCCACCACTTACGGGCTATTCATGCCCGTGCCACCTCTTGGGTGGCTTAATCTTCATCAATCAATCAGGTGGCTTCCACAACTTCCATCAACACATTCCACTTGTTGACCACCCACACAGGGTACGAAATTCCCTGTTGTCCTTCAGCATTTCAATTTCCAGAGGCAACCCATGTCTACACCGTCTCTTGCCCCTTAGCATCATAATACTGCCACCATATCCCCTGGTTTGTATAGCGGGTGGAGATACTCCCCAGCAGTGTTGGAGGAGCACAGTTGAGGTGGGTGTGGTGGCATGCTGTGGCCAGAGTATAGAATGGCACAGAGGGGGGGGGGGGGAGGGGGAGTAGGAGAGGGGAAGGTGGGGGGGGAGACGCAGGGATGGGGGGGAAGGGAGGGGAGGGTAGTGGTGCTCTAGGCAACACCAGAAGACGAGCAAACAGGATATTACGACAGTGACGGTGGCGGCCCTGCTGCGACGCATCTGTACCGCTGGGACGCATCTGTACCGCTGGGACGCATCTGTACCGCTGGGACGCATCTGTACCGCTGACACCGCCACCACCGCCGCCCCAAATAAAGGTTATTAAAAACAACTGGAGAACGTGCCAAGTACAATGGGGAGGGAATTATAGGAGAAAGTCCATTCACGATCGTAAATATAAACCATGAAATCCATGGGGTCGCGGAGTACACACACACACACACACACACACACACACACACACACACACACACACACACACAAGGAGCGTGTGAGATACTCAATATGAAGCCACCACCAGGATAGATTTCCACCATTAAGGCACGGCAGCACCTCCAAACACGAGACACTGAACACACAATGCCGGATGGCAAAACGGGCTTACTGACTGGAGAAACATTTTCACCCTATTTGAAGGCACGTCCTGTTATTTTTGTATATGCACACGAGAACTACCAAATAGATTCGTTACCAGCTACGGAATACAATACCAGCTTGCATTTGTTATGTAGTTACCAATTTTTTAAGTAAAGAGAAGGGAGAGGCAAAGGTGAGGGGAAGTGTAGAAGTGGGAAATACAGTGAGGTATGAAAGCAGGCGGGCTGTTCGCCTTGCTGACACACAGTAGAAGGTGAAGGGACGACGACGTTTCGCTCCGTCCTGGACCATTCTCAAGTCGATCTATATTTCATGTTTGTCCAACTCAAACAATGAAAGAATCAATATATTTACAAACATTTCAAATATCTTAGTTGGACAGCGTCTCGAGGAGCGGCCGAGGAAGCGGGTCTTCATCTCTCATACCGCAAATTCTGCAGATTGATTGATGAAGATTAAGCCACCCAAAAGGTGGCACGGGCATGAATTGCCCGTAAGTGGTGGCCCTATTGAGTCATTACCAGTATCAAGAGCTGATACTGGAGATCTGTGGAGGTGCGACTGCACCCTGCGTGACTGGAGATGTCTCCCATCAACGGTAGATTGATTGATTGATAAGGACTAAGCCACCCAAAAGGTGGCACGGGCATGAATAACCCGTAAGTGGTGGCCCTCTTGAGCCATTACCAGTATCAAGAGCTGATACTGGAGATCTGTGGAGGTGCGACTGCACCCTGCGTGACGGGAGACGTCTCCCGTAGAAAAAAAAATTCTGCAACTCCGCTGCTCTTCATATATAACTAATCTATCCGTCTCTGTATCCGAGACGGACTCTAGCCATTACGTATTCTCCCCTTCGACAACAGCATTGTTCGTAGATAATGACCGAGGCTGTCGGTTGCAACTGCATTGTTGCATCCTTCTCTGCTATCGTTGTCACGCTGATGATGCTGACGATATCTCGAATTTTGTAAAGAAAAGTGTCTTGAGGGATGAAGTATTCAACACGATCTCCTTCAAGGCTCCTGTCAATACTAATCACATAGAACAACAAATGATGGTCAAGAGGCTGGCACGATTAACATTATTAACATTGACAAAATTAATTACAAATTTTGCCTAATCTGAAGATTTCACGATTAACATTATACATGAAAACGTTAACAAAGAGGAACCTTAGGAGCAGCAGCATCTCCACCAGCCTCTCTCATCCTTGAACCTGTCTATCTTGTTTACCTATACTGCTCCCACCCCCATCACCGCCCCCCCCCCTTCTCCCACCCCATCACCGCCCCCTCCCTTCTCCCACTCCATCAGAGCACCCCCCTCCCTTCTCCCACCCCATCAGAGCACCCCCTCCCTTCTCCCACCCCATCAGAGCATCCCCCCTCCTCCCACCCCCATCAGAGCACCCCCCTTTCTCCCACCCCCATCAGAGCACCCTCCCCCTTCTCCCACCCCCCCATCAGACAGCCCCCCCCCCCCCCCCCGTCAAGTTCCCTATTATCCCCACAAGTTGGGACACTTGTTATAATCAAAAACAATAATTCACAGTAGTTTTAGAATTAAATGAAATATATATATATCATATATATGTATATTATATATATATATATATATATATATATATATATATATATATATATATATAATATATATATACATTTTCTCGTTATGTTCGTGTTTAACTAAATACGACTCGATCACTTTGGATTCGAACGAGAAAAAAAAGGACACCAAATGGTTCATCTCACGATACAGAGTTACAGAAGCCGTAACCAAGTGTCACAACCTGACTCACAAGGTATGGTTTCCACTCCTCTTTCCTTCTCTCAAGGCGTTACATTACCCATAACTCGCCTTACACTTGACGGCCGCATTGGAAAGCCTCGGGCCGCTCCGGCTTTATAGACAGACTTAACCCATTTATTTACAGAGCGATAAACTTTTAAAATGTATTCTGGTATATTTGGAACCGGTAAGCCCCAGCATCTTCCATGTCCAAGTTATTGACATCTTCTTGAGGTTATCTTGAGATGATTTCGGGGCTTCTAGTGTCCCCGCGGCCCGGTCCTCGACCAGGCCTCCACCCTCAGGAAGCAGCCCGTGACAGCTGACTAATACCCAGGTACCTATTTACTGTTAGGTAACAGGGGCATAGGGTGAAAAACTCAGCCCATTATTTCTCGCCGGCACCTGGGATCGAACCCAGGACCACAAGTCCAGCGTGCTGTCCGCTCGGCCGACCCGGTCCTTCTTTGCTCCAGGTATTGCAATATTAGAGAACGAAGAACGACTAGGCGAAGAACGCGAATAGGATAACATTAGCCAAGATGCAGCAAATCTAGGGAAAACATGACAGTATAATATGTTGACCAGACCCCACACACTAGAAGGTGAAGGGACGACGACGTTCCGACTCGAGTCGATTCAAGTCGATTCTCTATCGACTAGAGAATGGTCCAGGACGGACCGAAACGTCGTCGTCCCTTCACCTTCTAGTGTGTGGTCTGGTCAACATTAGCCACGTTGTGACTCATCGCCTGCATATGGTAGAGTATAATATATCCAGCAGTGTATTCTTTCCTACGAGGACAGTTCGCATGTGCTCTAAATGGAGTGAAATACTGTATAGGTTATCTGGGTAGAGAGATGTTCATAGAGACCATAAACCACATAAGCCACTCTTATTTCTAGAACAGAGTGCAGTGTTTTAGCAGTTATATAAATCGGCATAAACCTATTATGAGAGAGTTAATGAGTCGTTGCTTACAGCACTAGTAAGTCACAACTACAAGTATGATATTTAGTGACAGCCTGAGACCTCATATGCCGAGTGATTCATAACTTTCATTGTACATAGAAGCTATCCTTATTATTATTAGATGCAGTTTAGATACTGGTTAGAATATCACAATTTTTAAAAACAGATTTCTGATGCCAGCAGACTCTTGATACTGGGTATCAATACTTGATACCATGATCAACCAGGTTGTTGGTCTGGTTGTTCCACCAAGCAACAACCTGTTGGACCAAGTAATCACAAGTGGAGCCTGGCCCCAGGTCGGGCTCGGGGAATAGAACTCCCCAGACCCTCTGCATGTATAGCGACGCTAAGCCCTGGAAGCACCTCAAGGTAACCCTCAAGGTAACCCTCAAGGTAACCCTCAAGGTAACCTCAAGGTAACCTCAAGGTAACCTCAAGGTATCCTCAAGGTATCCTCAAGGTATCCTCAAGGTAACCTCAAGGTAACCTCAAGGTAACCTCAAGGTAACCTCAAGGTAACCCTCAAGGTAAACCTCAAGGTAACCTCAAGGTAACCTCAAGGTAACCTCAAGGTAACCTCAAGGTAACCTCAAGGTATCCTCAAGGCAACCTCAAGGCAACCTCAAGGCAACCTCAAGGTAACCCTCAAGGTAAACTCAAGGTATGGTCGAGGCCCAGCACCAGCCTTCATGATTCAGCGTGACACGTCAAGAGAGCACCAACCACTGCCACTCACTTCATCTCGTTATCTCCAGATTACATTTCACACTTCACTTTAAATGACGGCTCAAAACTATTGCCCCTCCCCCAAACTGACCAGATATTTCAAAGAATTTATTTTGTAATTTTTAAAGATTGCATTAATACATTTTTTCAATACACAACCACGGCAGTAACACACACACACAGGTGGAGGCTGACTCCATAAACAGTTTCGAATGTAGATATGATAGAGCCCAGTAGACTCGGGAATCTATACATCAGTTGATTGACAGTTGAGAGGCAGGACCAAAGAGCCAGAGCTCAACCCCCGCGAGGACAATTAGGCGAGCGCGCGCACACACAGTTGGAACAAATTAGGTGAGGAGGTGGTGGTGGAGGCCAAGACCGTCAGTAGTTTCAAAGCGTTATATGACAGTACTGGGAAGACGGGACACCACGAGCGTAGCTCTCATCCTGTAACTACACTTAGGTAATTACACATACACACACACACACACACACACACACACACACACACACACACACACACACACAGAGTCAAGTGTAGATATGACAGAGCCCGATAGGCTCAGGAATCTGTACACCTGTTGATTGACGGTTGAGAGGCGGGACCAAAGAGCCAGAGCTCAACCCCCGCAAACACAACTAGGTGAGTACACACACACACACACACACACACACACACACCCCTACCTACCTACCTCAGGCTACACATGTTTAGCCTACTTACCCAGCAAACCGGTTGGCCAGGTATTTACTCCACACCATATTACATCCAACTAAATTAACACTTCTGACAGTGAAATTGCTACGTGTTCAAGAATTACATAAAAAATAATACTCAAATATAAGGTTAAGCAAGGCGTCTCTCATTCTAATACTTGTACGTCTATAATCAGCGGCAATATTGCCTTGTTACATTAATAGTTTGTATAAGTGGTTGTTACCATGCTGCCGTACCTTGTGTACCTTCCGGGGTTCAACAGCTCCGCGGCCCGGTCTCAGACCAGGCCTCCCGGTTGGTCGTCTGGTCAACCAGGCTGTTTGACGGGGCTGCTCGCAGCCTGATGTATGAATCACAACTTGGTTGATCAGGTATTCTTTGGAGGTGTTTGTCGAGTTCTCTCGAACACTGTGAGAGGCCACAGTGCTAATGTTAATAATGACCGATTAATGATCTTCTTAGGGTTATCTTGAGGTTATCTTGAGATGATTTCGGGGCTTTTTAGTGTCCCCGCGGCCCGGTCCTCGACCAGGCCTCCACCCCCAGAAAGCAGCCCGTGACAGCTGACTAACACCCAGGAACCAATTTTACTGCTAGGTAACAGGGGCATAGGGTGAAAGAAATTCTGCCCATTGTTTCTCGCCGGCGCCTGGGATCGAACCCAGGACCACAGGATCACAAGACCAGCGTGCTGTCCGCTCGGCCGACCGGCTCCCTTGCTTGCAGTAATGTTAAATGTGTATCATGATATTCTTGATCTAGTTACCTACATTAATATGTTGCGTTCAGTTGTAATAATATATTATATATTTATTTATATATATATATATATATATATATATATATATATATATATATATATATATATATATATATATATATATATATATATATATATATATATATATGTCGTACCTAATAGCCAGAACTCACTTCTCAGCCTACTATTCAAGGCCCGATTTGCCTAATAAGCCAAGTTTTCCTGAATTAATATATTTACTAGAATTTTTTTCTTATGAAATGATAAAGCAACCCTTATCTCTATGTATGACGTCAATTTTTTTTATTGGAGTTAAAATTAACGTAGATATATGACCGAACCTAACCAACCCTACCTAACCTAACCTATATTTATAGGTAAGGTTAGGTTAGGTAGCCAAAAAAAGCTAGGTTAGGTAGGTTAGGTAGACGAAAAAATATTAATTCATGAAAACTTGGCTTATTAGGCAAATCGGGCCTTGAATAGTAGGCTGAGAAGTGCGTTCTGGCTATTAGGTACGACATTATATATATATATATATATATATATATATATATATATATATATATATATATATATATATATATATATATATATATATTATATATATATATATATATATATATATATATATATATGACCGCATATTCTGTATTTATTATTTTCTGGTTTAGGGCTTCTATCCCTCTAACTATTTTCTTAGCATCAGGGCTTAATTGGAATAGGAGTTCTCCAAAACTCATTTTCGTACTTTTAAGGTGAAGAAAAGAAGTGATTTACTATAGAGTGTATTACACTTATTTGTATAATTTGCACGACGTTTCGAACCTCCATGGTTCATTCTCAAGTGAACAGATCTTACAATACTAGTTGATTTTATACCCGCATTAGGTCAGGTGATAATACAATGAAGGTGAAAAACATGGGGGGATACATAAGGGATAAACATAGGGGCTGCAGAAGGCTTATTGGCCCATACGAGGCATCTCCTATCTAAACACAAATTTAGACACAAAAACACTTAAACACAAAAATAAACACTATTTTGTGTTTAGATAGGAGATGCCTCGTATGGGCCAATAAGCCTTCTGCAGCCCCTATGTTTATCCCTTATGTATCCCCCCATGTTTTTCACCTTCATTGTATTATCACCTGACCTAATGCGGGTATAAAATCAACTAGTATTGTAAGATCTGTTCACTTGAGAATGAACCATGGAGGTTCGAAACGTCGTGCAAATTATACAAATAAGTGTAATACACTCTATAGTAAATCACTTCTTTTCTTCACCTTAAAAGTACGAAAATGAGTTTTGGAGAACTCCTATTCCAATTAAGCCCTGATGCTAAGAAAATAGTTAGAGGGATAGAAGCCCTAAACCAGAAAATAATAAATACAGAATATGCGGTCATATTCAATGAAACATGTTTGAAAGAAAACCTGCTGCCAGTATACACCAATATATATATATATATATATATATATATATATATATATATATATATATATATATATATATATATATATATATATATATATATATATATATATATATATATATAAATTCATATATATGAAGATATATATATCTTTTCTATATCTTTATCTTCCTATATATACTGTCTAGGGGAGGACTAATTTTGCGGCTGGAATACAATGGTGGCTGCGTCCAATGAAAGTCTGCCCCCCTAATACAACTCTTCCCCCCCCCCCTCCCCCCTACTCGCCACTTGTGTACTCCCCCACCCATTACAACACTTATCCCCCCCCCTTGATAACCTTCCCCCTCTTGATCACTTTGTTTGCGTCCCACACTTTAAATCTCTTCTGCTTCTTACGCCGTAATCATGTCTCCTCCTCCTCCTCTCTGTTCACCCCCCCCCCCACTAAACACCCATCACCCCACTTAATATTAAAGTGCCACCCCAAACAACCCTGCTCCTCCTACAGCACGCCAACCATCACAACCTGTTACTTCACGACCATCACCAAACTCCAGTGAACAAATCCACAAGGGCCGTGATGAGGATTACAGCAGCGTCTGGGATGCTCTCGGACGCAGGTTCGAATCCTCGTCACGGCCCTTGTGGATTTGTTCATTTGATGCATCACGCAATTGTGATTTCTGTGTGCAACGAAGCTCCAATCATTCCCCTAACAACCAATTCCAATCTGCTATTATCCACTCGCCCCAATTTCCAGGCTATAGGCAGACATGCCAATCAACACCCCCCTCCTTCTCCCTCGTTCCTATCCCCCCAAAAAACGATGGTGCAACATTGCAGAATTTTGCAATGTTGCACCATCCGCCAGACTTTCACCTATGCTCTCCAACACAAGGCTGATCCCCAATAGCCTTCTGGACTACCAGTCATTATAATCCAGTTCTTTAACCATACCACCAACCACCTCTTTGCCGTCAAACCAGCGTGTGCCACTTCACAACAGTGGACAATTCGTCACCTGGCTAACGAACCTGATGTTGGCCACCTATTTGCTAGGTGTCTCTTCTCCCTCCATCTATTCCCTTCACATACTCTATGTGTGAAGAGGGATGCGAAAATAGTGGTGTGATGTACCACCATCACTATATCTGGTAGGTTATGACTGCTAGATGACGGCCAATCAAGAGGACTCGTGAAACAGACAAGAGCAGGAGAGCACGCAAAAGAGCGCACGCAAAAGAGCACCAGAGAGCGAGGGGGCGGGAAAGTGGGGGAGGGAATATGACCACGACGCGGCTAACAGCAGCAGGAGTATTACAGTTCAAAGATACACACACATTAGCGTGTGCTGGACACCTGTCAATTAAGTCACTGCAAGAGGAAGGAGTGATGGGTTGACGAGTACCGCACTAGAGAGCGTGATGAGCACACCTGTGCAGTTTGATGACATTGTGTGCAAGTTACACACACCACTGTACACCTGGAGATCTTGCTCCACCACGGAGCACATGTGTGGGAGGTATTCCTACACATGTGCCCCCAACCTTCATTTCCCCAAACTGTCAAACGTATACCTTACACACACACACAAAATTTTCTAAAGCACGAACACAAATTTTATTTACCACAATCGTTGGAATCCCTCATTTGCATGCAAGTATTTTAGCATGAAAGTGGTCACAGCATACCCTAACACAAGCACGGTAGCTACAGCATACCCTAACACAAGCACGGTAGCTACAGCATACTCTGATACAACCATGGTAGCTACAGCATACTCCAACACAAGCACGGTAGCTTGTATTACATCTCCGTCACATGTATACCCACTTGAGAGCCCGGACATGACCCCATTGGTGAGGCGAGGGTGGATGACCCACGCAATACTCACCACGTACTCGGCACCCTGCAATCACTCCCACGCAACTAGTTCACTCAACCGCACGCAATCACTGACGAGACGCAGCTGCCTATATAACACGATGGGACACTCGTTCACTCAACCGCACGCAATCACTGACGAGACGCAGCTGCCTATATAACACGATGGGACACTCGTTCACTCAACCGCACGCAATCACTGACGAGACGCAGCTGCCTATATAACACGATGGGACACTCGTTCACTCAACCGCACGCAATCACTGACGAGACGCAGCTGCCTATATAACACGATGGGACACTCGTTCACTCAACCGCACGCAATCACTGACGAGACGCAGCTGCCTATATAACACGATGGGACACTCGTTCACTCAACCGCACGCAATCACTGACGAGACGCAGCTGCCTATATAACACGATGGGACACTCGTTCACTCAACCGCACGCAATCACTGACGAGACGCAGCTGCCTATATAACACGATGGGACACTCGTTCACTCAACCGCACGCAATCACTGACGAGACGCAGCTGCCTATATAACACGATGGGACACTCGTTCACTCAACCGCACGCAATCACTGACGAGACGCAGCTGCCTATATAACACGATGGGACACTCGTTCACTCAACCGCACGCAATCACTGACGAGACGCAGCTGCCTATATAACACGATGGGACACTCGTTCACTCAACCGCACGCAATCACTGACGAGACGCAGCTGCCTATATAACACGATGGGACACTCGTTCACTCAACCGCACGCAATCACTGACGAGACGCAGCTGCCTATATAACACGATGGGACACTTCTAAAAAAAATTTATTTCCATTTATATAGTATTTAAGAATATTTCTTCTCCCATCGTGGAATTTGCATAAATATTACAATGCTGGCATGTTAAGGGTATTACCCGAGTTATTACTTAATACTGGTTGACTTAAGACAATACCGAGGAATTATCTCATTATTAGGTGAGGTTGCCAAGTTAGTTTTCGTTCAACTACAAAACACTTAAATGTTGAACTGAATTAAGGAAATTAAGGAAAATTAAGGAAATTAAGGAAAATTAAGAAAATTTAGCTTGTTCAGCACAAGTAACATGACATCCTGGAGGCCAGATTCACGAAGCAGTTACGCAAGTACTTACGAACGAGTACATCTTTCCTTAATCTTTGACGGCTTTGGTTACATTTATTAAACAGTTTACAAGCATGAAAACTTGCCAATCAACTGTTGTTATTGTTATAAACAGCCTCCTGGTGCTTCGGAGCTCATTAACTGTTTGATAATTGTAAACAAAGCCGCCAAAGATTGAGAAAAGATGTACAGGTTCGTAAGTGCTTTCGTGAATCTGGCCCCTGGTATCTCGACCAGCAATTAGTGGATGTGATGTATCTTAATACTCTAGGTTGTGGCAAAGACGGTGAATGGTGCCTATTATGTGGGCCTGCGGGCCGCTCCAAGCAACAGCCTGGTGGACCAAACTCTCACAAGTCAAGCCTGGCCTCGGGCCGGGCTTGGGGAGTAGAACAACTCCCAGAACCCCATCAACCAGGTGTGTCGTCGTGAAAAGAAAGCTGTATTTATGAAATTGTAAATTTAAATATATACCTAATGTCTGAAATAGCAGGCTATAGTCTCGCTAAACGATAGTATTGTGTAATTTTGTAAATTAGATCAATGGTAATTTTTTCTTGTGTAAGCAGCTTCCTCGCGATTAGGTAAATTTTGATATAAATTGTGTCAATAAGATTACCTTGGGTTGATTGTGGGGGAACAAGGTCCTTGTGGACAGGTCTCCGGACCCGGCCTCCTGGTCGATGGACTGACCAACCAGGCTGTTGAACGGCGCTGCTCGCAGCCTGACGCATGTATTACAGTCTGGTTGATCAGGTATAGCAAGGCCACATCTTTAACCCGCGCGGCGTACTTCTTGCTCCAAGCTGCCAATAACCCCGCCCAAGGGTCAAGCTTGCTCTTAGCTGCGGGCTGCTGGATACTAGCTGTAGGCGCCTAGCTGCAGGCTCCTAGCTCCTAGCTGCTGGCTCCTAGCTGCAGGCTGCTAGATACTAGTTGCAGGCGCCTAGCTGAAGGCGGCAGGCTCCTAGCTGCAGGCGCCTAGCTGAAGGCTGCAAGCTCCTAGCTGCTGGCTCCTGGCTGCAGGCTCCTAGCTACAGGCTGCCGGCTCCTAGCTGCAGGCACTTCTTGCACACTTAACCTGGCTCACGACGTGACTTCGCTCTTCTCCTTACACGGGGTCCAGTGACCCTCTCCTACCACACCGGTTTTAGTCTGCATGTTCCCCCGGCGTGTTGATTTAATGACTGGTCGACAGTCTCGACCAAACACTGACAAGCCTCGGAACACCCCCACGTGTAGTACACGTTTGGTCATGCTGCGTTACCGCTACCTTTTTCAATCTTGTGTTGATGATATCCTCAAAATGCATCCGGAGTCTGCCAGTGCAGACCGCTTATCACATGCCTCTGTATGACTAACCATCCTGTGTGATGGGGATTTTTTAGCATCACCTAGTTAGCTTTTTTGACAAACTGTACTCCACTTCATATAGTCTAGGGTAGCTGCACTAATGCAGATGTACCTATTTCTTAATAAACAAAAAAAATGCGTTACCGCTCCTACACACACCAACGCCAAGCACAAAGGTCACACCAGTCTATCTCTTCAAAATTACCCACCAAAACATGTCGAAAAATGCTTTCATATCACTTAATCTTTTCTCACAAACTGGTCACACACACACGACGACGGCATGTCGACCGAATGGGAGTGAGTAGAGTACTGTTCATGCTCTGACCAGCACTCATTACCTCGCCCGGTAATTCTGATTGGCTAACAGAATTCCCGCCACCGGACGAGCCACACCGGGCTGACCGTTAACGACCTTCACGGTCGTTAACCTTGTTCTCCCTGTAATATTGAAAGTAATATCCAGAATGCCCAATGTTATTCTGAAGAAAAAATCTCACGCCCTATATAAATCTCACGCCCTATATAAATCTCACGCCCTATATAAATCTCTCGCCCTATATAAATCTCACGCCCTATATAAATCTCACGCCCTATATAAATCTCTCGACCTCAACTTGCATTTCAACGTCAGCCTTGTCAGTTGCAACTTTGTAATTGACTGTGATCTTTCACTCGCATGTCAAATCTAAGAAACAGAGATAGGGCGTAAGTGAATTATAAGAATGTGATAAGTGTGTGTAGTGATTAGTGTACGATTAGTGACCCCGATATCTGAGGCGATATCTGGGACGATATGGGGATCATAATAGGATCAAACCCGCATCTCTGGACTTTTGATCGCATCGTATAGTCCAAGCACCTGCTCAAGCCTGTGATAAGAGACCTGACAGGAGCACACTGAACCAGCCTCGACACCACCTTGCTTGTTTGATAGGGTTTTGAGAATAGTTCTACTCCGCCAAGCTGTGTCCACAACTAACCTGCTCAACTACCCCGAAACCATCAAAACCTGTCTCGCGTTTTGTTGCAACTACCTTGACAGTTCAACATTTTCACAATCTCATGCAATTGGAGAACATGCCACAATCACCTCTGATTTAGATTTCAATCTCTCTCATATACTAGCCTCTGTAGCGCAATCTGGTTGATAACTGGATGATAACTGGTTGATGGGGTTCTGGGAGTTGTTCTACTGCCCAAGCCCGGTCAGAGGCCAGGCTCGACTTGTGAGTTTGGTCTACTAAGCTGTTGCTTGGAGCGGCCTGCAGGCCCACATACCCACCACAACCCGGTTGGTCCGGCACTCCCTGAAGGAAACAATCTAGTTTCCTCTTGAAGATGTCCACGGTCGTTCCGGCAATATTTCTTATGCTCGCTAAACTAATCTAAACGATTCCTCCGTTTCAGATATTGTCACACCTTCGTAATGCTGCAATATACTGACCTGCAAGCAAGAGGTTGCAGCAATGTCAGCATGAAGAGAGTAAGTCACAATAACGTGACCGTTCTAGACCCGTCTCAAGTCGAAGTGGTTGTGCCTCAAGAAGCCAGGACGAGCCGAAACCTTGCTACTTGAATTTTTCTTGTGGCAATTGGGTACTTCAGCGTCAAATTGTTTCATGCAGTAGATAGTTGTAAGGATCTCTAGCATAACTGATATTATGCTACATTCACACACTAATAAATTAGATATTCACCGTTTTAACAACTTTAGCAACAACAAAATTTATACAAAAATAAAAAAAGGGCTAAATACACACACACACTCAATCCTAGCAAATGGCCAAGTTATTTTAATGCGCGATTTATGTCGTCAATATCTTTCAACTAAAACCATTAGGCAAATATTCCAGGAAACAAAAATCTGGGTTATAATTCTCCAAGGGTCAGTTTGTCAGTGTGTTTACTCGCCATCAAAGACAGTCGGAACGAAATGAATTTGGCATTTAGACTTGGGTGAAGGAATTATTTCAGTCACAGTTTAAATTGTCAACTACAAGACGAGAGTTTGGGGGCAAAATAGTTTATAGACTTCTTTGTTGTGCATCCCGTGACACAGGCTCGGTGCCAGGCCTCTTTTGTTCACACCCACACTATATGGATCAGCCGGGGTGTGGTGGGTATGTGAGCCTGCGGGCCGCTCCAAACATCAGCCTGGCGGACCAAATTCTCACAAGTCGCGCCTGGCCTCAAGCCGGGCTTGGGGAGAAGAACAACTCCCAGAACCCCATCAACCAGGTATACGAATCGTTCACAGACCAGTGATCTTCATTTGTGTCCAGGGTTCTCCCACCCAGCAATAATCAGCTGCTTTTCCAGCCATTCGATCATCACTAATCACCACATTTCCCAGAAACATCCCCATGATTAAGAAAATAATGAGTAACGTAGACACAAAGTGACATACGCAGTTAATTAAAACACATTAGTCCTTTAACGCTGGCAAGTTAACTAATAATGTAACAGTTAACAGACTAAATGTAACTGCCTACGTTACATTATTACATGGTTACCTTCACACACAAATGGCTTGTCGATCTAAATCCTGTCGAAATCAGATCCTTGACATACGA
The DNA here is from genome assembly GCF_040958095.1 of Procambarus clarkii. Lineage (NCBI taxonomy): Eukaryota > Metazoa > Arthropoda > Malacostraca > Decapoda > Cambaridae > Procambarus > Procambarus clarkii. The sequence goes on from NC_091205.1 coordinate 24,780,958, forward strand.
GTTGTGAGTTCAAAGTCAAACCTACCCTCTGAATCTGCCGAAACAATTGTAAATGTACAAAACCTCTACAATTATGAAATAAATCAAACCCCTCTGAGAACAATTAGAGACCAACACACAGAATGACAAACTAACCCCCTCCAGCATTTGCGGGACCATAATAAACCAAGAGTTTCCCTTTGCGCGCCATGAATGTGGAAAACTGGAGACGGCGGTGGTGGCGGCGGCGAGGCGTGTGTCGGAACAATATTGTGTAGGTAAGCTCATGTTGCTGCGCGAGGGCGCCTGACATCACACATTATCGTGTCCCAAGGCCACTACCACTCCTTCCCAACCTTCCAACCACATATTACACCACCACCATCAACCACCACCACTACTACGTACCCTGGAAACACAAACCGAAACTGTCTCTATTTTCCGCTTGTTACAACTTGTAATAAAGCTGTTACATCTTGGCTTAACGTGTTTATGACGTATTAGAACGTTAAATTTTTAAATTTTGCCCCGAGGGGCGAGTTTATTGGGCAGCGCCACTCATCTTGTGAGTGGACACACCGCCATAGCAGCATGTACAACACTCCCCAATAGGAAGAAAACTAGAACGTTGTTACAACTTGCCATATTGGTTGTTATAACTGGTTAGGTGTTAAAACTTGTTCGAACGTTGTACCAACGTCGTAGTTTCAGTGTGTGTTTGGCGGGTACCTACCTACTACAGCTGGACCACACAACACACGAAGCAAAGGAAAATTGGTTTACAAAAGTCCTTTTACCTTAGCACACAGTGAGGGAGGGAAGGGGGGTGTGGAGGAAGACGTGGGGGTGTGGAGGAGACGTGGGGGTGTGGAGGAGACGTGGGGGTGTGCGTGAGAGAATGTCGAGAGCGAGACTGTTCGTTGGGCTAGACACTAACGAGATCATTAGCGCCATTATAAACTACCCTTCTGGTTAGGTTTAAGTCTCTGCTGGAACCTTATCCGTTTAATATTCACGTGTATAGCTCGTCTCTTAAGTTATCCCGGCTGTGACACACACACGCACGACGCCCCTAAAGAATGCTTTCTTCTATTTAAAAGATCAAATGTGTGCAAAACGTGTTACTACAATGGTTAACGTAATATAATACGAGAAAACCAACAAGGGCCAATGCAAACTGACACTATATCGTCGAACACACGGATGAACAACCCAGCGGGTTTTCTTCCTATAGGGGAGTGTTGTACATGTTGCTATGGCGGTGTGTCCACTCACAAGATGAGTGGCGCTGCCCAATAAACTCGCCCCTCGGGGCAAAATTTAAAATTTAAATTTTGCTGCAATTCCCTATGCAGTCACAATAACTTAAATGAATAACGAGCGAACCAAAACGTGAAATTAAAAGTGACTACGTTTCGGTCCATCCTGGACCCTACATCAATCGTGATAAGGATTGAACACGGACCGACAAAGACTTTCAGGCTCTCAAGTCTGACCTAACCTCTGGCCAGGCTTGGGTAGAAGAACTCCCAGAACCCCATCAAGCAGGTATCCTTCAGTGTTATCTTGAGGTTATCTTTAGATGATTTCGGGGCTTTTTTTTAGTGTCCCCGCGGCCCGGTCCTCGACCAGGCCTCCACCCCAAGGAAACAGCCCGTGACAGCTGACTAACACCCAGGTACCTATTTTACTGCTAGGTAACAGGGGCATAGGGTGAAAGAAACACTGCCCATTGTTTCTCGCCGGCGCCTGGGATCGAACCCAGGATCACAAGTCCAACGTGCTGTCCGCTCGGCCGACCGGCTCCCCGACCGGTGTGGGTTGAGTTGGTAATTCCCTCTGCATGAACTAGCATGAACTTCCCTTGTATAGATAACTTAACTGTAGTAATATTGCAATCAACTATTCTACATTAAAATTAGCAACTGTTGACTAACACCGTCGTATGCATTAAGAACGAACCCATGAAGAAATTGACGAGGGTGAAAATATACAAGGTCCAATCTACACCAATGGCTGTATGGATCCCGGTAACTTGACAGCTGGAACTGCCGACACCAATTATGTCTTTCAAATAGAATACGAGGTAAGGGCCGAGTGAAAGTCGTGCCTTAGACACCAAGTCACATTAACAAGTTACTGCTACGTATTAGCAAGGACTGTAATGGGAGCAGTGTTGTGTACCGACAACGTACCCAGCCAAGTACCTTCTAGTCTGGCCAGGTCGATAGAAAATGTCATCATTACAGTAAACAAATCCTTAACTTTCACGGCTTAAACATTCATTTGATGCATCACGCTATTGTGATTTCTGTGTGTAAACATTACAGTGTTTAATTTTGCACTAACGTGCCGTATTTTTAACGGTATGGCCGATGCAATAAAAATGGGGGGAGGCGGCCCCCCGCCCCTCCTTTTTAAACCTAGCCCCGAGAGGCTAGGTTTAAATGTCATCCTGAAAAAAATTGTGCCAATCTCTTGGCAAGGAGCAATTAGTGTTGGTTACCTGGAACATACCTGGTTAGGGTTTCTGGAGTAGTTCTACTCCCCGATCACGACCTAGGGGTCAGGCTCGACTTGGGATAACTTGGTCCAATAAGGTGTTGCTTGGAGCGGCCCGCAGACCCACATACCACTACAGCCTGGTTGGTCCGGCATTTGATACCGGCTTGATGGGGTTCTGGGAGTTCTTCTAGTCCCCAAGGACCATTTCTTGTAATGGCAAGAATAGTTATGGCATAGCTTTAATAGATGGACCAACTTCCTTCAAATAAGAATTTGATCTCTCAGCCGTCTTGAGAAACTTGCTGCACTGCCAAGGGAGCAGCTTAATACAATATGTTGACCAAACCACACACTAGAAAGTGGAGGGACGACGACGTTTCGGTCCGTCCTGGACCATTTTTAAGTCGATTGTGAGAATGGTCCATTCTCAAGTCACGAATGACTTATCATTCGTCAAGAATATGCAACCCATCCTCCGAACTGACAGTACGTTTTAATACTAAGTGTAATAAGTACAATTAACTGATATACATAGTACATAATTGCACTTATACATAGTACATAATTGCACTTATGGGGCTCTGTACATTTACCTCTCCATTTTTGGAGGACGGGCTGCAACGTAGATGCTTCTTACATGGTTGTCGTGATGCAAACACAGTGTAAGGTCGAACAGCAGAAGCGTAAGCTGAGGCTACCAGGAGGATGTGAAATCAACCAGTTAAGCTGTTTGGAGAAGCGTTTATAGTCTGGTGATGGTGGTGGTAGTGCGACTTGTTGAGCTCGACTGGGAGGGGAACCGAGGGTAGGGGAGGGTAGGGAAGGGGGTGGAGGCAAGGAGCAGCAGAAGGAAAGCAGGTGGCGAGTAAGAGATGAAGGAAAGGGAGGTTTGTAAGGGGTTAAAAATGTGTCAGGAGAGATCAATGGTTTTGTAAATAAATAGCGCGTGAAGGTGGTTTATATATTGGAACGAGGTGCAATATGGATGATTGAGGTTATATTATTAGCAGGGTTTGTTTTGAGATGCACTGGGCTGTTTCTAGTTGGAGATCAGAGGGGAGTGTGTGGCCCTGCAACCCGTTCTCGCACTTTCGTATAGTCAATATTGACTTATTAAATACGTGCATATGTGACATACTAATTTATTGTGAATATTTTAGTTTACCTTAGAGCTTCATAGAAAACACCAACCTTACCTAACCTTCTTAGTATGTTTAGATAAGCATCTTATGGCTTTGTAATTACAATTATTACTTAACCTATTATAGGTATAGGTTAAGTAATAATTGTAATTACGAAGCAATAAAATGCTTAAACATACTAAGAAGGTTAGGTAAGGTTGGTGTTTACTATGAAGCTTTTCAAGGTAAGCTAAAATATTCACAATAAATTAGTATGTCACATATGCACTTATTTAATAAGTCAATACTGACTAAGAAAGTGCGAGAACGGTTGGGCCGTGAACAGGTAGGAGACGTACAGGTGACCCCTGATCCTACAGGTGCCACGGACGGACGGACGGACGGACAGCTGCACTATACAGGGACAAAGACGGATAGATACAGAATAATATAACCACATCCACAAGACAGCCAGTGTTATAAGCTACCATACCTTAAGGTGCTTCCGGGGCTTAGCGTTCCCGCGGCCCGGTCGTCGACCAGACCTCCTGGTTGCTGGACTGATCAACCAGCTTAACAAAAACAGGAAAAACTACCTACCCCGTTTAATTTATAATGCCACCCCTACCCTATATTCTCCCTACCCTAAGGGAGTAGGGAGTTGCCCGTCCTCCTAACGTTTCCCAACGTCAAGAAACAGTCGTACTAAAATCCCCTCTCTTAACCTACCAGAGGCCATAAAACAGAAAACGGGACAGTATATCAATTTCGCGACCCACTACCATCTTCTAGTAGGACGATTTTTGACCTTGGAGTATACGTCAAAATGCGACGTTCTATTAGGAGATCGGATTGCTCCCCCCCCCAGTTTACACAGTTTATACACAGCCTCCCACACAGGGCCCCCATACGGGCTCACCATAGCCCGTGCTACTTCGGAACTTTTATTTACAGCTGAATCTAAACAAACAACAACAGGCTCCTGTCTACTGCAGTTACCCCCCCCCTCCCACCCCTGCCTCCACACCAAATGCTGCTCCCCACCACCCCCCTCCCCTCCCCTCCCCTCTGCTCCCCTCCCATCCCCTCTGCTCCCCCCAACTCCCCTCCCCTCTGCTTCCCCCAACTCCCCTCCCCTCTGCTTCCCCCAACTCCCCTCCCCTCTGCTTCCCCCAACTCCCCTCCCCTCTGCTTCCCCCAACTCCCCTCCCCTCTGCTTCCCCCAACTCCCCTCCCCTCTGCTTCCCCCAACTCCCCTCCCCTCTGCTTCCCCCAACTCCCCTCCCCTCTGCTTCCCCCAACTCCCCTCCCCTCTGCTCCCCCCAACTCCCCTCCCCTCTGCTCCCCCCAACTCCCCTCCCCTCTGCTCTGCTCCCCCCCAACTCCCCTCCCCTCTGCTCCCCCACCCCTACGCCCCCTCCCCTCTGCTCCCCCCACCCCTACGCCCCTCCCCTCTGCTCCCTCCCAACTCCCCTCCCCTCTGCTTCCCCCCCCCACCCCATCATTTCACCAGAGCCACCCTTCACCAAGTACCCCCAACTTCTTGCTTTCAAATCATCTCTTCATTGCATCCACTCTTCTACAACTCTGCCCCCCCCCCCCACCATCCCCCCAGACGCGCGCAACAATCCCACTCCCCCCCCCACCCTACCTTTCTACCCCTGCAACACTGATCCTGGGGACCAGATTCACGAAGCAGTTACGCAGGTACTTACGAACCTGTACATCTTTCCTCAATCTTTAGCAGCTTTGTTTACAATTATTTAACACTTCAATGAGCTCCGAAGCACCAGGAGGCTGTTATAACAATAACAACAGTTGATTGGTAAGTTTCCATGCTTGTAAACCGTTTAATAAATATAACCAAAGCCGTCAAAGATTGAGGAAAGATGTACACGTTCGTAAGTACTTGCGTAACTGCTTCGTGAATCTGGCCCCTGGCTCCCAGCACTGCCCTATTAGCCTGGTAACCCTCCCTCAGTGTTACCAACTCCTCCACCCCAAGCCCCATCTCCCTCACCCTCTCCCACATTAACACAGCCGTAAGTGTATGGTTTCAGAGCATTAAAATCTCGTACACTAAGAGCAGATGGAGCAACATAACGTAAGAGCCGAGAGAAATTACTGAAGATGAAACCTGACAGCAACAGCAGAAAATGCTAAATGCAATGACTACAATGTAGTCATTGCAGTTAGTGTAGTCATGTAGGTTGGGCCCACTAAGTGTTGCTTGTTTCTGTTTTACTTGGGCGAAATACGAGTATTTTTTATAACGACGGCCAAATAGGTAGGGCCTCCGTGGACAATTCAATACAGTGCAGGCGAGGAGTCACAATAACGTGGCTAAAATATGTTGACCAGACCACACACTATTAGGTGAAGGGACGACGACGTTTCGGTCCATCCTGGACCACTCACAATCGACTTGAGAATGGTCCAGGACGAACCGAAACGTCGTCGTCCCTTCACCTTCTAGAGTGTGGTCTGGTCAACACAGGTGCGTTATGCCACCGTATAAACACGCCCTCCTGCTCCACTTCCCAACCAAGGTCTAGCCAATTCATTGCCAACTATAATAAAAACATACTTGCCTTCACACCACTTGCAAGAGTAAAATATAGCCTAACACATTGATATCTTAATGTGTAAAACCTGCAGGGGCCTGACAGCCGAGTGGACAGCGACCAAGATTCGTAGTGCTAGGATCCGGGGATCGATCCCCGGCGGCGGCGGAAACAAATGGGCAGTTTCTTTCACCCTAATGCACCTGTTCACCTACCAGTAAATCGGTACCTGGGACAGACAACTGCTACGGGCTGCTGCTTTGTGGGGGGGAAAACGGTGATTGACAGTTGAGAGGCGGGCCTAAGAGCCAGATCTCAACCCTGAAATTAGGCTTATCTAATCCCCCCCCCCCGACACCTCAGGTCAGCCCGGGGGGGGAGGACACCTATCTACTGGTCGGGGTAAGTGTATCAGTAATACGCGCTCAACCGTTTCTGTCCCGCCCGAGGATCGAACCCAGGCTCCTAGATTGTGAGTCCAGGGCGTAGACTATTGCACCATAGCCCAGGAACAGGTCAACTTTCCACAGGTTAGTCCCATGGAAGACAAGTTTACCCAACCACACACCGAACTGGCAGAGTCTAACGACATTGGACGAGATGTCGCATCTCGTTACATGTTCCCCCTCACCTTGAGAGAGTGAGTTCCAGGTCGACGACGACGATAAAGAATATGAACGTCGAACGTCTCGATACCATCTGATGGGTAGGGTGCCGCCCACCTATCACTCATTCTCCCTCACTGCTCCTGCAAATGTCACTCAGGCACTGGTGAGGTTCCCAGCACCATCTACCACCGCTACCATCTGCCTATCCTCCACTGCAAGCAACCAAGCAAGGAAGAGCCCAGGAAGAGACTAGGAAACAAGGAAGGAAGTAATAAATCCCCAAGAGCCGTGATGAGGGTGCGAACTTACGAAGCAAGGAAGAGACTAGGAAACTTGAGTGATAGGAGAGTGAAGGCAAGAGGGGAGCCACCACCACCACTACTGACAGCAGCAGCAGCAGCAGCAGCAGGAGCGCCTCTCTTGACACTGGCGGGTGATAAGGGCGCCCCTCAGGCCTGCTGCATGTTACCTTCTCTCCGGCCGCGCCTTCACAACTCCCCCCCCCCACCCCACACTCCCACCCCTATCACCTACTGGGTCAACTCCCCCCACTCTCCCATCGGTCGGGTGCTTCCTTCCCCTCCCTCCCCTGGGTGTACTCTCCGCCTGCCCATTCTCCCCATGTAGCTGTGAAACCTCCCACAGCTGGTGGCCCAAGAGCCTCTATTTACTAGATGAAAACCCGGCCCCACAGCACTTAATTCCCACTTGAAATACTGACCAGAAATCTCCCCCCTAATAACTGCATAAAAAAATTGTGTGTATATCAGTAAATAAAATAAATCGCCTTCATGTATTGGAAGCCTCGGGGAGTGTATATGTATATGCAACACAGTATTCATCTATACACGCCCATATATAGTGAAATATATGTGGAAAAACCTCACACACTCACAGCTCCCTGACAAGAGAGCAAGCTTAGCTTAGCTGCCAACACCCACACATCGTGTCAGCAAGGCGGACAGCCCGCCAGCTTTCATACCTCTCACTGTATTCCCCATTCCAAAACTTCCCTTCACCTGTACCTCACCATCCTCTTTACTAACCCCCCCCCCACCAGCCCCCTTCCCATGAACAGGTGCACAGTCCCCCCCCCCACAATCTCCAAGCCTCCCCCCCACGTCGGAAATTGAAGTCTTTACCTGCCATCAATCAATGCATCGATTTTCAATTGGATGCAGCGGCTAGGTAGGTAGTCCAGATTCTGAAGTTCAAGTGAGAAAGATCGAGCCAAAATTCAAACCTTCCTCCCTCCCTCTCTTCCTTCCTATTCTCTAAACACCTCAAATTGTGACACCTGTAAATAATCTTCTAATTAAAATCCCCCAGCGACCTTAAATTTAGTTTACAATCGAGATCTGTCAATATAAGCATTTTAAATAGTCCTAAAAAATTAAAATGCCACACTCCTTTCTCTACACGAATGGGTATATCGTGCAAAATAAATTTGTAAAGAATGGCATAAATATTCTGTAAACACTTTATAGGACGTTATAGTGCTTATTAAAGTTGGGGCGCCCCCCCCCCCCACTCCAAAGTCGCCAGCTCGCATGCTTGAACACTTAAAATAACGAATAGTTTACATTCGTTATTAAAACAGAACATAACATGTTCTGTTTTACACCAAATTAATCACATTTTACATTTTGATATACACCAAATCACATTTTTAAAAATTGCTGTTTTTAGTGTTCTATTTTGTGTTGTGAATTTGAAACTTTATTAATCAAGATATTTTTACTCATTTACATAATTCGTTCATATTCTAACCGTACTCTTCGTCTTGGTATATTGAAATTATTGACTTTAAGAATGAAGAAAGAAATTATGACTTTCAAATCTCACTTCATAAGGTTTCTAATTCCTTGAATTAAGTCATTCTTATCTATACGCATGCTTCTAAATCTATGTCCATTCCACAGTATGGTGACCAAAGATGTATCTACTCCGAGATAAGTAGTAGACCCAAAACAATCTATCACCATTGATATGCTTCAGTCGTTCAGTATACTCTAACATGGACCTTTGGTGCCTCATTGGAGAGGGGGAGAGGGGAGAGTTGCCCAGCAGCTGGAAGACGGCACATCGGATACCAATATACAAGAAGGCGAGGAGTCTCAATAACGTGGCTAAAGTATGCTGACCAGACCACACACTGGAAGGTGAAGGGACGACGACGTTTCAGTCCGTCCTGGACCATTCTCACAATCGACTTGAGAATGGTCCAGGACGGACCGAAACGTCGTCGTCCCTTCACCTTCTAGTGTGTGATCTAGTCAACAATATACAAGAATGAAGACAGGCAGGAGGGACTGAAATACAAACTTGCCGTGTAACAAACATACTCTGCAAAAAAATAGATAGAATATTATTTGAAAAAAAAGCACAAACCCAGCATTAGGAATATAACATTTAGAAAAAGAAGCTGGTGTTGTACGACAAACTGGTGACAATACGTGAAGAAGGTGAAGAGCAAGGGAACAAAGAATAACAAAGATAGAGAGAGAGCCAGCAAGCACAGCAAGATCTGTGGCACGCCAGCCACTGATCATCTCCCTTCTCCCCATTCTCCCCCCAACAAGGTGTTGGTCACCTTGTGCTGGGAGATGGGGTAGAGATGGGGTGGTGAAAGGCAGCAGGCCGGCGGTGGTGTTGTGAAACACTCAATGCAGGAGCAAGAAGGAGGCTGGAAAGAGGATGGTGGAATGAAGACGCCATCATTATATTAGCAGATAACCCGAAGCTGGTAAAGATGAAGACGGAGCTACAAGCAGTGAAGAAAAAGGGGGGTCACCCCCAACCCCCCCACTAGGATACCGTCTCCCAAGTGTGACCCGGACGACGTGCCATTCCCAGGGCGTCACCCTGAGGGTCAGATCGATCACCCTCGGCCCCGGTGCTGCTGCTGAGACGCAGGAAGAGCAGAGGGGAGGTGAAGATGGTGTGACGTGAGGCAAGAGACAAGTGAGAACGGAAGGGAAACTGGGAAATGGCAGGGTGATGGGGGGGGGGGGGGGGGCAAAGGCAGGAAATGTCACATGGAAGATTGGACTCACGTGGCAGGGGGGGGGGGGGGAAGATAGCAGCGTGACACACTACTACAACAAGTGCCTGACCAACCGTGCTGTAGTGATCTGCACAACAAGTACCGTGCGGACAGCTCCACTCAACAGTCTGTCGGATCCAGTTATCGCAAGTCAAAGCCGGACTTGGGGAGTAGAACAACTCCCAGAACCCACTCCAGGTATGGTGTAGGAAGGTGAGGGGGGGGGGGGAAGTATACATGAGGGCGGGGGGAGGGTGTTCACATTTATCCAGGTAAGGGGTATTCCTTGCCGGAATAGCATACTCTCGCACTGGCCTCTGTAAATAATACATACTATTTAATAAATAACAACTTTACCATTTTAAAAATGGTAAATATAAATTTCCTAAACAGTAATAGTTCACTATTAAACAGTAAAGTAAATAATGGATACTGTATACTACTTACAGGAGGCCAGTATGTATACTCAAGACTATAACCACGAGCCGGTCGGCAGAGCGGACAGCACGCTGGTCTTGGGATCCTGTGGTCCCGGGTTCTATCCCGGGCGCCGGCAAGAAACAATGGGCAGAGTTTCTTTCACCCTGATGCCCCTGTTACCTAGCAGTAAATAGGTACCTGGGAGTTAGTCAGCTGTCAAGGGGCTGCTTCCTGGGGGTGGAGGCCTGGTCGAGGACCGGGCCGCGGGGACACTAAGCCCCGAAATCAAGATAACCCAGTGTATAAATGTTGTTCTAATGGGCGGCAGTTTGGCCATCTCTCCACCTGGACCACACTAACGAGCCTGGTATTATAATTACGCTACATCTTTCTCCAAGCTTCAGCCACATCTTTCTCATCCCACTGTTTATCATTCCCTTTCTCTGCCTCATTACCTCTTGTTGCGGGTGAAAAAAAATACTTTTTTATCACTGAAGACACGGAAGAAAACATCATCCCAGGGTAAGATTTTTGTCTAATGGTTAGGGAAAACACGTGAATAAGGGAGGGAGGACACACATGCAAAAGGGAGAGAGGAAACGCTTGCAAAAGGGAAGGAGAAAACACATGCAAAAGGGAAGGAGAAAACACATACTAAAGGGAAGGAGAAAACACATGCAAAAGGGAAGGAGAAAACACATGCAAAAGGGAAGGAGAAAACACATGCAAAAGGGAAGGAGAAAACACATGCAAAAGGGAAGGAGAAAACACATGCAAAAGGGAAGGAGGAAACACGCGCAAAAGGGAGGGAGGACCCAAGCGCGCGCAGATAAAAACGACATTTGAGACAAAAAACAAAACATACCCGGGAAGCGCCACCGCTCCTCTACTTACTTTTGATGGGGCGACCGTTGGGAGCCTCGCCTTCAAAAAAAAGAGAAAGAAAGTTGGCATAAGAAACATGACACAGCTATCAACAAGTCTTGACAACCTACAACACAATATCTGACTAGCTAGCCCCTTGTCACTATGGTATTGACACGTTCAAGAATTATTTGACTTCAGCCACACACAAAAATATGGGTATAAATGGACATTACATGATTACGAAGTTTAAATTTAAACTGCGCTAGGCTGTTGCCGACTTGTTTGTCTTCGATACTTGAGCACAGAGACAAAACCGAAGCCTACTTTCACCCTGATGTAAGTTGGTATAGAACTTGTACCAGCTCCATCTTTATGTTCTACGGTGTGTTCACAACTTGGCCGACTTCGCTTCTTTGTAAGGCACTGCTGCTGCTGCTGCTGCTGCTGCTGCTGCTGCTACTGCTGCTGCTGCTACTGCTGCTGCTGCTGCTGTATGATTATGTAAAAATGTATGTATGAAAAATGTATGATTATGTAAAAATCCACTTTCTGTTGTGCACTGCCACAAAAGGACACGGATGGGTTCATAAGAGATGCAGCATAAAAATAATATAAAAATCGTTTTTCATTCTTTAAAATGGACAAGCAAATTTTGGATAAATTGTTAGGACGTCGTCCAGGACACCCGAGTCAATGAAAGTTATTTATTTATTTATTTTATTTATATATATACAAGAAGGTACATTGGGATTGTGAGGATACATAGCATAGTAATTACATTCTTGTAAAGCCACTAGTACGCGCAGCGTTTCGGGCAGAAGTTGGTGGTACAGCAGGCCAGGCCAGGCCAGGCCAGGTTAGGTTAGGTTAATACAGACGATACTGCACACTCCTCTCACACTCCAAGACTACATCTTTAACCTTGCAGCTGCTGGCTCCGGCACCACAATCTACATATTACACATACCTCCACTCCATGAGAACAGTATGCAACAGCCACATTAGTAACGGGTGGAGGATACTCTGCTATTTACAAACATGAATGCATAAAAATGTACCCCAAGGGATCAAAGGTAAGTAACACAAAGCCTACGTGGCTCGCATCAAGCACCTTTTCATGCATACTCTGTTTCACCAGTGGAAGCCACATAGAGGTCCTCTCTCTCTCTGTCCCTATTCCGTAAATTATTAAACAAAAGACATTTCATACGCTATCAAGTGGATTTGTAAATCAGGTTGCCAGCAAACATTGATGAAATAATTGCTTGATATTGCTTTTGTTTAATAGAACAATGGTCTCTCTAAACCCCCATGCTTCTTTCCGGTCAATTATTCAGGTGAAAGGTCAGACTCGGAGGTCGGAACAGGATGGCCAAGCCCATCTATTGCATTTTTCAATCACGGTAGTCTAGTTTTTAACCCCCCCTCTCTCTCTCTCTCTCTCTCTCTCTCTCTCTATATATATATCTCTCTATATCTCTCTCTCTCTCTATATCTCTCTCTCTATATATATATATATATCTCTCTCTATATATATATATCTCTCTCTCTATATATCTCTCTCTCTCTCTCTATATCTCTCTCTCTCTCTCTCTCTCCCTCCTTCCTTCCCAGAATTCACGCCAGTTACCTTGAGTTTCATGTATCTGGTTTTTACCTGAAGAGGGTCTCTAGAGTTCTACTCCCAGAGCCCGGCCTGAGGCCAGGCTAGACTTGTGATAACTTGGTCCAACAGGCTATTGCTTGAAGCTTCCCGTAGGTCCACATATCCACAACATCCTGGTTGGTCCGGTACTTCTTGCAAGAACTTACTAGTCTGTTTAGGGAAAACACTGACTGGGGACTAATCTTTCTAATCTTTACCTATTCACCCAGCAGGGATTAGGGACCTGGGTGTAAACCCATTGATGGATCGTGTTCCAAGAAAAACAACTTGCCGGATAAGGCAGGCATTTCCAACCATTCTATCAACTGGCCACGAGTGGTGGCAGAGGGACATGTCGAGGCCTGAACCACGTAGCCGACAGAAAGCAATACTTTTCCAGTTTGTTCACTGTGTTAATTGCAATCAATGGCTATATTAGACTGTGACGAAAATAAGTAGAGGCAAATCAAATTAAAAATACAATTATGCCTCTTTCCTTCCCGTTCAGAGCGAGATTATGAAATACTTTCCACTTGTTCATCAGTTCAACTAAGTGTTATACATTATGAGCAGTGATATTAGGCATGGCTGAAACAAATCCCCCCCCCCGCACGCACGTACACGCACACGCACACACACAAACACACACCCACACACACACACACACACACACACACACACACACACACACACACACAGGTAAGACCAATCCTGGAGTATGCGGCCCCAGCATGGAGCCCGTACCTTGTCAAGCACAAGACGAAGCTGGAAAAAGTCCAAAGGTATGCTACTAGACTAGTCCCAGAACTAAGAGGCATGAGTTATGAGGAAAGGCTGCGGGAAATGCACCTCACGACACTGGAAGACAGAAGAGTAAGGGGGGACATGATCACAACCTACAAAATCCTCAGGGGAATCGACCGGGTAAACAAGGATGAACTATTCAACACTGGTGGGACGCGAACAAGGGGACACAGGTGGAAGCTGAGTACCCAAATGAGCCACAGAGACGTTAGAAAGAACTTTTTCAGTGTCAGAGTAGTTAGTAAATGGAATGCATTAGGAAGTGATGTGGTGGAGGCTGACTCCATACACAGTTTCAAATGTAGATATGATAGAGCCCAGTAGGCTCAGGAATCTGTACACCAGTTGATTGACGGTTGAGAGGCGGGACCAAAGAGACAGAGCTCAACCCCCGCAAGCACAATTAGGTGAGTACACACACACACACACACACACACACACACACACACACACACACACACACACACACACACACACACACACACACACACACACACACACACACACACACACACACACACACACGAAAAAAGTAAAACTTCGATCCTTCTCCGGATGATTATCGAACTGAAAGTGAGAAACCGGCTTTTGGATTCGCACCTCTCGACTCGAGTAATGATACTGGATGCCCCCCACACGTTACTCTCTCTATTGATGTGTTGGTTTACTGTTTATTTGGTCAAGTCGCGTTACATTTTGTTTGTGTCGCTGGAGAAGTTGGCAGAGGTGGGAGCACCACAAGCAGGCCAGCGCCTCGCCCAGGGGCTGCTACCATAAACAGAACCAATGCCAAGATCATCGAGGTGAAGGACAGGCTGTTGGATCGCGAATACAAGACTGCTGCGATAAAGCCTTCCAAGTGGGGAAGTATACCTGCTTGATGGGGGATACCTGCTGGATACCTCATTATTGGGGTTCTGGGAGTTCTTCTCCCCACGCCCGGCCCGAGACCAGGCTGGATTTGGGATAACTTGCTCCAACAGGCTGTTGCTTAGCCCGAAGGCCCACATATCCAATCGTTTCCATTTTCCAATCGGCCCAAATATCCAACCATTTTCAAGACAATCGACTTGAGAATGGTCCAGGACGGACCGAAACGTCGTCGTCGTCCCTTCACCTTCTAGTGTGTGGTCTGGTCAACTTACTTTAGCCACGTTATTGTGACTCATCGCCTGCATATCCAATACATTTTCAACAAGGTGGAGAAGGCACTTAACGCACCAGTGCAGACTTATTCCGTCACTATTGTTAATGATGCGACCCCGACAGCTTTGGAGAGAGAGACTCCATGAGCCACTACTACCACCTCCAAAGTGTTGGGCTCTGTACGTATGGCTGGGACCTTTCACACCTCCTCTTTACCACACTCCATGGACCTTTCTCCTACAAAACATCACACACAAAAAAAGGCAGATGAAGTGAACCACCTCGGGTGTCGCGGGTCCGTCCTGTTCTGTGGCCGCACTTTCTCCACCCCACAATCTCTCCAGCACTCTTGCTTCACTTCTACCTCTTTCTCCCCATTTTCCCATCCCATTACCTCCCCTCCCCCACCACCATTTTCCACCCGTCCACAACTCAACTTTCATCCACCCTTCCTTCCCCTGTACTAACCTTCACCCTCCCCAACACACTTTTGCTTGTGTACACACATCTTGTACTCGCCCAACACCCTCATTCTCTAATGCCACGTGTCGACCAGTGCACACGATGCCTCGTAACAGCTCAACCTTCTCGACCGTCCAGTAACAATACACAAACATCTTCTCTTAATTAACCTTCCCGCTCGCTTCCCACAACATTAAGATTTAAAACCGTCTCCTGTCTGGTGTAGACGTCTGGTTCCAGCACCTCCCTCATCACAATCGACTTGAGAATGGTCCAGGACGGACCGAAACATCGTCGTCCCTTCACCTTCTAGTGTGTGGTCTGGTCAACATAGACGGCCAAACTGCTTCGCCTCCACCCCTAATACCACAACCATTACTGCTTAACACCACAAAGGAAATAAAGTAGACTCAACATGGACTGACATCTACATAACCATAGACAACAAGGCATTAGAGCAGGAGACTCCTGCATCTCAGAATTCATAACATGGCCCTATATGCCACGGAACTCAAAACACTTCTGTCATATACACACGTTTTCCGAAAGACCTCGACGAATGCAACCATGTTGACCAGACCACACACTAGAAGTTGAAGGGACGACGACGTTTCGGTCCGTCCTGGACCATTCTCAAGTCGAATGCAACCATGGTGCTATTACACACAAATTAAATTAGATAAATAGAAAGACGGCTCTTCAATTTCCTAGCAAACAGAACCCAAAGAGTAATAGTCATTAAAGTAACATCCGAATCATCCACCGTGAAAAATTTAATCCCCCAAGAGTACTGTGTACTTTTCAGTACTTCAGTCTCGCATCATACAGGGACAAAGGACACAAACCATAGTACCGTATCATCCTCTGAAGATTAACATACTAAGATTTATACGAGTAGACCATATATAGGACACAACAAACCTCCAAAACTTATATAAATCAGGTTTTCCAATACGCCACAGAAACCATCTCTTCTTATCTTGAGATGATTTCGGGTCTTTTTAGTGTCCCCGCGGCCTGGTCCTCGACCAGGCCTCCACCCCCAGGAAGCAGCCCGTGACAGCTGACTAACACCCAGGTACCTATTTTACTGCTAGGTAACAGGGGCATAGGGGGAAAGAAACTCTGCCCATTGCTCAACTTTAGATTGTTTCAGTTACTCTGCTACAGCAAAATCGAAAACCCATATAAAACGCAATCAGAGATAACAGAGATAACATCTCTGTTATCAGTTAACAATCAGAGATAACAGAGATAACAATCAAATCACACAAAACAAAGAACAAGTAACTAAAACGATTTGGGAGTAATCATGTTGGAAGACCTTACTTTAAAAAAAAAAAAAGTAGCCGTCACTAAGAAATGAGACTGGACAATACGAACCTTTCAAACAAGAGATACCAAACCACAAAGTATTTTCATGACAATAGTCCTCTCTAGGGTGGAATATAGAGATAACAGGAACCAGCAACAGGTGTAATATAGAG
>NC_091205.1:24802611-24865111 GCF_040958095.1 Procambarus clarkii
ACACTAGAAGGTGAAGGGACGACGACGTTTCGGTCCGTCCTGGACCATTCTCAAGTCGATTGTGAATGATCGACTTGAGAATGGTCCAGGACGGACCGAAACGTCGTCGTCCCTTCACCTTCTAGTGTGTGCTCTGGTCAACATTCTTCACCCACGTTATTGTGACTCATCGCCTGCAGTTTAGACATCTTCCCGAAGCTGTCGTGAGGCACGAGTCGTGGCAGAGTTTGAGGAAGTTTCCTCAAGAGTTTGAGGAAGTTTCCTCAAGAGTTTGAGGAAGTTTCCTCAAGAGTTTGAGGAAGTTTCCTCAAGAGTTTGAGGAAGTTTCCTCAAGAGTTTGAGGAAGTTTCCTCAAGAGTTTGAGGAAGTTTCCTCAAGAGTTTGAGGAAATAATCATTTTTGTATACCCTGGAGGCATAAGCCATCATAAAATAGCACTCGCTACCCAGAAACAAAATAATTGTTTCACCTGAAACTGTAGCTAGTTACTCTATACTTAACACCTTATAATTCTTTCCACAAGTTCACTAGCTTAAATTTACTTTCATTTGTCCAGCTCTCCGACCAGAGAAGTGCTTTATCAAGCAGCCTCCATATACCAAACTCTTACAGCTTTTCTTGATCATGTCGGCTTATTTTGTACTAAACAGTATACAAGCTTTGAATGAACAAAGCCACAAGGGCCGTGACAGGGGTTCGTACTTACGTCCGAGAGGATCCTAAGACGCTGTCTTAATCGACTGAGCTGAAGGCAGCGTCTGGGATCCTCTAGGACGTAAGTTCGAACTCTCGTCACGGCGCTTGTGGATTTGTTCATTTGATGCATCACGCTATTGTAATTTCTGTGTGTAATGAAGCTTTTAAGTTTTACAACCACAGGTTATTATGGCTATAGACTACTTTATAGCGCCTCGGAAGGGAAGGGAACCATTTGGATGGGGGGATTATCAGGGAAAACGCCAAGCCATCACGACTATATAGCACTTGGAAGGGGTCAGGATAAGGATTTGGGTTGGGACGGGGGGAAGGAATGGTGCCCAACCACTTGGACGGTTGGGGATTGAACCCCGACCTGCATAAAGCGAGACCGTCGCTCTACCCTCCAGCTCAAGTGATTGGGCCTTAGCGCTTTGGAACCCAAAAACTGGTTAATAAATTTAAACCAGGCTTTCATGGTCGAGGAAAGATATGTAGATGTTTCGTAAATGGACGCGGTGCTTTATAAATTCTGGCCCCGGCCATCTGGTCGACTCGACTGTGTGTGTATGCAGTTTACACCAGTTGTCTCCCCTTACTGTTTCCTATGGTAAACAGTTTGTCATATTCTCTCAATGTTAGGCATGCACGGTATGGCTGGGGGGGGGGGAGGGAAAGAGGGCATAGCTTTAATATTTGACCCAAGTTTTCTCCTCTCTTGGGTACCCAACCACTTGGGCTGGACGGTAGAGCGACGCTCTCGCTTCATGCAGGTCGGCGTTCGATCCCCGACCGTCCAAGTGATTAGGCACCATTCCTTCCCCTTACCTTGGTTACCTTGAGGTGCTTCCGGGGCTTAGTGTCCCCGCGGCCCGGTCGTCGACCAGGCCTCCTGGTTGCTGGACTGATCAACCAGGCTGTTAGACGCGGCTGCTCGCAGCCTGACGTACGAGTCACAGCCTGGTTGATCAGACCCTCGTCCCATCCCAAATCCTTACCTCGACCCCTTCCAAGTGCTATATAGTGGTAATGGCTTGGCGCTTCCTCCTGATAGTTCCACTTCCTCTCTTGGGCTTCCACAGATCTCCAGCATCAGCTCTTGATACTGGTAATGGCTCCAAAGGGCCACCACTTACGGGCTATTCATGCCCGTGCTACCTTTTGGGTGGCTTAATCTTCATCAATCAATCTATCTCGGTCATGTCCTGTACATTTGAGCGCTTATTCATTTTATGGACATTTATGTATAATACATTGTAGGCTACAATATGTTTTGAACATTTCATGTTGTATTTATCACCACGCTAAATACAACATGGTTGTATTTTAGCATACAGTGGTGATCATTATCAACAACACGCTTCCACTACACATATGGGGCATAAACGGCCGACCCCTCAGTGTTCAAGAGAGAACTTGACAAACACCTCTAAAAAAATGCCTGATCATGCAGGCTGTGACTTGTACGTCAGGCTGCGAGCAACCGCGTTCAACAGCCTGCTTGACCAGTTAAGCAACGATGAGGTCTGGTAGACAACCGGGCCGCGGAGACGCTAAAGCCCTGAAATCATCTCAAGGTAACGCTCCATTGTGTATCAATTTTCTTGCAAGTACCCCACATATTGGACACTCTGCCTTTGCTTGAGGGAGAAACATTTTTATTTTGATACAGGTCATTATTTGTATATAATGTACAAAAACCAGCATTGTTTTGCAGGCGATGAGTCACAATAACGTGGCTAAAGTATGTTGACCAGACCACACACTAGAAGGTGAAGGGACGACGACGTTTCGGTCCGTCCTGGACCACTCTCAAGTCGATTGTGACTCGAGACTTGACAATCGACTTGAAAATGGTTCACGACGGACCGAAACGTCGTCGTCCCTTCACCTTCTAGTGTGTGGTCTGGTCAACATTGTTTTGTATCGTCAAAAGGCTACATGTAAATTTAGTGGAACTACAGCGTTCTGAAGCATTTTCCGTAGCTTGATTTGCTAATTACGCGTTTTAGCTGACTAGTGAGCTTTGAAGGCACATGTAAATTTAGCACTCATATAATGTGCCACTGCTGATGCCTCATTCATCATGATGGGCCTTACCAGGCACGATGGGCCTTACCAGGCACGATGGGCCTTACCAGGCACGATGGGCCTTACCAGGCACGATGGGCCTTACCAGGCACGATGGGCCTTACCAGGCACGATGGGCCTTACCAGGCACGATGGGCCTTACCAGGCACGATGAGCCTTACCAGGCACGATGGGCCTTACCAGGCACGATGGGCCTTACCAGGCACGATGGGCCTTACCAGGCACGATGGGCCTTACCAGGCACGATGGGCCTTACCAGGCACGATGAGCCTTACCAGGCACGATGGGCCTTACCAGGCACGATGAGCCTTACCAGGCACGATGAGCCTTACCAGGCACGATGGGCCTTACCAGGCACGATGGGCCTTACCAGGCACGATGAGCCTTACCAGGCACGATGGGCCTTACCAGGCACGATGGGCCTTACCAGGCACGATGGGCCTTACCAGGCACGATGGGCCTTACCAGGCACGATGGGCCTTACCAGGCACGATGAGCCTTACCAGGCACGATGGGCCTTACCAGGCACGATGAGCCTTACCAGGCACGATGAGCCTTACCAGGCACGATGGGCCTTACCAGGCACGATGGGCCTTACCAGGCACGATGGGCCTTACCAGGCACGATGGGCCTTACCAGGCACGATGAGCCTTACCAGGCACGATGAGCCTTACCAGGCACGATGAGCCTTACCAGGCACGATGAGCCTTACCCGGCACGATGAGCCTTACCCGGCACGATGAGCCTTACCAGGCACGATGAGCCTTACCAGGCATGATGAGCCTTACCAGGCACGATGAGCCTTACCAGGCATGATTTGTGGAGTGGGCTCCCGGGATGATTGCCATTCAGTCACAATACAGTGTAAAAAAGCCAGTTACACCAAATACGGTATTCGTATTTTTAACATGGTTTATTCAACTAGTTTTTTTGTTTTGTCTTTTGAGATTTGAAGACAAGTTTTACCCCAAGGTGACAATATTGTGATTGCGTTAAACACCACCCTTGAAGACTGTTTTTTTGTCTGGTGTTAATGAGCAGATCGGACTTGAAGATAAGAGATAGCTGCGTGAAAATTAGGAGGAGCCATGAGGAGGATTCGAACCTATGCTCTGGGTACTCCCAAGCAAATGCATTGGTACGCTGCGACATGGTAAAAATATTGCAACCTGCCCGTGCTACTGGCAACTTTTTGTTCCCAGTAGCTGAATCTTAAACAACAACGGTACACTGCACCAGGGATTGTTCCAAGCTTCAGCAACGCACAGGAAAATGTCTTAAAGAAACCAATGCCTTAAAATTTTGTTCGAGTAGTTTTTTTAATTGCTTATCCCCTCACGATAAAGAAAATAAAAAATTTTCCTTTAACTGTGCTTTGAACCTTGCCTAAGACAGCTTAATGTTGGGGAAGACGTTTTGAAGGAATACAAAACAAACACAGTTGCTGGGTGTTTACAATACAAACTGTTTTGTATTTTCTTTTATGCAATTTATTTCACTAAATACAAAAAAATACGTGTAAAATGCTTGAAAATGTTCAGTTAAAGTGTTAAATAATTTCCATTGCCTTAGGAAGTAACCCAAAATGAAATCAGGGGTTTCGCAGGTTTTTCTTGCTCGCCTGTTAATACATGGCATTATGAACACATCCACAAGGGCCGTGACGAGGATTCGAACCTGCGTCCGAGAGCATCCATGATGCATCACGCAGTTGTGATTTCTGTGTGTACATGGCATTCTTCTGGTGGCATTTGTAGTTTAAGAACTGGACAATGTTTGATGAGCAGTGTTTTGGCTCCACGTGATTAGTGTTTTGTGTGTGGTGAGTTAGCTGATGAGTTTTTGCTTCAGTGGAACATGTGGTTGATTGTGTTGTGATTAGCTTTATCAGGCTTACCTTCCCTTGATCACGTTGATCAGGTTTTGTGGTAAAATTTGTCTCATGTTGCCTCAAGAATACCTCAAGGTGTTGGGTACAGTAAATCGTGCATACAGTTGACCAGACCACACACACAAGAAGGTGAAGGGACGACGACGTTTCGGTCCGTCCTGGATCATTCTCAAGTCGATTGTGCAATGAACGTTCATGCAATGCATAAAGTTATGTTCAGTGTGGTATTTTCACACGGGTGAGTGTGTGCTTGTTTCTATCCTTGGACGTGAGCTCAAGCTCTCGGCCCCCCCTCCCTTGAGCATTGGTAATCTAGTGCTGTGACTTTGAAAATTATCCCTCATCGCGTGTGCTCCGCCCGTGTGAATGGAGTTGGCTTACACGAGACTGACTCGCACCTTCAGCTCTCCTCCTCCTTCCCTTGGAACCCCATCGTTCATAATACGGGGGTTTACGTTCTTCGACGACCCGGAAGCCATTGTGAACCATCCCTCTTCTGGACACAGGATATGAAACCAGTGTTCCATTCTCTTGGGATAAACCATTTGGTCATATGTTAGGCCACAAAATGTCTTCATTTAACCCTTGGGTTGAAATTGAAATAAGTTTATTGAGGTAAAATACACACAAAGGGATGAGGTAGCTCAAGCTATTCTCACCCCGTTCAGTACATCGTGTTAATACACACATATACACACATCACAAACATATTACCAAACATTCTGAGAGATAAACATACATTTCCTTCCCTCGGGTTAGGGTTATAATGTTTATACAGCGCCAGTGGCCTTGTTACTGTACCGGAATAGTAATTTATTGGTCAATAAATCAATGAGGCCACTACACCCCCTCGCCCTACTTGCTCCCACTCACTACTGTATTAAACTATTAGATTAAACTTAGCATTTGTTTATTTTTAAGTTCCACCTTCGACTTGGTTGTCCCTCAACCATAGGGGTAATAACAGTGAATGACGTACAGTATGGGAGCCGGTCGGCCAAGCGGACAGCACGCTGGACTTGTGATCCTGTGGTCCCGGGGAGAAACAATGGGCAGAGTTTCTTTCACCCTATGCCCCTGTTACCTAGCAGTAAAATAGGTACCTGGGTGCTAGTCAGCTGTCACGGGCTGCTTCCTGGGGGTGGAGGCCTGGTCGAGGACCGGGCCGCGGGGACACTAATGCCCCGAAATCATCTCAAGATAACCTCCCCAAAACAGTGAATATATTGTTACACTTGGCAATATTGAGGTCTTCAGGTCAGGACACACACACACACACACACACACACACACACACACACACACACACACACACACACACACACACACACACACACACACACACACACACACACACACCCACACACACCCACACACACCCACCCACCATGAACAGGCTCATGCAAGGCAGATCGTCGACATTACAAGATAAATACTAATCAGTTCTCTCGGTAGGAGAAAACTTAAGAGATGAATAAGCAGAAAACCGCAGCCGCCTACTGGCTCATACGATGCAGCTCCCATGTCCACTCAAACTCCTTTATATACATGTCTAACCTGAGCTTGAAACAAGAGAGCGATCCCACGAGTATTATGTTACCCAGTAAACTGTTACCGTTGTGGCTAACATCTCATAACACATTGTGACAAACGTCAAAGTTAAAACTAAACAAAAGTATACAGTACAAGACGCTGCCTTAATCGACTGAGCTACGACATGGTAAAAAGAGTCGAAACCAGAAGTTCTACTGCCCTTACTTGGATCCTGCAGCCTCTCCGAGACACTTTTACCATGTCATAGCTCAGTCGATTGTCTCGGAGAGGCTGCAGGATCCAAGTAAGGGCAGTAGAACTTCTGGTTTCAACTCTTTTGACCATGTCGTAGCTCAGTCGATTAAGGCAGCGTCTGGGATGATCTCGGACGTAGGTTCGAATCCTCGTCACGGCCCTATACAGTACAATCATAAAAGAGAAAGCTACATATTGCATAACTATAAAGAACCCCAAAGACCAGAAAGGCATGGTACGAGCTGTGGCGACCAGGTGCTCTACCAGGATTGTACCTGGATGGGGTTTTGAGAGTTGCTCCCCCCGAGGTCAGGCTTGACTTTTGAGAGCTTGGTCCACCAGGCTGCTGTTTGGAGCGGCCCGCAGACCACATATTCACGGATCACCTTCATTGAAGGATTTAATCTCTTCCCCCCCCCCTCCAACATATATCAAACCGCTGTCAGGATTACTTGACAGCACCTGTCAAACACTCATACCCACGGCAAAACCACCTTTCCCTGTTGTTGTTGTTTCAGATTTAGCTACTCAGAACGAAGTGTCCATGTAGCACGGGCTATGGTGAGCCCGAAAACCACCTTCCCCGTCAAACTACCCCTTTATGTTAACCCTCTTCAAATCACCCTATGTCAACTCCATCCCTTTCTTCAATTCGCCCCCTTGCCCCACCGCATGTGTCAACTCCCCTACCCTGTCAAGCCACTCCAACAACTCCCCTACCCTGTCAAGCCACCCCAACAACTCCCCTACCCTGTCAAGCCACCCCAACAACTCCCCTACCCTGTCAAGCCACCCCAACAACTCCCCTACCCTGTCAAGCCACCCCAACAACTCCCCTACCCTGTCAAGCCACCCCAACAACTCCCCTACCCTGTCAAGCCACCCCAACAACTCCCCTACCCTGTCAAGCCACCCCAACAACTCCCCTACCCTCTCAAGCCACCCCAACAACTCCCCTACCCTCTCAAGCCACCCCAACAACTCCCCTACCCTCTCAAGCCACCCCAACAACTCCCCTACCCTCTCAAGCCACCCCAACAACTCCCCTACCCTCTCAAGCCACCCCAACAACTCCCCTACCCTCTCAAGCCACCCCAACAACTCCCCTACCCTCTCAAGCCACCCCAACAACTCCCCTACCCTCTCAAGCCACCCCAACAACTCCCCTACCCTCTCAAGCCACCCCAACAACTCCCCTACCCTCTCAAGCCACCCCAACAACTCCCCTACCCTCTCAAGCCACCCCAACAACTCCCCTTCCGCGTCAAGCCACCCCAACTACCAGAACCTATTCCCCCTCCCCAGGACCACTGAGCGCGTCAAGCCACTCCGTTCTTTCACGCCGCCAGAGAGGCGCAACTCGCTCGCTTCCCACTATCAGCTTACATAACAATCTCAGCCTTGAAAGAACAGGAGACTTTTGTTAAAATAATCGCATTAACTTTGACTTTGCGCCCCACACACCTCTGCCATCCCCCCCCCCCCTGCCTCTGGCTCCCGTTCTCACCATGTTTCTGGAGCTCTTCAGCGGAAAGTATTTAACAGGTAGTTTGTTAACTAAGCCTTTAGAAGCCTCTATTAGCCCCAGAACCCACTGCAGAGGGTTTCACTATTCACGGAGGTGACACTATTCACCATACATGATACACCTCTGCGGCTCTCATGAACGCTGCTCTTTCCTGTGTTAAAATTGGCTCCATTTCCAACCTGTCTTCTAACAAAGAACGTCGATTTTCGATCGTATGTGTTTCAAGGCCAAAAATTGTACCAGAAATTGTTGTACTAGATGGGCGTGCTTACGCCCATCCCGGGCGTAAGTTCGATTCCTCATCACAGTCCTTGTGGAATTGTTCATTTGTCGTACTAGAATATGGAAACTGCTCGCGAAAGTGACGTACTGTCCTGTTTTCTCTTTTAGGTCCTGTGGTAGGTTAGGAGAGACCACTTTAAAATGAGTCTTGTGTATGATCCTCTTGAGGTTATCTTGAGATGATTTCGGGGCTTTAGTGTCCCCGCGGCCCGGTCCTCGACCAGGCCTCCACCCCCAGGAAGCAGCCCGTGACAGCTGACTAACACCCAGGTACCCATTTTACTGCTAGGTAACAGGGGCATAGGGTGAAAGAAACTCTGCCCATTGTTTCTCGCCGGCGCCTGGGATCGAACCCAGGACCATAGGATCACAAGTCCCGCGTGCTGTCCGCTCGGCCGACCGGCTCCCGTACCTCTAAATTATCTTGTGTTACAATTCCCTCACGCACGGATCTTGGCAGCGGAGATGTTACTGACAACTTCTTGCAACATTTGCAATACGTCCTGTGCACATCTCCGGCACTGATCCAAATCCTTCATGTATCAGCAAGTTAGAGCGCCCAAACAAAATCAATCGCCATTTAATTTCGTTGACGTGGTGGGGTCTGTTTCGTGGATGGCTAAGCATTTCTCTTCATATTTTCAGACTTGTGTGTAGTGTTGTGTGGTCTAAGTTTTTGGTCATCGTCCGAAATATTTCATGTTCCGCAAGCAACCCGTTCTCGCAAATTCGTAAAGTCAATATTGACTTATTAACTACGTGCATAAGTGATATACTAAACATAATAGATACCCTTAAAAAGATTCATAGAAAACACCGACCTTACCTAACCTTGTTAGTATCTTAAGATAAGCATCTTATTGCTTCGTAATTACAATTATTACTTAACCTATACCTATTATAGGTTAGGTAATAATTGTAATTACGAAGCAATAAGATGCTTATCTTAACATACTAAGTAAGTTAGGTAAGGTCGGTGTTTTCTATGAATCTTTTTAAGGGTATCTATTATGTTAAGTATGTCACCTATGCACATATTTAATAAGTCAATATTGACGTATTAAATTTGCGAGAACGGGTTGCCGCAAGAACATATTTCAAGCAGATTTTGTATGTTACGGCAGTCAACTAAAGTAAACACACAGTTGAGAGGCGGAACCAAAGAGCCGAAGCTCAACCACCGCAAGGACAATTAGGAGTACAATTTAATATATGCGTCTCATATTAATGCCAACTCAACAAGGTAGTAGGGGGGGGGGGGTAGAAATAGCCCAAGCTACTCTATCCCTTTGAGATGTATATCTTTCTTGTCTCAATAAACATACTTGAACTCAACAAGGGGTTAAGCTACCCCAACACCACAAAATTGTGCCTCCTACTCTCCAGATTTAGTTTCTCATCTGTGTGACCCCTGTGACTGGCTAACTGAATGACTGACTAACCGCGGGCTTGGATATCTGAAGCCCATGTGGCTGTGGTTAACTGGCTTCATGCTATCTAGTTAGCCGCATGATTGGCAGACTGGCATTAATGAGTTGATTATGCACTTGGGTCAAGCTAATGGAGGCTCTGGCCGCGTGGGAGGCGGAGGATATTCGTGGAAACAGTTAGCCCAGATGCTGCCAGCGCTGCCTCTGCCTCCAACCCTAAGCTGCAACCCTACACCATCACACATACAGGATGAACAACCCAGCGGGTTTTCTTCCTATTGGGGAGTGTTGTTCATGCTACTATGGCGGTGTGTCCACTCACAAGATGAGTGGCGCTGCCCAATACTGTCACTATGGCGGTGTGTCCACTCAAGATGAGTGGCGCTGCCCAATACTGTCACTATGGCGGTGTGTCCACTCACAAGATGAGTGGCGCTGCCCAATACTGTCACTATGGCGGTGTGTCCACTCACAAGATGAGTGGCGCTGCCGAATACTGTCACTATGGCGGTGTGTCCACTCACAAGATGAGTGGCGCTGCCCAATAAACTCGCCCCTCGGGGCAAAATTTAAATTTAATTTACCATCACACAGCGAGAGACGACGAAAGATAGCAACGGGCGGGAGGGAGAATGGCCCAAGGAGAGCAAGGAGAGCTAGAGGAGAACGCGAGAGAAAGGGTTGGGAAGGGGGGGGGGGTTATGAGTGAGGGCGGAACGAAGAGAGGAAGAGAGGCGTGAAGCGAGGTTACCTTGGAGGTGATTCCGGGGCCTAGCGACCCCGCGGTCCGGTCGTCGACCAGGCCTCCACGTTGCTGGTTCCGGGGATCAATGTCCCCGAGGCTCCATCTCTGCCCAGGTCTCCTGGTTGGGGGGGGGGGGGGTTGACTAGTACACCGGGTTGGCTGATGGACGCAGCTGTCAGAATGTCAGTCCGGTTCATCAAGTACCCCTGGAGTGTGTTCAGAGAGTTCTACTCCCCGAGCCCGGCCTAGGGTTATCTTGAGGTTATCTCAAGATAACCTCAAGATAGGGACAGGCTCGCGCCTTTTAATAACTTGGACCAACAGGCTGTTGCTTGGAGTGGCCAGCAGGCCCACTCACCGGTTAGTCCGGCAATTACCTGGTTACCTGGTTGATGGGGTTCTGGGAGTTCTTCTACTCCCCAAGCCCGGCCCGAGGCCAGGCTCGACTTGTGAGAGTTTGGTCCACTAGGCTGTTGCTTGGAGCGGCCCGCAGGCCCACATACCCACCACAGCCCGGTTGGTCCGGCACTCCTTGGAGGAATAAATCTAGTTTCCTCTTGAAAATGTCCACGGTTGTTCCGGCAATACTTCTTATGCTTGCTGGGAGGACGTTGAACAACCGCGGACCTCTGATGTTTATATGGGATAATTCTTACAAGAAATTTTCTAATTGCTTTTTGCAGAAGTCCCCCTTTGCTCCGGCGATATTTATGATGCTTGCTGGGAGAATACTGAACTATTACGGGCTATTCATGCCCGTGCCACCTCTTGGGTGGCTTAATCTTTATCAATCAATCATCAGAATATTGAACAGTCGTAAAGCTCTGATGTGCATAGTGCTTCCTGATACTGCCTATGGCACCTCTACTACTCGCCGGGTCTATTTACTTCAGCTATAGATACTGACGCAAGTTGTTATTCTGAGCAAAATTTGGAACCTATCCTTCCAGTGTCTCCAATGCATATACAGTATTATCTGATCTCTCCATTCCTTTCCAAAGAAGACATTTTGAGCTTCGCGAGTCCCAATATGTTCTCTATTCTATTCCATAAATTTCTCTTGCTCTAAAAGGGGATAGCTTTTACAGCTTTCAGAGTCCACTGCCTGACAAACCTTGCCTCCTCTCCCATACCACTGGACAAAGGAACACTTACCACATGAACAAAACCACAGATTGATTGATTGATGAAGATTAAGCCACGCAAAAGGTGGCACGGGCATGAATAGCCCGTAAGTGGTGGCCCTTTTGAGCCATTACCAGTATCAAGAGCTGATACTGGAGATCTGTGGAGGCGCGACTGTACCCTGCGTGACGGGAGATGTCTCCCGTGCAAAACCACATACCTTATACTTATAATATACTTACCACATACCACTCTTCCCCAAAAAACTTGTGTTACTGCAACTTACCTGGAACAAAAATAAAAAAATACATTATTAATAACAAAAATAAAAAAATACATTATTAATAAAGTCAATTAGAATTTAATTAGGAATCTGTTCGCTAACGAATCAAGATGGGGCCCGGATTAGCACATCTACGAATATAAAAGATTGGAATCATTGCATTCAAGTATGTTTATCGAGATAAAGAAATACATCTCAAAGGGATAGAGTAGCTTAGGCTATTTCTACCCCACACCAATCATTGCATGACATAGGGAAGAATGTTCTGGGAAAAAGAACTGGTAAGGGGTCCCGGGTTCGATCCCGGGCGCCAGCGAGAAACAATGGGCAGAGTTTCTTTCACCCTGATGTCCTCGTTACCTAGCAGTAAATAGGTACCTGGGAGTTAGTCAGCTGTCAAGTGGCTGCTTCCTGGGGGTGATGGCCTGGTCGAGGACCGGGCCGCGGGGACACTAAGCCCCGAAATCATCTCAAGATATGGGGGGGGGGAACTGCAGCCTTCTGAGAGTTGAGGCACAATACCCGCCCATCACCACCAAGCCACGCCCCACCCAACACCTCCAAGCCACGCCCCACCCCACACCTCCAAGCCACGCCCCACCCCACACCTCCAAGCCACGCCCCACCCCATACCTCACCTCCAAGCCACGCCCCACCCCATACCTCACCTCCAAGCCACGCCCCACCCCATACCTCACCTCCAAGCCACGCCCCACCCCATACCTCACCTCCAAGCCACGCCCCACCCCATACCTCACCTCCAAGCCACGCCCCACCCCACACCTCCAAGCCACGCCCCACCCCACACCAAGCCACGCCCCACACCTCCAAGCCACGCCCCACCTCCAAGCCACGCCCCACCTCCAAGCCACGCCCCACCTCCAAGCCACGCCCCACCTCCAAGCCACGCCCCACCTCCAAGCCACGCCCCACCCAACACCTCCAAGCCACGCCCCACCCAACACCTCCAAGCCACGCCCCACCAAGCCGCACTTGCACCTCCCTCACCCCCACCAGGACCTTCGTTAAAACTAAACACACGTTACAATTCACACGTTTGAATGCATTAACACACCTTTCTTGTAATGAAGAGCGTTACAAAAATATGACGAACATCAAACAAAGCCGTACATTCAATTGCCTTAATTTTTAGAAACACGCTAAATGGTACACAATGATGACCGTTTTTAAGGGCACTATTGTCCTCCCTGGATAAAACCCGCACCATTGTCACAGCTACGGCGGGCTCGCTGACAAACACTTTTTTTCCCATGGTTGCAAACAAAACCTCTTGTTTGCAGGAACGCGCAAAACAATACCCATCATTATTTTGCCTACATATTTTCCCCCCATTTTTGGATTTGCTATCGTGCAGTTAAGTGAACGGACGTATGGAAAACAGCACTTGTTACACCCCCACAATCCTCCTCTTCCCCCCTGAACTCTCGCAAACGGCGTATAGACCTCTATATTGACCAGACCACACACTAGAAGGTGAAGGGACGACGACGTTTCGGTCCGTCCTGGACCATTCTCAAGTCGATTTGATAATGGTGCAGGATCGACTTGAGAATGGTCCAGGACGGACCGAAACGTCGTCGTCCCTTCAATGACACATGGATATAGTGTCCTATGGATGACCAAACCTCACACCACAAGATGAGGAGACTACTATGTTTTCGGTCCGTCCTGGGCCCATTATCAAGTTGATTGTGTCCACCTTAATCAATCACAATCGACTTTATAATGGTCCAAGACGGACCGAAACGTCGTCGTCCCTTCACCTTCTAGTGTGTGGTCTGGTCAACATACTTCACCCACGTTATTGTGACTCATCGCCTGCACTGTCCCCTATCTTTTGGGCAAGACAAGTGGCAGTGAAAAAAAAGCCACTGCTAACAAGACGACAGGTTGTCAAATGTTAGCGTGCGAGAAGAGTCATTTCTGAAATAGCGACATCACACTGACGTGGAATACATACTTCTCCGTGAGAAGTCCGGGGACACGACGAGGCGAAGCTGTACAAGGACAGAAGCCGAGCCTGGTCTTAATAGAGCTAGGCGAGCCCGGCACAACAGCGCCACACCGGATAAACCGAACAAATCCACAAGGGCCGTGACGAGGATTCGAACCTGCATCCGAGAGCATCCCAGACGGTGCCTTAATCGACTGAGCTACGATTTGTTCATTTGATGCATCACGCAACTGTGATTTCTGTGTGTACCGGATAAACTACTAGAAAACACTACCATTGTGAGGTGTTAAGATACAGCCTGTTACGTGCGGAGTTTCTCCTCGATACGATCCCTCACTAACAAAGCTTAACTGCCCCTGACAATGGCTGTGATGACATGATTCGCAATTCGTAACCTAGCGCTCAATTATACTCAACCGTAATGATCAATGTTAATAACAGAAGCTTTAAATGGCCACCCACTTTCCTATAAAAAAGGGTCAAACAGCCCAATAGTAGAGCACAAGTTCGAAACAAACAGGGAAAGTAAAAAATATATTCACAAGGGCAGATAAGCTTATTAATGGTGGGAAAGTTGTGTATGAAGCTCTCGAGGCTTTAAACGTTTATATTTTTAATTTTTATTAAGTAGGTCAGCAAGAAGGGCATGTCTGCCCGCTCAGTAGACAGCCAATCCACGTATTTACGAGTCTATCCATCCACCGGTTCCATCCACACTCAATCCATTGCTATCTATCCCCAGCCACCGAGCCACGCGTCTCTCTACCTGTCAGGGTATGTGACTTATTAAAAGAACAAATCCACAAGAGCCGTGACGAGGATTCGAACCTGCGTCCGGGAGCATCCCAGACACTGCCTTAATCGACTGAGCGATAGTATGTGACTTATTACTGCCGAGAGCCAGCTTACACAGATTTTAAAACTATGCTTCTGCAACAAGAATCGAACTTGGGACCTCTGAAAACAGCGAATGAAATACAACAAGACACACATATATGCATACAGGGAGGGTGGAAAAATGGAAGTGAAACAATTATTGGTGTTGCAGACAGGTTGCGGGTCCCTACACCTGCAAGCAGGAAGCACTACAAGTGATGCTGCATTGCGTACAAAGTGACCTCGTATACACCAGCCACAGTTGCACACTATCCGTGCCCGTGTCACCTCTTGGGTGGCTTAATCTCCATCAATCAAACACCATCAATCAACGTTCTCGCCAACGTTCCCAACTTCAAGAAACTATCGTACTAGAGTGCTTAACCAGAGGACCCACTAACAGCAAACGGAACATCGTGGCAATTTCGCGAGCCGCTACTATTTTCCTGTGCATCAGAAGAGCAGCATACATCAAAATGCACGTGCTTTTGGGTAGACGGGTTGCCTTCCCCTAGGCCACCAGTCATGGGAAAAGGATGGGGGGAAAAAAGGAGATTGAAACAGTTTTAAAAAAAGCAATACTGCTTACTAATGTCAACATTTTATCATGTAGCTATTAGTTTTCAGTGGCATTAAATATATAAACATAACTCAAATTATCTATGGTGCGAATGAGGAATAAATACAGGAGGGGAGAAGGGGTGATAAACAAGTATATTAATGAAAGTAAAGACGCTAAATAGATGAAGAGGTGAAGAAAAAGTTGTACAAATGTGGATTAGTGTGAATTATGATACCGCGCGGGGCGGGCGGTCGTCCGTTGGCCTAGTTGAGCCCATCAGGGTTTTTCCGTAGCAAAGCTCTCTCTCTTGTTGTGATGTGGCTGTTAGAGTGACTGTGAGGCGCTTCCCATGGATTTCACATGTGAGGCTGTGTATAAACGAATGTTATCCAACACACACACACACACACACACACACACACACACACACACACACACACACACACACACACACACACACACCTTCCCTGACTTCTGGCGGGACCAAGGAGCCAGAGTTCAACCCCCGCAAGCACAACTAGGTGAGTACACACACACACACACACACACACACACACACACACACACACACACACACACACACACACGTACGTTACGAGGGATGGGATATGAAGAGCGCCTGAAGGAACCGAGCCTTACGACACATTTAGTCTTTCTAACATTGGGTCTTGTAAAATTTCGACTTTATTCTACACCAGTGACCTGACTTTTGTAAGTCTGATAATTTTATGCCCAGAGTACTATCTGTAGTTCTGAATATTCATTTTCTTTAAGTGTCTAATGTTACTGAAGGGTATTTAAGATAGCAACGTATCTTGATCAATATTAAAAACCTTCATCCAACGTTGACTAAACGCTACTCGAGCACGTTTTGCAGAGATGTAGACGTAACCCGTCTTATAAAACGTCACACATTTTACGCAGTCCATGGGACTTACGTTTGACAGTCAGATTCGACAGCCATTCACGGAGCGTCACGAGGCTCAGGCTAGATCAAGCGCTTACTGTCCCTAATGTAACAAATTCCCCGCCACATACCAACCGCAGACTGAGCTTTAAACACCTCAATTATTCACCAGGAGCTTGAGGGGGGGAAAGAGGGGCCACAGCCCCCCACTTCCCCAAGTTCTCCGGGGCCGTCGGTTAAAGCTACGCGGCCCTAGAGAAGCCCCCCACCAGCCTCGCCAAGTCCCACCTCATACAGCTGCCCCCACCAGCCCCGCCTCGCTCAGCTCCCTCCCCCCCACACAGCCTGCCCCCCCCCCCCACCTACATATTAACACATTAACTTCCCATGTGTCATTAAACACTGCACATCCGTTTATACCAACGTTTGTTTACGTTGACATTGAGACACCCACTCCACGGTATTGAAAGTCAAGAGCAAGGTCCAGACACCAGTGTGAGGCGTAATACGTTCACCAGAGATACGTTCGACGCCTCAGCGTACATAGAGACGTTAACAAACCCGTCTAATTTTTTTGTTAGCCTAGACCCCCGCTTTATTATTTAATCTCACCTAATGGGGAGAACACATTATATGTGTGTGTATATAGATACACACACACACAAATCTGATGGTCGATATGCAATTACGGGCTATTCATGCCCGTGCCACCTCTTGGGTGGCTCACTCAATCAATCATATGCAACGATTCGTTGATTTTATGCAACTGAAGCCTTCATTCCCAGGAGCTTGGAGAACCCAGCCACAGTGACTCAAGCCTAGTCTCTCGTCCTTTCTAACAGTCATCCTTGCGTCGTATATCTAAAGGAACCACCCGCTAAAGTAGTTTATTTTTCCAAATAAAGACAGCTGTTTTGTTCAGCCAGAAACGTATGAACCCAAGCAACCCACCTAACCTCTCGTTGGTTGTTGGGGTTCGATGCTTAAGAAACGATATTACACTAATTTCTACCATACCTTGAGGTTACCTTGAGGTGCTTCCGGGGCTTAGCGTCCCCGTGGCCCGGTCGTCGACCAGGCCTCCTGGTTGCTGGACTAGTCAATCAGGCTGTTGGACGCGGCTGCTAGCAGCCTGACGTACTAATCACAGCCTGGTTGATCAGGTATCCTTTTCACGTCAGATCTACCCATTTGGTAGATTCCGTAAACAATTGGGCAGCGTAAGGTATTTTACACCATCCAAAAACACACACACGTACTGGATTTGTGGCACCAATTGCCGCGTAACGTGGTGGATGTGGGGTCCCTTGATTGTTTCAAGCGTGGGTTGGACATGTATATGAGTGGGATTGGGTGGTTATAAATAGGAGTTGCCTCGTATGGGCCAATAGGCCTCCTGCAGTTACCTTTGTTCTAATGTTCTTAAGTATTGGTTTCGAACCATGAGTGGCTGAACATTCATCCAATTTCCCACCCCCCCCCTTCCCTGAACCCACAGTTACTCCCCCTTCCCTGAACCCACAGTTACTCCCCCCTTCCCTGAACCCACAGTTACTCCCCCCTTCCCTGAACCCACAGTTACTCCCCCTTTCCCTGAACCCACAGTTACTCCCCCTTTCCCTGAACCCACAGTTACTCCCCCCCCTTTCCCTGAGCCCACAGTTACTCCCCCCTTTCCCTGAGCCCACAGTTACTCCCCCCCCCTTTCCGTGAACCCACAGTTACTCCCCCCCCCCCGTTTCCCTGAACCCACAGTTACTCCCCCCCCCTTTCCCTGAACCCACAGTTACTCCCCCCCCCCCTTTCCCTGAACCCAGTCACCCCCGTTCTTTCCCGCATGAGCGCCAGGATTTTGGAGTAAAGAGGACCCACGGGCAAAGGGTTTGAGACTGTACGGACAAGTACCAAGGGAGTTAGAGTAGTTTGCCGATTTGGAGGAGCGTGGGCGATGATGAAATGCAGCAGGGATTTGGAGGGTGAACGAGGAGACGGGAGGTATTTGGCTGGGCTGAGCCACGAGCATTCGCTACCCCCCCCCCTCCCCCAACACACACCCCTTTCACACAGCCAAAAATACAGCAGAGTCAAGCCGACAAAACGTACGCCAAGAACCCATTTAAAACACGGACTACAAGGTCACCAAGCACAGCAGTCTCATCTGGTAGGGGGTCGGATCCCCCTCCAAACCCTCTGAACCCATCAACCAGAGGGGGGAAAACAGCTATGTATGACCACAAGAAAAAACCTGGTGAGAAGCAACACCCCCGCACCGATAATTTACAACTAGACCAAGATACTCTCTGCTGCTGTAAAATGAGTATTAATGCCCCTCAAACACTGACTACTGAACTACACTACACACAGACATCACAATAGCGTGATGCATCAATGAACAAAGCCACAGTCGATTAAGGCAGCGTCTGGGATGCTCTCAGACGTAGGTTCGAATCCTCGTCACAGCCCTTGTGGATTTGTTCACTGACTACTACTTGTTGCTATAGATTCAGCAACTCCGAACAAGTTCCAAATAGCACGGGCTATGGTGAGCCCGTAACTTACCTGGCACAGGAGCGGGGCAAGTAGCACGGCCTATGGTGAGCCCGTAGTGGACTTACCTGGCACAGGAGAGGTGGTGTTCACTGACTGCTGAACTGTCAGGATATTGGAACACTGGAGTCAGGTGTTGAGTGGACGAGTCCGCCAGACTTGGATTTAATTCACACAGACGGGAACAATCCTTTTTGATGTTGCAGCATTTTTCAACGTATTAGCGATAACTAAATATATAGTTATTGAAATATATTCTATAACTAGCTGACATTATAAGGTGTGAAGGATAAATGAAATTGTTAATGTAATGATCTCCAGTGAAGTCTGATAAAGGACCTTTTGTGCGCGTTCTAATCCCGTTTTGCCCAATGCTCACAGGAAGAGTATTGGGTGCACAATAAACTAGCCGCCTCCGGCAGCAACAATTAAAATAAACAGTAAAACTAGTGCTACTAGTTAACACATTTATTAACTGCCTAACACACATTAACTGCCTAGATTTTGCTAAACTGCTAACTCTTGTGGCAACAATCAACCGCTGCTATTTGACATGGCAGAAGCCGTTTTAACCACCACTTGGCTCGTATCTACGGATACCCGATTCCCAGGATCAAACGTCCCCGCGGCCAGGCCTCCTGGTTGGTCTCGTCTGATCAACATCTGTCTAGCAGTGCAAAACACGACGATTAACCAAAGACAAAGCTAGCACAGGTTCTTCTAGACTTTGCAAACTAAATAAAGATTTACACATTTATAAGGCCGTGAATTGTAAACAAACAGAGCCGGCACAGAGAGCACAGACAGACACAGACACAATGAAGCTAGACAGATAGACAGACAGCACAAAGCTAGACAGATAGACAGACAGCACAGACAATGAAGCTAGCGTGATGGCCGTGAACACCTGGGTTCATATGCTCCGTATTTGCAGACGCTTCGTATCTTTATGATCAAACGTTACGCCACCTCTGTCGTCTTCATATCGAACTAACATGACAATTGGGCACCCTGTGTAGTGATTATCTAGCAATTAGCACACTCGCCTCACAAACGAGCGAACCAGAGTTCGAATGCTGGGAGCTGGCCACCGTCCCTTCAGCTCTACTCGCCCCTCGTACACCAGTAAGAATTGGCGGCTGATTTAATACGACGGAAGGAAAACGCTGCCGAGGCAAAACTATTTTTTTGTTACATATAAATTTCCTGTTTCATGACAATTTGTTCTTCTGGGGAGAGAAAATCACTATCATTTTTTTCCGTTCTACATGTGCCGTGATATTTAGTGTGCGCGCTCACTTATTTACCTATCAATACACGCCTTGTGTGTATACATGGTTAGCAGGACCGAGATTCATCTCCTGGGACCCGCCTCTGCAGCTGTGTCTTCCAGTGTAAGGATTGTACCCCTCTGTTTCTTATCTGTTTTTACACCCATGAATGAAGGTAGCCCCCTACCATTTCCTATCAATTCATTCCACTTGCTCTTGAACACGTCCTTGGCTACCTTCCTGAAGCTTGTACCGATGTTCGTGTCTTGGAGAACCCCCTTTTGAGTTATATCTCCAAGAACAGTTTTGTTCACTAAGCTGGCAAGTTCCTTACATTATGAATGGTTGTTCTGGCCTCTACTTCTCTTTCATTCACGTGACCTTGCACGGTTTAGAGTTGCAAGTCCATATTTTCCTCATTAGCAAACGGTAGCAGCAACAGGGTAGTTCTTGTGCTGTAATTAATGTATGTAAGGAACAGCATGCGTACCAGTACATCATCATGTAGGACTCCAAAAGCTTCTCACTTGCCCGTCCCTCCTCCTCCCTCCCTCACACTTATTCTATTTGCTAATTCATTGGCCAATTCAGTATTAGTTACTCCACCCGCAATCATTAACTAGTATATATTTAGCGTCTTATTGGGGCATTTGAAAATGCTCCAACAAGAGGCTTTTAACATACATTAATAGATATTTTAACGATAATAATATGCATTCTTCCCATTCTTGTTTGATCTTGAATCATATCTTAGAATTCCAATAGGTATATAACAAGACATGATTTTCATTTTTTGAACCTTTGCTGTACAAGATTTCACGGTAGTGAAATCTGATTGATTTCACTATTGTGTGTGAAGATAATTCTCTTATTCTATTACTCCTCATTCTCTCTAAACATACGCAAAGCGCTAAATACACTGACTGGGTTACACACACAAATCACAATAGCGTGATGCATCAATGAACAAATCCACAAGGGCCGTAGGTTCGAATCCTCGTCACGGCCCTTGTGAATTTGTACACTGGGACTTGAATTATACGTGATTTACGTGTCCCCCCTACCTGGTACATGAAGGTGGCAAGCGTCACAGCAGTTATTTCACGCCATCCTCGTCTCTAGTGATCCACTCAACATAGCAAATGGCTGGCACAGTATTTCAGCACCCTCCTTTACGGTCAAAGTTGAAATAAAGTTAGGCCCCACAGCTCAAAGTGATCCATTACCTCTTCCTCTATTGCACTCTGGAGGAGGCCTCCCTGTTGTGTTAAGGTAGTCACTAGCTCCCACTCTTGGAAAAGTTAACTTTTATATATTTCCCTATAATTCCCTGTTAATTCTTCACTTCAAGTCTCATCATCTGCTCGTTTATTGTCATTTTTCGCCTTCTGTAGTTATGGAACACGTTTGTCCTAAATTTGTGACATGCGTTCTCATTTAAGAGTGTATATTCGTTTATTTGGGTGAGAATACATGTCTGTGGCTGTGTGTGTGTATGTGTAGATGTGTGTATGTGTGTGTGGGGGTGTATTTACAAAACTGGCTGTACAACTGGTTATGTGGCTACCCGATTACCGGTGTATATGGTATAAAAAATATCTGGCTATACAACTGGCGAGCTATACGCTGTACAACTACCTATACAACTAGCTAAGCTATACAACTGCCTATACAACTAGCTAAGCTATACAACTGCCTATACAAACTAGCTATGTGGGTATAGCTGGCAGGATGGCTATCTGCCTACCTTGTGGCTTGGCTGGCATCTTCCCACCAACTTGGACCCAGTATTGTGCTGCTGCCAGAATATACGGGGGTGTGTGGGGGCGTTCTCTTGCATAAAAAAGTGAAGGAGATATGTGCTCGCTCCTATACCTCGCATTATGTTATAGATTCAGCTACTCTGAACAAATTCCAAGTAGGACAGGCTATGGTGAGCCCGTAGTGGACTTATACCTGGCACAAGAGCGGTGCTGTGATGACCTCGCATTACCAGTTATTGGGTAGTTATAATGCACCTACTCCAGATCCTCCACTTTCTCGTGGCTACTTTTCAAACTAATTACAATTCCGTTATATCTAGTCTTATCCGTTAGCTCACAATCCCTACACTGAAGAATTCAACTATTCGTGTGTCATCACAATCTAGTAGACCTGAGGCACCAGTTACCAAGCTAGTAGAAATAGGCATCAGTTACTCCATCAGAGAGATTAAGCCCCGCTCCTGTGCCAGGTAAGTCCACTACGGGCTCACCATATTCCGTGCTACTTGGAACTTGTTCAGAGTACCTGAATCTATAGCAAAAATACTCCACCATTCTAACATGCAGGAAGAACCGCTTATCTATACATCATCCAATAAAGTTAGCAGACTGGTAGATGTTACCACCACTAGCCTTAGGCTCGGCTACAAGTACCTACCTCTCTCTCAAGAGTTTGCACCACCTGCCGACGTAAACTTAAAACTGTAGAGCTTAAACTGAGAACGAGGGTAGGATGTTGTTGTTGTTAAAGATTTAGCTATTCAGGACGGAGTGTCCATGTAGCACGGGCTATGGTGAGCCCGAGGGTAGGAGGAGCAGGTTATATATATACACAACTCGCATGTCCCGCGCTTCACCGACACGCCACCTCTGGGAACGACACACATTTTACAAAACGCTTGTGACCATACTTTATTATTTTATACACTCCAGTTCTTCAACTGTAAATATACTTCACAGCTTGTTTTAAACATCTCAAGAAACAAGTACATGATACACTAACGTCACACTAAATAATTTATAGATAGAGATTATTATAAATATATATATATGGGTCCCTTATATATAAGGCAGACGGAAGGGGAGCAAGGTGAGAGTAGTAGAGAGGGATACCTCTCTATCCCCCAGGTATCATGGGGGATACCTGCCGATACAGGTATCTCCCAGCCAGTGGCTGTATCACAAGTCCCGGCCACCAACCTCCGGTTATCAGGTACAAAACACCTGACATGATTCACCGTCACTAACTCTCTCCACCACCTGCCATGGCCAAGCACACGGCCCTTACCTCTCCTCCCAGCCATCAAGAGACTACCCTTCAAGGTTATGACGTATGCTCAAGATTACAATGAATCTTATACATGTATAAATATATATATGTATAGTTTTTATTAGAGTGTGTGTGTACTCACCTATTTGTACTCACTTATTTGTGCTTGCAGGATCGAGCATTGACTCTTGGATCCCGCCTTTCCAGCTATCGGTTGTTTACAGCAATGACTGTGTGTGTGTGTGTGTGTGTGTGTGTGTGTGTGTGTGTGTGTGTGTGTGTGTGTGTGTGTGTGTATAATTACGTATATACACATTTAGGATATGCAGACGAGGAGTCACAATAACGTGGCTGAAATATGTTGATCAGATCACACACTAGAAAGTGAAGAGACGACGACGTTTCGGTCCGTCCTGGACCATTCTCAAGTCGATTTTGAGATTTGAGAATGGTCCAGGACGGACCGAAACGTCGTCGTCCCTTCACTTTCTAGTGTGTGATCTGATCAACATATTTCAGCCACGTTATTGTGACTCCTCGTCTGCAAGATATGGTTACTGTAACGCGGGGTAAAACAAGACTAAGTCGCAGTTGTGTTTGCAATATTCCAACGGGTTGTGAAAAGTTAACATGTCTATAGTTAATAACAAACGGAAGGTCGGGATCCGTTGCACTCAACAACAGACTGGTTGTTGAGTGCAACGTGGTGGACCTCGGACACCTGCGCTCAACCCCCCATTCCTCCCCCTTACAAGCGCTGACAGGTGAATATTCCTGTCAAAACATTGATCCTCTCACCCTGTCAATCAGTATTACCAGGAAAAAAAATTCCTTCCCCGCTTCCCCCACAGCGTAGAGGTAAAAACCTTCCCCTCTCCCTACCTGCCCCCAACACGCCCGGGGGCCAGATTCACAAAGTAGTTACGCAAGCACTTACGAACCTCTACATCTTTTCTCAATATTTGGCGGCTTTGTTTACAATTATTAAACAATGAGCTCAGAAGCACCTGCATTAAGCACGGAGCTTAATGACCTCCAATCACCCAGGTGGTTGGGCAAAAATCCTACCTTTCGCCCCTCCCCCACAAATCCTTATCCTCATATCCTTTCCAAGTGCTATAAAGTCGTAATGGTTTAGTACTTTCTCTTGATAATTACATTACCTCTTAAGTATTTTACACATCTCTATGCAGGCGACGAGTCACAATAACGTGGCTAAAGTATGTTGACCAGACCACACACTAGAATGTGAAGGGACGACGACGTTTCGGTCCGTCCTGGACCATTCTCAAGTCGATTGAGAATGTTTTCTCAATCTTCCACATCTCTATCATGCCTCCCCCCGCCCTGCCCTTTTCCGCGTCACATGACCTAAGCGGATGAATGAGAGGCGACCTTAGGAAGTCTCGTCACAGAGTCTGTCTGGAGATTGTGCGGCACTTGACTGGCTGCCTCCACGTCACAAGAGGAAGATGCTCTACCGCAGACTCCGCCCACTTAGGGCCTTGGAGCGGAGTGAGCCGCGTAAATATGTCCAAAACAAGTCTTGAAGCAGTGCCAATCCCCTGTTTGGGTAGATAAGTACCCGGGGTCCTTCACTAAGCATCCCTTGGTCTTGCCAAGTGCCAATGATAAAGAACTTATTAAAAGTATTTTCCAGCATTATTAATAGAGAATTACAGCCTACTTACAACTTACTTACTACCTACCTACTTATAATTACAATTCTCTGTATGAATAGGCCGAGTATGGAAGCAGGTATGGTAATTGGACACGGGAGACATCTCCTGTCACGCAGGGTGCAGTCGCACCGTCACAGATCTCCAGTATCATCTATCGATACTGGTAATGGCTCAGAAAGGCCTCCACTTACGGGCTATTCATGCCCGTGCCACCTTTTGGGTGGCTTAATCTTCATCAATCAGTCAGTCGGTTGGAGACATGCTGAGACGCCAGTTATGACGAATCCTCCGAGAGTTTTCGCCAGTTATGACGAATCCTCCAAGAGATTTCGCCAGTTATGACGAATCCTCCAAGAGTTTTCGCCAGTTATGACGAATCCTCCAAGAGTTTTCGCCAGTTATAAAATCCTGGCAGCAACTTCAATGGCCCAGCGTGACCGGAAACTAACTGAAAAGTCTTTATAAGCTTAAAGCACAAGGATTAGTTGAGAGCCACAGGGAATGTCACAGATGTGGGATAGGATATGGCATCTTTGGCTCTGGGGCCAGATTCACGAATTAGTTACGCAAGCGCTTACGAACCTGTACATCATTTCTCAATCTTTGGCGGCTTTGTTTACAATTATTAAACAGTTAATGAGCTCCGAAGCACCAGGAGGCTGTTTATAACAATAACAACAATTGATTGGCAAGTTTTCATGGCTGTAAACCGTTGTAAAATGGTACTCTGCACGGCCTTCCAAAGCAATTTAAATAAAACTTTATTTATAAGCTTATTTTGGCATATTCTAATGTATAGAGCGTTAAATATGTGGCCTTATGAAATCTTCACCGAGCAAAATATGGCTTTCGTGTAACGAAAGGTTGGCCATTCCTGGCCTAATCCAATTAACCCCCCTAACCCCTCCCGTTTCTTATTTTAAACCATTCTTGAATTAGCATTGATGTATCACTTCCTATGCAGGCGATGAGTCACAATAACGTGGCTGAAGTAT
Organism: Procambarus clarkii; assembly: GCF_040958095.1. Lineage (NCBI taxonomy): Eukaryota > Metazoa > Arthropoda > Malacostraca > Decapoda > Cambaridae > Procambarus > Procambarus clarkii. The sequence goes on from NC_091205.1 coordinate 24,828,319, forward strand.
GTTGACCAGACCACACACTAGAATGTGAAGGGACGACGACGTTTCGGTCCGTCCTGGACCATTCTCAAGTCGATTGAGAATAGTCCAGAACGGACCGAAACGTCGTCGTCCCTTCAACTTCTACTGTGTGGTGTGGTCTGGTCTACCACTTCCTATAATTTATTTCACTTGCTCATTACACCTTTCGTGAAACATGTTCTCCTTAATATAAATGACATCTGCTCCTCTAGTTTTCATTTCATGTTATTCTTCATTCTGAACACTTTCCTTTTGTTCATCAAGTGAATTTCGAACATAATTGTGTGTGTTATGTTGCCTATTGTGTTAACTAAAATGTGGAGGTGGTGTTTGGCAGCAATGTTTGGCAGCAATGGTTGGCAGCAATGGTGGCAGAAATGGTTGGCAGCAATGGTGGCAGAAATGGTTGGCAGCAATGTCTGGCAGCAATGTCTGGCAGCAATGGTGGCAGAAATGTCTGGCAGCAATGGTGGCAGCAATGGTTGGCAGCAATGGTTGGCAGCAATGGTTGGCAGCAATGGTTGGCAGCAATGTCTGGCAGCAATGTCTGGCAGCAATGGTTGGCAGCAATGGTTGGCAGCAATGTCTGGCAGCAATGTCTGGCAGCAATGTCTGGCAGCAATGTCTGGCAGCAATGGTGGCAGCAATGGTTGGCAGCAATGGTGGCAGCAATGGTTGGCAGCAATGGTGGCAGCAATGGTGGAGGTCGGGGCGGAGTAGGGCAGTGAAGGGATCGATGGCTTGGCGGTGTTGCCCGACGCCCTCACCACAAGTACAGCTTCACTGCCGCCCACTCCCACCAGGCGCTCCTCTCCTCCTCCTGCTGCTCCTTCATCTGCTGCTACTGCCCTACGTCTGCTGCTACTACCCTACGTCTGCTGCTACTGCCCTATGTCGGCTGCTACTACCCTACGTCGGCTGCTACTACCCTACGTCGGCTGCTACTACCCTACGTCGGATGCTACTACCCTACGTCGGATGCTACTACCCTACGTCGGATGCTACTACCCTACGTCGGCTGCTACTACCCTACGTCGGCTGCTACTACCCTACGTCGGCTGCTACTACCCTACGTCGGCTGCTACTGCCCTACGTCTGCTGCTACTGCCCTACGTCTGCTGCTACTGCCCTATGTCGGCTGCTACTACCCTACGTCTGCTGCTACTGCCCTATGTCGGCTGCTTGTCTTACTACTACAATCATGCCTCCCGCTTACAATGTCTGTTGCTATTAATGCTGCTGTCGCTTCTCCATCCTATCAAGTCCTGTATTTTGTAGCATAAAATATATATTTAGTATCTGTTGGTATCAGGACTACTACTAATCCTTCAGCTACTTGCGCAGCCGCATAGTGATACTGAGTCTTCTGCTTCTGTTCTTCCTATCAACATTTGCTGCTGTTCCTCCACTAAACGTGGAAGAATTCGAGACAAAAATAACCGTTAAAAAGACGAGCCTTTATTTTTAGCTAATGCTAGAAGCGGTGTCAATCACCGTTATTGGTGTTTCATGACCTACATGGCTACCAATCCAATAGTTCGTATTAGTGTACTGCTGCATGTATCAACCTGGTAAATGTGAACAGTTCCTCACACGCTAGTAGATGGGAACATTTATATAGCTAACACTACAATTACTAGTAAAATCACAATAGCCACAGCTACTAAAGGTAGGTTGCTGCCTTACCTTTAAGGTGCTTCCGGGGCTTAGCGTCCCCGCGGCCCGGTCGTCGACCAGGCCTCCTCCTTGCTGGACTGGTCAACCAGGCTGTTGGACGCAGCTGTTCGCAGCTTGATGTACGAATCACAGCACCTTTGGAGGTGCTTATCCAGTTCTCTCTAACACTGTTAGGGGTCGGCCAGTTATGTCCCTTATGTGTAGTGGAAGCGTGTTGAACAGTCTCGGGCCTCTGATGTTGATAAGAATTCTCTCTCAGTGTACCTGTTGCACCTCTGCTCTTCAACGGTGGTATTCTGCACATCCTGCCATGCCTTCTGGTCTCGTGTGATGTTATTTCTGTGTGCAGGTTTGGGACCAGCCCCTCTAATATCTTCCACGTATAAATTATTATGTATCTCTCCCGCCTGCGCTCAAGAGAATACAGATTTAGGCTCTTTTGGTCGGTCCCAGTAGTTTAGATGTTTTACTGAATGAATTCTTGCAGTAAAGGATCTCTGCACGCTCTCCAGGTCAGCAATTTCTCCAGCTTTGAAAGGGGCTGTCATTGTGCAGCAGTACTCCACTCTAGAGGGCAATAGCGTCTTGAAAAGTATCATCGGTATAGCATCTCTAGTGTGAAAGGTTCTTGTTATCCAACCTGTCATTTTTCTTGCAGTTCTGACGGCTACTTTATTGTGTTCTTTAAAGGTAAGGTCTTCCGACATGAGTACACCCAAATCCTTTACATTGCCTTTTCGTTCTATGTTATGATTTGACCGAGTTTTGTACGTGGTTTCCGTTTTTATATTTTATTTTTTTTCCGTAGCGCATGAGCTGTTATGCTCGAAATATTCTCTTACATATTGGAGCTTAAATTGTAGTAAGGAAGAAGGGGTAAAGCAGACAAGGAGAGGGAAGATGGGCAAGCAGAACGAGGATGAGGAAACCGCAGATGAACGTACACGCTGTGGTACGTTCACTGGCTTGTGGAGTGGGTACGAACAAGGGCGTGAGCACTTGTCTGTTGTGTATTCTTTTTGCTTTCATGGCAAGATAAATTCTTTCATTATCCGGTCACCAACTGAAATGGTTTACTGACCAAGAAGGCCAGAGACTACAAGCAACCAGTAACTTTTGTCATCCTCAAGTTCTAACATGAACATTTATCAAAAACCATGACTAAATACTTTTGTAATGATCTCTACTCCACTCGTTTAATTTCTCCTCTTTTTTTTTCTCTCAGTCCGTCCTCATCAACAAAGATTAAATGCTCGTTAATCCACCCGCCAAACCCTATTTATGAATTATGAATGAAAAATGATTTACACACTACTCGACTAATGACATTCAAACATTTTTCTAGTGCTTCGTTGATGACCTCTGTTTAAACAGCAACGCTTCAAATACACGTACTTCAAATACAAATAATAGCCAACAGAACCCAAAAAGCCCTCTACTACACTTTGCTCCTCACCTTTCTCTAGCCTATTTATTCCCTGCATTTACTTCCTCATCCCACGGGAGACATCTCCCGTCACGCAGGGTGCAGTCGCACCTCCACAGATCTCCAGTATCATCTATTGATACTGGTGATGGCTCAAAAGGGCCACCACTTACGGGCTATTCATGCCCGTGCCACCTTTTGGGTGGCTTAATCTTCATCAATCAATCAATTCCTCATCCACCATTTGGTCACCATTTGGTCCGGGAGACATCTCCCGTCACGCAGGGTGTTGTCGCACCTCCACAGATCTCCAGTATCATCTATTGATACTGGTGATGGCTCAAAAGGGGCCACCATGTACGGGCTATTCATGCCCCTGCCACCTTTTGGGTGGCTTAATCTTCATCAATCAATCAATTCCTCATCCACGGGCTCACCATAGCCCGTGCTACTTGGAACTTGTTCCGTGTAGCTGAATCTATAACAACAACAACCTCCTCATCACAATCGACTTGAGAATGGTCCAGGACGGACCGAAACGTCGTCGTCCCTTCACCTTCTAGTGTGTGGTCTGGTCAACAGAACCCAAAAACCTAACCTAACATGCTTAATTATATACTGAACTGTAATGTATAATAGTTTCTATATTGTAAACCTATTTATAATACACAGAACTATACGATAATAGAATGCATCTTGAGGGTCGGTAGCTGTTTTAACTAGCCCTGTCTGAGGACAGGTTGAAATGTATTTTGGTCAAATTAATTTTGATCAAAATATACATCAACCATTCCTCAACTTCTTGGTTTGTCAATACAAAAACATTACACACATGACAACCGATTATGTTCGAACTTTTTTCGAGCATTTGCTCACTTCCTTGTAATGAGTTCGTCAGTGTGAACATGCCGCCCCAACGCTGTTGAAATCATTATATTATATATAATTATGTCTGTGTAAATCACGAAAAATAAACACGATTAAAAATTTGACTCCTTCTGAAGATGTATTAATATACGAAAGTACTTAAGGAAATTCCCGTTTCAATTCTTCCTCCGTGGTCCGACAGTCATATAATTATATATATATATATATATATATATATATATATATATATATATATATATATATATATATATATATATATATATATATATATATATATATATATATATATTATATATAATTATATATAATTATAATTATATATAATATATAATATATATATATATATATATATATATATATATATATATAATTATATATAATTATATATATTATATATAATTATATATATTATATATAATTACACAATCATTCACACATACATATACACATCGCTAATCTTTTTATAGCAAGTGATTCAACAAGAGGCTCACACAACAGACAGTGAAGGACAAGCCAAGTGGAATAGCCGACCTTTAAACACTCAAGGCCCAACATAAGCACTGTATCCTTTCTCGTGCTGCTACTCTCATGCGAGAGCTATGTAGGAAATTCTAGGTCTATTGTTGATTTAGAGACGAGTGTGTCGACATCACACGTGGTGGAGTTTGGGGATACAAGTAGGAGCTGCCTTGTACGAGGTCAATAAGCCTTCTGCTAAATCCGTGTCCCGTCCCAGCGTCTGGGATGCTCTCGGACGTAGGTTCGAATCCTCGCCATGGCCCTTGTGGATTTGTTCCGTGTAGTCTAATGTTTATATGTTTTATGTAATTTGAGTGTTACGTGATTGATTGACTGATGAATATCAAGCCATCCGAGAGGTGGCACGGGCATGAATAGCCCGTAAGTGGTAATGTTAAGGAAATGTGTTTGGTATAAGAACAGCTGCGAGAAAGATCAGGGATAAGTTCTCTGGGGAAAATTCGGGATTAGTTACAATTATATCTTAAGTATATCGACTTAACTTATATATCTTATATCTATCGACTTGAGAATGGTCCAGGACGGACCGAAACGTCGTCGTCCCTTCAATTTCTAGTGTGTGGTCTGGTCAACATACTTCAGCCACGTTATTGTGACTCCTCGCCTGCATATATGAAGTAATTCAGGGGGGGGGGGTGCTCTTATGGGCTACTCATGCCCGTGCCACTTCTTGGGTGGCTTAATTTTCATCTATCAGGGATGGGGGGGGGGGAGAGGGGGGGGTTGTGACCCTGAAGGAGTTCATAAGGAAGAACACCATTTAGTGTTATTCACTTGCTTCAGTGTGACTTAATTTTTTGTTGTTGAAGATTCGCTACCCGGAACAAAAAGTTCCAAGCAGCACGGGCTATGGCGAGCCCGTAGTTGTGTTTTAATTTGCATTCATTTGTCGACGACTGCTGCAGAAGTAATTTTCATGCTGGTTTTTGTATCTACTGCAAAAAAAATATTACGCTGTGACCTGTATTCTATATTTCATACGAGAATGATGAACAACACAGGTGCAAGTATCATGCCTTTGGGTACAGAGCTCTATCTTAAACAATGCAGATTGACTGTCTCCAAGGAAGATAACATCTGGCACTGAGTTTGCTACATTATAGAAGCAATTATCTAGTTTGCTTGCTCTGTGAATTCCTCAAACCGTTGCATCTGGTCGCTGGTGTATAAAAATAATAACCAAGTTTATTTTCCCTACTTTAATTTCAAGTACCTACCTGTACCACCATTTTTAAAGGAGTTTAAGAGTTTATACACAGGTCAAGCTCTTGAAGGTGTCACTACCAACAACTTTCATTCGTCATCAGTTAGGAAATTAATTAAGAAATTAATAAGAAAATTTTAAATTAGCAAAACTGACTCCTACCCACTGGATAAAGAGCGACTTCGTAAACTACCGTTTTTTTCTGGCTTATCCTAAGAATCCTGGATTATCCTAAGAATCCTGGATTATCCTAAGAATCCTTCCTCCCCGGTCGGCCGAGGGGACAGCACGCTGGACTTGTGATCCTGTGGTCCTGGGTTCGATCCCAGGCGCCGGCGAGAAACAATGGGCAGTTTCTTTCACCCTATGGCCCTGTTACCTAGCAGTAATTAAATAGGTACCTGGGTGTTAGTCAGCTGTCACGGGCTGCTTCCTGGGGATGGAGGCCTGGTCGAGGACCGGGCCGCGGGGACACTAAAAAGCCCCGAAATCATCTCAAGATAACCTCAAGATAACCTCCCTTCATCACCACCCCACTACCACACGGCCATGTCCACGGACGGCTGTGTCTTCATTCCTGGCATTCTAATTTTATAAATTTTAAGTTTTAATATACATAATATACAATGTTCTTTACCATAACTCCCTGTGACCGTGTTCTGCAAAATTTATATTTGTCATTTCATTGAACATAAAACTGAATTTAAACCAATATTGACAACAGCTCTTTACCAAGTAAACAAAAAAAGTTATTTTGAACAAATTAGTGTGAAGGCCCGCGCATCACGTGATGTTCCAATGGTATTTTATTTAGGTAGTTAACAAGCCAAGGGAAAGCTCAACAGCTTACAGCTGAGACAACACATCGCCACACGGACATCAGTTTCTAGTCGTGGTGGAAGGAAAATTCAATCCCCCTTACAAATTATTAGAATTACCTATAATTACCTCCACTAAAGTCCAATTACTATCAGCTGCAGTGACGCTCAGTAAAATCTCTTCACTTCCAAACAACTCACAAGTAAGAAGATGGGCAGAGGGCTGAGTGAGTCAGCCAGCTAGAGACCCGGGCACCGCCAGGTACCCATCTAGTCTACCTCGTGGGTAGGAGACTATCGTAATGTATATATAGTAATGTAGTATAAATCCATAGTAATTTACACTCTTACTATAAATTAAATGTTACTTTTAAGTCCTGTTTTTAGGTCAAAACCGCTGTGGACACTTAAAAGATAGTTCAGATATGAAGCTACGAATGAAGACAAGCAGAGGATCAGCACCATTAACCACCAACAGCGGTGGCGACTGTGGTAAAGTGCTGGCAAGCAACCTACTTGGCCTTCCTTACTCCAAGGGAAGCAGGGGACGGTAGAACGGTTAATATTCCCAGTGTGCGGGTGTCTGCCTCACACAGTCGCTCCCAAGTGCCTCCCCCCCCCCCCTCTCATGGTCACGCAAGCCAGTGCACGCATGGTCACGCACACCATGCCTATCTTCAGAGTAAGCGTCACTATTCCACCAGCGTCTAACTCTCAAGGCAGTTACTGAAAACGGGAAATGTTTTACACACACAGACTGTACAAATTCGTTCCAACAAGAAGTCTCCGACTTCGGTGGCGTGTACTAGTGGAGTACGAGTAAGTGCAGGAAGCATGAGGGTGGGAGGGGGCGACGTGGCGTGCAGGCGCCGGCAGTAACACCAGCCACTGTGTCAGAAGAGGGCCACACACACACACACACACACACACACACACACACACACACACACACACACACACACACACACACACACACACACACACACACACTGTTGAGAGGCGGGACCAAAAAGCCTGAGCTCAGCCTCCGCAAGCACAACTAGGTGAGTACACACACACCTAGCAATACACAAGCTCTATAACGTTAGGTAATGCGCGCGCCACTCTAGAAATTACCAATCCACAACTTAAAAATCCCGAAAAAAAATTTAATTCTTACTAGATAGCTATAATGGATTCTAAGGAAGAGCATGTTAACAGCGTTGGAAACGAAAATTATAAATATATATATATTTTTACATCTTCACACATCTGTGCCACGTGAGTACGACGGGCTCACCATAGCCCGTGCTACTTGGAACCTCTTGTTCCCAGTAGCTGAATCGAAACAACAAATTAACCTATATATTTGCGGTTACAAGTACTTTCAATTCTCGACGAGCACGTATGCGCGAGCGATAGACGCCAGCAAGTGGAACATCTGAAGAGAAACTTGATGACTTATCAACACGGGTTTGAAGCCATAAATCTTGCCTAACCAATATTATACTGTCCAACCAACTCAAGATATCACACACACACTTGGGTAATTACACACACACACACCCAGTTCGGGTGTAGGGAATAAACACTCAAAGCACACAATTTACTCAAATCAAATGGAAAGAAAACTAAATTGCGATAAAAAAACAGGTACAGCCATTATCAGCAGGATCGCCTTCCCCCCCTCCCCGTCCCCCCCCCCCCCAGCCTGCCACAGCTGTCAAAATGATTGTGTACAAATAGCCAATGTCAACCAACACTACCAGGAGCTTAATGTTGTGGAGCTCGTAAACTGTTAATAAAAGTAAACACAGTTCCCCCCCCCCCCTTCATCTGTCACAAAACAATCTCACGGGTTTTCTCAAAGAAGCCAAGATGATCATCTTATCACTCGACAAGGACAGCAATCACTCGTCTACGCTACAAATATCACTCTTCCAGCCACACAGTTATACAGCCCTGTGCCAGGTAAGTCCACTATAGGGGCTCACCATAGCCCGTGCTACTTGCAACTTTTGGTTCAGAGTAGCTGAATCTAAAACAAACAGCAGCAGTCTTCCAAACCCGACTGGCTTCCCTGGGATTTTGTTGACGGTCTCGTCTTTTTAATAAACAGGCTCAAAAATAAATAAAAACAATTTGTGTACTCGCGCATGTGGGCGTGTTTAACACAAACGCGCGCGCGCGCACACACTACCTGCATGCGTACTCGCCTAGTTGTGCTTCCGAGGGTTGAACTCTGGTTCTTTGGTCCCGCCTCTCAACTGTCAATCAACAGGTGTACAGATTCCCGAGCCTATTGGGCTCTATCATATCTACATTTGAAACTGTGTATGGAGTCAGCCTCCACCACATCACTGCCTAATGCGTTCCACTTGTTAATTACTCTGACACTGAAAAAGATCTTTTCTAACGTCACTGTGGCTCATTTGGATACTCGAGTGGAAACTGTACCCTTGTTCGCGTAAAAGTTTATTCTTATCTATCCTCTCAATTCTTCTGAGAATTGTGTAGGTAGTGATCATGTCTCGCCTTACTCTTCTGTCTTACTCGTGATGACGACGACGTTTTAGATTCAGCTACTCAGAACTAAGTCCATGTAGCACGGTCTATAGTGAGCCCGTAAGATGCATGCGTGAAGATCGAAGCCATTTAGTACTAATCTCATGGGCCAGTACCACACCTTGCGAATACAAACATCCTACCTCAGAATCACACATACCCGAGTACCCATGAGGTTACTTATTTAAATTGCCACAAATGTTACTCAATAATAAAATAAAAATCAGACAAAAAGGAAGTCAAATATAAATCCGGCCACCAAGGAGGTGGTATCTGCTACTAGCGTAGCAGGTAGCAGATAGTTTAGCATAGATAGCAGTTTAGCGCGCAGGACTCGTAATTCTGTGGCGCGGGTTCGATTCCCGCACGAGGCAGAAACAAATGGGCAAAGTTTCTTTCACCCTGAATGCCCCTGTTACCTAGCAGTAAATAGGTACCTGGGAGTTAGTCAGCTGTCACGGGCTGCTTCCTGGGGGTGGAGGCCTGGTCGAGGACCGGACCCCGGGGACACTAAAAAGCCCCGAAATCATCTCAAGATAGCGTTCAGAGATCCGCATCCTCACAATGACCCTGTTGACATCCTCAGCTGATCTGATCGACAGATCCGCATCCTCACCATGTTGACACCTGTCGGTCAGTTAAGAGTACAGAGTTAATGTGGACACGGGATGAGCAATGCCTCCTGGTTTCCACCAGTCTGTGTCTGCAGGACGGTAAGATAATGAACAGTTTCGTCGGGGTACTAAAGCGGTCTCCACCAGTACTGTACTGTCGCGCCTACATCCTGTCAAACTGGCGGTGTGGGAGGGGGAGAGAGTTGCTTGTACTAGCCTAATTGTGCTTGCGGGGGTTGAGCTCTGGCTCTTTGTAACAGGGGCTAGTGGTGGCAGTGCCGTCACTCCATCAAACTTGTAATGCTACACGAATGTGAATAGTGTCGTAGATATATATATATATATATATATATTTTTTTTTTTTAGATATATACAAGAGGTGTTACATTGTTGTACAGCCACTAGTACGCGTAGCGTTTCGGGCAGGTCCCTGGAATACGATCCCCGCCGCGAAGAATCGTTGTTACAACCAAGTACCCATTTTACTGTTGAGTTAAACAGAGGCTACAGTTAAGGATTTGCGCCCAGTAAATCCTCCCCGGCCAGGATACGAACCCATATATCAAAGGGGTAAAATAACTCATTGTGCGAGTGTGATTTTATTGAAAGATGATTCAGTGGGGTTGTAAAACAGAGTGGATCTACACGGGTTTGATCTGCCAAAAGTCATACTTACAATATACTCAGGGCAAATAGACGAGGACATTTTCTGAAAATTGATATTAAGTAGGACAGTAAAAGCAGAGGTCCAATAGACATGTTAAGACAGAACTATCAACATCAAAGGCCCAAGACTTTTCAAATCTTCCCCCTTTACACACACGGGGGTCAAACTGGCCGACCTTTCGCAGTATTCAAACAAGAACGTGATACACCTTGCAAAAATATTAACTGATCAACCAGCCTGTGACTCATACATCAGGCTGCAAACAGGCGCATCAAAACAGCCTGGATGACCAGACCACCAACCAGGAGGATTAACGCTGGACGTTCATCCTCCTCGACAGGATAGGTGGAAGCTGTAAACACAAACAAGTCTAAGACATAAGAAATACTCGTACCGTGTGTAAATGACCAACAAGTGAACGTACAGGAAAGAGAGAAGTCGCAACCACATCCATCCACAACTTTGGCGCCAGATTTAACAAAGAACTCTAACGTCAGGAAAGTTTAATATAAATCGCAACAAAGGCTAGAAGACGGGACATTAGAGCACGACCTCCCTTCTCCATAGTCACAGTTAGAGGGCAGTCTAATCAGCAGAAGGCCGCCGCTGCCACCACCGGAAACACAGCAATAGCAGCTCATGAAATGAGCCTATCCAACACTTTATTATTCACTTTAATACCAGCAAGAGAAACAACGATAGGGGTAAGGTATCAGGAGTCAACAAGTGCATCATTGTGTCGAGGGTGGTGGAGGTGACGACGGGCCATGCCATGCATGCCAATGGTGCGCAAGAGCTGTGGCCGGATGCCCCGACGATAGCTTACCCCCTCACCCCCTGGCCGTGGCCCTCCTTGCTACTCTCTCCCCTTACCAAGGCATCCTTACTGGTCCCCCCTCTCCCTCCCCCCCCCCCCTACAAACACTGTGGCATCCTCCCCCGCTACACCATCCACGATACACACACACACACACGAGGTGTGGTGAGGTGAGCTCAACTCCCGTAAAAACACAACTAGTAAACACACATGTGTCTTCACGTGTCGCACACTGGTATTCCTCAAGAACTTTATCCATGTGGAGGAAAACACCGAATAATGAAAGATGGTGAAGAGAAATGAACAGAATGGAGAAGTGTCTGGGTTGTCTGAAGCCACGACCAACCATGCCATTGACAACCTGCATTACACAATTTCTACCTCTGGGTCATTGCAAGGCTGCAACATGCTTATCTCTTACAATAAACTTTCCACAGACACAACCAGGGTCAAGCAGAGCCCCGCGTGCGAGCGCTCACACGCACACTCACAGACCTGCATGTACATAGGTGAAAGCAGAGGGGGGATGGGTCAGGTACACAGTTACTGGACTGTAAACCCGTGTAAATGTAAAATCATGTTAGCAAGAGAAAGCAAGACGGAAGACGCAATACAAAGAAAAGGAGAAAATGTAGTTTACATAAAGACTAGACCCAGAATTTAAGGAGGGGGGAGGAGGGTAGGTTGCCTTATTTCCTACGCTAAAACTACACTTCCCGTGGTCACCATTCCCAGACACACTAGCCTATAGTACTACCGAGACTTCCTTTACCACACTACAACTTCTTACTACAATGACATTCTATTCATCACGATTAAACCAAAACATTCATTGAACAAAACCATATTGAACAAATCCGTGGCGAGGGTCTCTCGTCACCTTCCTCATGGCCCTTGTGGATTTGTTCATTTGATGCATCACGCTATTGTGATGTGTGTGTGAAAGACATTCATTCGCTCGGGTTCTAATGCACAACCAGGCGAGCGCATGCCCTCTGGGGTGAGCAAGTCTCTTACCTGCGACCGATTATGCCAAAAATGTGGGTTTGTGAGGTATTGAGAGCACCTTTTAAACCAGTTATTTGGTCGCACACGATACTGTCCGTCGCTATACTGCTCTTGTGGACACTGATAAAGATTAAGCCACCCAAGAGGTGGCACGGGCATGAATAGCCCGTAAGTGGTACAATTTTTTGTTCAGTATTCTGAAGTAGCATTTAATCGTCAAGCTGCTATCGCGGGGGAGGATACTGCTTGACAGTCTTTATGAGGGTCTCCAGCTGCTACAGTGAACACTGGTCTTACCGATATTTAGGTACATGTGCATTTGTGCAGCTCCCCTGGCCTACATGATGGGGAGTACAGCGTGTCAAAAACCTAGCTACGTGATGCTACAAATCCCCATCACACAGGATGGTTAGTCATCAGACGACGAACTAGAATGTATTTAGTTCTGAAGACATTAACAAACGCTGACTAGGCAACCTGTCCTCTTACAAAGAACGTCGCATTTCGATTGAATGCGTAACACAAGGACAAAAATTGTACTTGAAAATGAAAGCGGCTGGCGAAAGTGACGTACTGTCCCGTTTTCTGTTTTGGGTCCTCTGGTAAATTAGAAGAGGACACTCATTTGACCATTTTCTTTACGTTGGGAGAGCTTAGGAAGTCAGGCAGGACTAGGCTATCCTGGCTTTAGATCCCCACACTCACTGGATGACACAAGGGGTCCCATTAAATCGATGCCAGGTATATTGGTAACATTATAGGCTGATGAGCCGAGCGGACAGCACACTGCGACTTGTGATCCTGCGGTCCAGGGTTCGATCCCCGGCGAGAAACAATGGGCAGAGTTTATTTCACCCTATGCCCCTGTTACCAAGCAGTAAAATAGGTACCTGGGTGTTAGCTGTCACTGGCTGCTTCCTTGGAGTGGAGGCCTAGTCGAGGACCGGGCCGCGGGGACACTGAAAAGCCCCGAAATCATCTCAAGATAACCTCAAGATGACTCGAGTCAACGCACACCCCTCAAGGTAAGAGATTATGTAGTGGGGAAGCACGGTGGCGGAGGCTGCAGACCAAGTACCCCAGAGGCAAGAAGATTGAACTGAAGCATGTTACTGAATTACATCACCGCATATTTGCCAAGCGATGCTCCCCACCCCTCCAACCCCCCACACCCCACCCTCCCCCCAACCACAGGGATGCCAAGTTTGCTGCGAGGAGAGGGGGAAGGGGGGGGGAAGAAAAGGGGTCGGGACGAGAAGCAAGGTGTGGGAAGATATTAATAATGTATCTAGTGTTAGCTAAAACAATTGGCTGCGCATACAACTCTGCTCATCTAGCCTTGTGATTAGATTTATGGTGTCGGCTCCACTCCAAAAACAGTCAAACTGCAGGAAGAGTCAAGTGTTCAAAAGGTCAACAGGATTTATCTCGTCGTTTGGCAGAAAAGAGGCTTCACAACCCCCCCCCCCCCCACCTTAATTGCCCGGAGGTAGTCAAAGATCAATCCCCCACACTACTAAAATGTGGTGTTTATGACTAAGAGGATGAAGGAAGAATAAGAGAAGTCAAAACAGGCGTTAACATATTCAAGAAACAAGCAAATTCCTACAAGAAACCAACCAGGATGTGGTGGATATATGGGCCTGCGGGCCGCTGCAAGCAACAGCCTGTTGGGCCAAGTTATCACAAGCCGGGAAGTGCAATAACTCAAAAACATCTCCAGGTGTGGACATAGTGGTTTTGAAGTGATTACCACGAGGGGTGTACACCCCACCCCCTGATGAGAGTGTGTAAATTGGAGGCAAACTACAGTTCAGCACAAATGTAAATTTTTAATCTTGTGTATAACATGGGTTCAGGAACTGGACCAATTACGTGACTAACCTTTCCGACACCACTCGTGTGATAGTTGACTGCGGACCCTATACCCACTAAACTAAGCGATCGCCAAAAAACGGTATATCAACCTGTCCTTCCGAACAGTACATCGCATTTTGACGTATAAATTCCCAACGACAAGATGTACTATAAATTCAGAGCAGCTCGCAAAATTGACGGGCGGTCCAGGAGCCAGATTCACGAAAGCACTTACGAACCTGTCCATCTTTTCTCAATCTTTGGCGACTTTGTTTACAATTATTAAACAGTTAATGAGCTCCGAAGCACCAGGAAGCTGTTTATAACAATAACAGTTGAATGGGAAGTTTTCATGCTTGTAAACTGTTTAATAAATGTAACCAAAGCCGTCAAAGATTGAGAAAAGATGGACACGTTCGTAAGTGCTTGCGTTAGTGCTTTCGTGAATCTGGCCCCAGTTTCATCATTCGTGGGTCCCCCGGCATTACATTGTACTCTACCACATTATGAGAAGTTTTGAATATAAAACTATCCACCACAATACTTGATACGCAAAATCTTTGTTATTGTTCCCCAACCGTGTACCCAAGCCCCCCCCCTTCCCCCCCGACACGTGGTTCGGTGTCAACACCACACAAACAACAAAACCCAAACAGCAACAGTTTCCAAGCACAAACTCGTCCAACAAACTTTAACGTTTTCATGACACTAAGAACTAAACAAACTTGACATGTAAACATATAAACAGTTTTCGAGCATCGAAACTAGAGACAGATAGTAACGTATAAATAAATAAATGTATGAAAGTTTATGATTAAACAAACATTACATGTAAGTGAACACGCCTGCTTCCACGTAAGCTCCCAGGGGCCATCCCCCAAGTCCATGCATGCAAGCACCCAGGGCATGAAACACCTACATGTAACACAGGCAAAGCATTAGCCATGAAATCATCAGTAAATTTCTGACGCCTATCTGTCTATGGAGAAAGATCAGGGGCCAGATTCACGAAAGCACTTACGCAAGCACTTACGAACCTGTACATCTTTCCTCAATCTTTGACGGCTTTGGTTACATTTATTAAACAGTTTACAAACATGAAAACCTCCCATTCAACTGTTGTTATTATTAACAGCTTCCTGGTGCTTCTGAGCTCATTAACTGTTTAATAATTGGAAACAAAGCCGCCAAAGATGGAGAAAAGATGTACAAGTTCGTAAGTGTTTGCGTAAGTGCTTTCGTGAATCTAGCCCCAGGTTCCTAGGCCCCGCCAGATTTCTATACATCTATATTCTATTTAATCGTCTTATTTTGTCTTCAAACTATGAAAGAAGTTGGCACCCGCAACTCTTAAGAGGTTTGTACCAAAATTGGCGACAGAAACAGAACAAAACTATGAAGAGAAAGAAATGTATCTTAAAATCGTGAAGAAAAAGGCTAACCATGGGCGACATTATCAAAATATAAAAAATACCGAGTGGATTATCAAAATTACGGATAACAGATGCATGATATATGACAATGCCACTCTGTATTTTGCATTTTGTGAGCAGGTCTCCTCTAGTTGCCAACAATTTAAGAACGAGATCAACTTGTACTTCTCAAACTGAAGGTGCCATGACAATGCTGCATAATATGTAACTTACCCCGATATACATATGTACGGTTGAGTGCAATCATACATGTATGATAAGTACACCTATACTGTAAATAAACTTCGTATGTATGTGTTTAAGATCAGATATTTGGAGCTAGCTTCATCCAATTTTTCATAGTAATTGCTGTTGGGTACGTGCACAGCATGGACACTCGGGGCTTGGTGTCAAAGAAAACGGTGCCAAGTGATACAGTGCCAACATTACCCCCCCACCCACGAAGACGTCGCAACACATGACTCAAATATAAATGTTCTGTAATAACAAACTGTGCCCAGATGTTGCCATATTTAAAAAATAACAATTATAATGTCCTTTAACCGTCCCCAATTTTCCCCCTTCGATTTTACGGATTGCGGCTGTGTTAGATGTTTTTGTAGTGATAGAGGTAAGTGATAGTGTAGATGAGGGAAAGAAGATGGGGGGTAAGAAGGTAATTATGAGGAGAAAGCGCTCGGCTATTGTAACTATATAGAACTTGAAAGGGCTAGAACGAATGAAAGGAATAGTGGCCAACCAATAGGACGGTCTGGGACTGAACGTCGACCAACTAGAATAAAGAAGAAAGAGGAGGGAGGGGGAAGGAAGAGGAGGAAGGGGGCCATGGAAGAGGGGTAAATGTATGTACTCTCCCAGACCCGTTTGCAGAACCAGGAGTCATCTCCGAACCCCAGCATGGTGATCATTTTGAAAACTGATGCACATGACTAGTCTATTGGTACCCTGCAACCACATCCCCCCCTCCCCAGCTTCACCCCCCCCCCCACCACATCCCCCCTCCCCAGCTCCCCCAACCACATCCCCCCTCCCCCAGCTTCCCCCCAACCACGGCCCCCCGCCCCTCCCAAACCTCCCGCGAAGACTCATCAGATACTGAACTAATTCTCGCATCACATTTGCCTGGGGGGAAGAGAGAGCGGGGGAGGACGACCCGTCTATTTTGGCAAGAGGGTGTAGGAGAGACGAGGGAGCACACAACGCATTGCTTGGCTCTCTCCACAACATAAGTATCCTCTTAAGAAAAATATTCAGCTACTCTGGGAACCTGCCAACCTTGCTATGATCTCCACCCAAACTCTACACTCCCCCCCCCCCTCTCTCTCTCTCTCTCTACCTGCAACAAAGCCAAAAAGGAAATGCAAGCGAAGGGAGAGACTAGAGAGCATTACTGATATTAGCATCAATGGGCAATGAATCAGGTTCTGGGGGAGGGGGGAGTGGAGGGTGGTGGTATTAAGAGAAAAAACTATCAAGCAACAGTGTTGACAATCTCATGGCATGGCTGTTAGAGTAGCACCTTGTATACGGAGACGGGTGATCGTAGCATGAAGAACAATGTAACCTTACTCTACCCTCGACTAAGAAACGGGAGAAGGGGGGGAAGAGGACGAGCAGGGGGGACCAGACTCGCCTGACTAAATTTACACCCTTAAGTTTAGGTTTTATATACACATACGCTATTTGCAAACCAGAAATGTTGAATTCTTGTCTTCCTTTTGTTAACTTCCTGTTGTATTCCGTCAAGTATTACTTAACATGAAAAATTAGACCTGCTGGAAATTCTGAAACATTTCAAATCTCAAGTATGCTCCAATTCAGTTGCGCGGTAGCCTACTTCTCAGGCCAAAGCAGTCAGGGAAGTCTAGGCCTAATATATACCAATTTTAAATCAATTCTTACAACGATATATTAGAGATCTAGTAATAAAATCAGATATGGTATCGCAAGTTACTATACTTACTTCACACCATCTGCCACACACTGGATTTTATTATAGTATTTACTGCAAGGAATAACAGGCTTATAAAAAAAATTAATATCAAATTCAATACTTTAGGCCTTACCCCTAAAAAGATGTTATTTAATTTAAAGCCATTGTGTGGCGACAGGTGGAGACGACCTAGACAAACGTAATGGTCGATTTGTGTGACTGATCCAAACTCTTAACAATCGTTCAAGGAAGATAAATGAGTAGGCTAAATTTATTGGGATATTTAATAGAGGCAGATAATCTTAGCAAGCAAGCATGCGAATAAGACAATTAATAACCCATTGGCGCCCTTTACAACAAAATATTCAAGATACGAAGTACGCAAATTAATCCAGTTAATACAAACACGAAGAATAAACAAAACAAAATAAAATAAAGTATTAATTTAAACTAGATGGGAAGGCGTCATGCCACAGAAGCCAGAGAGGTGCTGCTGCTGCTGTGGCCAAACGCCACCACCAACAGCTTAGGCTGCTACTGCTGCTGCTGCTCCACACACTTGTCTGGGCTCTTTGTAGTCCTGCTTGCTTGCTTGCTTCCCCCTTCCCCTCCCCTAGTCAACACGATTAATCCCCTAACCCAGCATCTATCTCACTACTGCCAATCCCTTTTCCCAACCTACGAGCTCACCATAGCCCGTGCTACTTGGAACTTCTTGTTCCAAGTAGCGAATCTTAAACAACAACGACAACCTTTCCCCAACCAATGCACACAAAACGCCACTCTCCACATTATAGAAGGGATAATATTTAATAATTACAAGATATTAAAAAAACACTAAATGATTATACTAAACACTAGAGATTGAAATTGAAATAAGTTTATCGAGGTAAAATACACACAAAGGGATGAGGTAGCTCAAGCTATTCTCACCCCGTTCAGTACAACGTGTTAATACATACATATAAACAAATCACAAACTAGGGATAACAAATGACTGACTAAGCTGCCTCTAATTACGGCTATGGGTCTGCGAGAAGTTAGCAAGGACCCTCCCCACCCAGCCTCCTTCCCTAACACGATAACAGATGGCTATCCCCCCAAAAAGCCCGTGTTTATATAACACCTTGGTCAAATTTTTACCGAACAGCATTCACAGAATTCAAACTCTAGCGCCCTCCCAGCTTTTGCCCCGGCGTCATTTATCTCTCTCCTTGTTTCAGTACTCTCGTGTACTGTCAAAACAGAAGGAAAACAAAAACCGGACGGGAAAGGGGGAACGACAGACGGAGACACCCTACACGAGGCGGTGTCCCAAAATAACTTTCATATTGTCTTGTGCCGTATACTTAAGATATTTTGTACACCGGTAATGCTCTACGTTTGGCCGACTGTGCACCATTCTTGCCTCGTCCCCCTTCTTCCTCCCCCCCCCCACACACCCACACCCAACCACACACCCACACCCACACCCAACCACACACCCACACCCAACCACACCCACACACACAGCTTCTTAGTCCAACCAAGTGCGAGGCTCGCATAAGCACTCTGGGTGGACGAGTTTAATTTTCCTCACTCGTGTAGGAAGCAGTCTGACTACTCCAAACCTCAGAACGCGTTGTTGTATAACCACCGCACTTAGAATTATACATCAAAGCTAATGTGTAGACTTGCGCTTTGATGATGTCCAAGACACGAAAGCTTATATGGAGATAACCTTAGTTTTGACAAATCGAAGGATTGATGTGGCATGAGGTTAATATTGGTCCCGTCTCTCAGCGTGATAAACGCTGATCCCGCAATTTCATAGAAATGGCTTTACATACAAATAATTTAGATATTTGAGCCTGTAAGTGACACAGTATCAAAATAGTTTATTAAATTCACCATATGAAATATCTTTTTATGGATCTTTATATGTTGAAGTTTTCCGGTTGTAAACTTTAATAACTGTATACCAATATGAAGTTTAAGAGTAACAGTAAATTGGAAGGACATAAATTTGACCCATAACGGTCAAATGATTATGCCCATAAAATATGGGCATAATCTTGAAGATTATGCCAAGACATAACTATACTTTGATACATGCCTTCTATATGCATTATAAGGATATACTCAAGAACACGAGTTAATAAATTGCAAAGCACCAGGTACCTCATACCAACGGGTCTGAATGGTCTAATATATGGACATTCAGTAATGTAGTATGTGCGAGAGAGTTCTTGCTCACAGAGATTGCACCTGGAGTGCTCAGGATTGGGAGACCCGTCACCTGTAGCCACCTGCCACAGGTAACTGTAGCCACCTGCCACAGGTAACGGTAACCCAACCTGATCCTGGCAACCACTGTGTCGCACAGTCTGGTCCACGTTTTGTGCTGCCCATAAACATAGGTTTTGGATATAAACAAATCATGGTTTTTTTATACTAGCGCTTTCATGCCTTTAGGAGTCAGTAATTTCACTATTAGACCAGAGTATAGAGAGTATATTTATCGGGGACAAATAAAATATATAAAAAAACTGCACGCACATAAACACTTTCAACAGCGCACAAAACCACACTCGTCTGAAATCAATACAATGACTTAAATCTTCGCGAAAGAAATGCTCTGTAGTACAATTTTAATACAAGGGACTCTTAGATAATGCTCCCAACATGCACCAGAGCGAGAAGAGAGGGTTGAACCAGGAGACTGGACAAACTGAAACCAAAACCGAGTGAATGGATAAGTCCCAATGTGGAAACACTCCGCCTCGAGCGATGACAAGGGAGGACAGGGGAGGACTGGGGGGCAGTCTTCATTCCTAACATGGCCAGCTACAGAGTGTCACTTGCTGCCCATGCCCACTTGTGGAGTCCCAGTCTGTTCCCCCACTGCAGCACGCGCAACCTTATCAATTGTAAAAGGAAATATTTTTTTAAAGGACCACCAGCGGCAGTTTGAGCTCCGTGTTAACAACAAAGGCGCCATCTTCGATCGGTGAACAAGGCTAAGCCATCCCCCTCCCCCTTCGCCACCTACATTAGCCCAGATAGTAACGAAACCATCTCTGGTCACAAAGTTTGGCAATTTGTGATCATTTTCTTATCCAGAGTCCTAGGCGGTGGTGGGGGGACAAATCTGGTGCAAAGTCTAGGACCTAGGCTACTGACCTCCCTGGTGCAGACTCGCTACAAATCTTTGTGGAAATGATTCAGCAATATTTGGAGTTCAATGGAACGTTCGGGTGAATATGCTGAAATACGTAAGTCAAGGCGTCAAATTCATCCCAAACAAATGGGAACATCAGAGGTCTACGGCTGTTCAATACTCTCCCAGCAAGCATTAGAAATATTGCCGGAACAAAGGTGGACTTCAAGAAACAATGTGATACATTCTATCAAGAAGTGCCTGACCAATCGGAGGCTGTAGTGGATACGTGGGCCTACGGGCAGTTGCAACAGCAACAGCCTGTTGGACCAAGTCATCAGATGTAGAGCCAGGGCCAGGCTCGGGGCGTAGAATAACTCCAGAGCCCCTGTCCAAGTATGGGAATAAAACCAGCGCGATAAATAAAATCTATATCTAATATACATAACCATTTAAATGAGTAATCTTCGAAGAATGCATGGCTATATATAAGTATCCGATAAGAGAAGCAAAAGAATAACCCCACTCAATAGCTCACCATCTTCCACTTTAGAAAAACTAATATTTATTTATTTTTATTCATTATCGCCAAGACAACTGCTAACGTTTCATCCACTGAACTAAGATATAAAACTGTACGCCTCTGACCCAGGTCACGAGAGCCAATCAGGAATCACTCCTAATGCGATAGGGGTCCCTCGATTGTTTCAAACGTGGGTTGGACATGTATATATGAGTGGGATTGGGTGGTTATAAATAGGAGCTGCCTCGTATGGGCCAATAGGCCATCTGCAGTTACCTTTGCTCTTATGTTCATCTTGTCTTAATGCGACACTACCTCCCAACAAAGAACTGATCCAACTGAATTAACCAGTCAATCTAATACATGCGACCGTGTACGCTTGAAAAATAAAACTTCCAATCAATTAGACCAAAAGCACCATCAAACCATACAGCTATTCCCACACCCTGATCCCCAAAGCTAATCTCCCCTCACCCTAACCAATCCACCAAATTGAAGCACGTCCTCAAACACATCAAAACTAATCAGGCCCACACGTTTTGTTTCCGTTCTTTCCCATCGCCCTACAATCAGGTGGAAGAGAGAGGATGGGGTGTAACAGAGTGGGATTGGGAGGTTATAAATAGGAGCTGCCTCGTATGGGCCAATAGGCCTTCTGCAGTTACCTTTGTTCTTATGTTCTTCAAATGTTGCTCATGTACCGTGGTGATATGGGGGAGAAGTGAAGGGGGGGGAAAGGGAAGGGGGGGGAGAAGGGAAGGGGGGGGAGAAGGGAAGGTGGGGGGGAGAAGGGAAGGTGGGGGGGGGAGAAGGGAAGGTGGGGGGGGGAGAAGGGAAGGTGGGGGGGGAGAAGGGAAGGTGGGGGGGGAGAAGGGAAGGTGGGGGGGGAGAAGGGAAGGTGGGGGGGGAGAAGGGAAGGTGGGGGGGGGAGAAGGGAAGGTGGGGGGGGAGAAGGGAAGGTGGGGGGGGGAGAAGGGAAGGTGGGGGGGGAGAAGGGAAGGTGGGGGGGGAGAAGGGAAGGTGGGGGGGGAGAAGGGAAGGTGGGGGGGGAGAAGGGAAGGTGGGGGGGAGAGAAGGGAAGGTGGGGGGAAAAGGGGAAGAGAAGGGACAGAGGGGGAGAATATGTGGAAGTTGTAATAATAATAATCATATCTGGCACAACCTCACTTGTGTGACCTTCTCGATACAAGTCTATATTCAGCAAGCCCAGGCAGGCAGGCAGGCAGGCAGGCAGGCAGGGCAAAGGCAATCTGCCTCATTGGGAAGACCAGCGAGGCGAAATGCAGTGTTACAGACGGCAGAAAAATCCAGGTATAACTACGCTTGAAACAGACCTCATTGGTGGGGGGGAGGGGGGGTGAGAGAAGGGGGGGGAAGGGATGCTAAGAACATAAGAACAAAGGTATACTCTATTAATATCCCCTTTGTTATGTCCATTCAACCACTTGTTAACCTCTTTCATGTCACCCCTAACCCTTCGCCTTTCCAGTGAATGCAATTTAAGCTTTCTTTATGCGAGTCTTCTTCAGAGTTAATTTCCCTACCGATTTTTGTATCATCGACAAATTACCAAATGTTGCTACTCAAACCTGAACCTAAATAATTTATGTACTGTGTGTTATAAACAACAGAGGTCCCAAGACAGAGCCTTGAGGCACTCCACTTACAACATTTTGCCACTCTTAACTTACCCCTATGGGGGCCTCGTAGCCTGGTGGATAGCGCGCAGGATTCGTAATTCTGTGCCGCGGGTTCGATTCCCGCACGAGGCAGAAACAAATGGGCAAAAGTTTCTTTCACCCTGAATGCCCCTGTTACCTAGCAGTAAATAGGTACCTGGGAGTTAGTCAGCTGGCTTCCTGGGGGTGGAGGCCTGGTCGAGGACCGGGCCGCGGGGACACTAAAGCCCCGAAATCATCTCAAGATAACCTCAAGAAGATAACCATAACTAACTCTGTTTCCTTCGGTATAGCCATGCCCTAATCCAACTTAATATAGCATCCCCAATACCATGAGCCTTTATCTTTATAAGCAGTCTTTCATGTGGTACTGTATCAAAAGCTTTGCTAAAGTCAAGGTACACAACATCGCAAATCTTACCATTATCAACTGCCTCAACAATGCTGGAATAAAAAGATAGCAAATTTGTTAAACATGAACGGCCATTGGTAAAACCATGTGACTCGTTTATTAATTTTTGTTTTTCAAGATGAAAACGATTGGTATTTGCAATTATCGATTCAAGTAACTTTTCCACAATAGACGTTAGGCTAATTGGCCGATAGTTTGATGCAAGTGATCTATCTCCTTTCTTAAAAATTGGCACCACATTAGCAACCTTCCACGACTCTGGCACTCTGCCCGACTCTAATGATTTATTAAATATGGTAAACAGTGGATCGCAAAGCTCCTCTTTGCATTCTTTAAGCACCCTGGCAAACATTAGTCATATAAACTGGAATGCACCGCTATATACAAACGAGACTAATCCAAGAAATATATTAATCTACACTACAAGAGAATGTGTGAGAGCTGGAGGCCAGATGCTTGGTGCTAGCTTTGCCCAAATTGGCAGGGGGAAATGGTCTGGGGGACAGGATGAACATCTACAGCATCTTTCCATCAATCGATCGATCCCTCTATTCAACCTACCTCCCATCTAAAAAAATATATAATTGTCTAATCTGTGAATGGTCAGCTGGTACGGGGAATTTAGCTGTGTGAAATACCAAACAAAAAATAAAAGTGACCCTTTTACTCTGAGAAAAGGGGCATGACTTTAGATACATTTAAAGCTATGGAAGGATCATTATTTTATAAGAGTGCGGGCAAATTATGAATAGCAGAAAGTGTGTTCATTTCTTCAAGATCAGCGAATAATGGTATTTTACTCTAGAATTTTTTTTTGAAACGTCCCTTATGAAAATATGTAAGTGTGTAGCTGGCAGGCAGTGCCAAAAACCCGTCGTGGGGGTCTGAATGCGACTCCCTGGCACGCTCTTCCCTTTTTCCATTCTGGCTACCCCGACCAGTCAATACATGATGCACAGATGGATGTGTAGATACCTGCTTGATGGGGGTCTGAGAGTTCTTCTACTCCCCAAGCCCGGCCTCTGACTTGTGTAGACGGATAGGTAGATGGATAAATAAGTGGATAGATGGGAGAAATAGACAGACCCGGGCAACACCGGATATCCCCCCCCCCCAACTTTTAGTTATTTATAAGCATTTGGTACGTCACAGTTTTTACTCTAGTAAAAATTAATTGGTCACGTGCAGATGGGAGAGGGGTGGTGGGGGGGGGGCCGAGGTGCGTGGAGGGAAGGAGAATACCAAGGCAAGTGCACAGAGGGAAGGGAAGGGAAGGTGGGAAGGGAAGACAGGGTGGGTAGAAAGACAAGGCATGTGCGCAGAGAGGAGGTGGGAGGGTGGGAAGAGATGGGAGGGGGGAAAGTGTCAGGATAGGAGCAGATGGGAAAGGTCTGCACGGTCATTAGTGGAAGTCAGGTGTGAGAAAAACCAGGTGGTCAAGTGAAGCAGAGAGTGCGAGATAAGAAGCAGATGTGAAATCAGATTTATTGGGTGAAAATGGTTCGTGTCAACTATGAATAAATTGGGAACCTTGAACATGGGGAGGAGGAGGGGGGGGGTGGTGGTGGTGGTCCGCCCAAGCTTCCTCACCACCACAACCACTTGTCCATTATACTGTAGCGTGGAGTTGCGACACACGACAACCATCACCCTCCCCACTACATCATGCACCCCTCTTTATACAATCACCACCCAACCCCCACCACCTGGGGTTTTCCTCTAACTACCGCCCGCCCGCCCGCCAGGATCGATACACACTTTTTTAAGGTGGCGAGATGTCATAATTAATGTATCATCAGGCTGGTGTAATTGACTTTCCTGGAGGCCTTGTCCTCGGTAACTCCAGACCTCTCCACACCCTGTCACTCCGCCCCACACATTCGTGTCTGATACACTATCACCACCCCAATAAGCAACCCTCTTCCTCCCTTACACACCGCCTCGCTATATTAGATAAGGCTGAGGAAGGTATTCCCGGCTTCTTACCCCCAAGCACATCTGACAACGTAAATAATGATATGACTTGTTTAAAAATTAATCTCTCCTTCATATATTCACTCCTCCTCCTGGCTCCTACGTGTCTAACCCCTCCTCAACTCAACCATCACGTACACAACAGAGCTAAAACTGAATTGTGTACGATACAGAATATATTCCTGTACTCTTTAATTACTAAACGATTACAAAATGCAATAAAAACCACTTACAATAAATACCTAAAACATTAGGCTTATGCGGCTCAAAACTACCAAATTAACTCGTTTCAAGAAAAGTCGTGTGTTGAAACACTCCGTGGTCAGTTTTCCAGCTCACATTAATAGTGCACGATAATAACCACGCTCCCTTTGTTAACTGCCACACTAGTTCTACCTACACAAAAATCTATAGCGACTGGCTGCATGCTAACACCCGCACCTCATTACTCTCACACATTACATCACTAAAAATTGCCATATGTGTGCCGTTCTCTGCGTCTAAATAATTCACGGTTGACAAGGCAATTGAGTCTAGGCAAACCAAGTGTCCAAGAACGAAGCCATGCAAACTAAAGAGGCGTCTAGGCTGGCTAAAGCAACCATGAACACGAGGCTGTCACCTGACAAAGTAATATGTGCTACCTATGTCCTTTAATATACCTACAATTTTCTCTCACCTTTTATTTTTTTCTTGCTATGTAACATTTTTATAAATTTTGCTAGTATTTACCCGCTTAAAATTTTCTTAGATTAAGGACCTGCCCGAAACGCTGCTCGTACAAGTCACTTTACAAGAATGTACTTACTAGGCTATGTATCCTCACAATCCCAATGTACCTTCTTGTATATATATATATATATATATAAATACAAATAAATAAATAAATAAATATCACTATTGGCATTTTCCACTTCAACCCGTGCCATTTAGGCCTGGCGTCATACTTTGTAAACCAAAGTCTGATAAATAGTTATATTAGACAAGATATTGGGGAAATTGGCCTAAAAATTAGTTACACTTACTTTCTCTAACAAATAACGTTAGGCACGAAAGGGATAACAAAATATTACTCTAACTACACACATATCCAATATTTTAATAACATTCGACTCTTAATTAGAGGACACCATGATTAGCTCCACATAGTGAAGACTTGCATGCCTTCACTACACAAGTAAATACAAGCTGTAATTACCGCATGAGCAGACAACCACAAGCTGATGGTAAACAAAAAAGGCCACACCCGCAGACAAAGACTGACAAGAATAGACAGGATAAATTAGCCTCGTGTTCCTGAGAATACCTGCACGTCCTCAAGCCATGTAATAGAGCTCGTCTCAGTGTGAAGAAATACACGAGGCAGCGAGTTGTTTTTAGTTTAGTTCATTTATTATGTACCCCATACCCATCTTGTGGGTGGTAGTGGAAAGGGTTACAGAGGCACATAATGGGCTCAGGGACTGAACCCCACAGTTCATTTAGCAAAGTTACAAAATTCAATACAAGTCGTCACATCAACAATGGGTTCGAGAGCGAGAAATGCGTATCCATAAGTTCAGTACCGTCTGTATTTCTCAGCCAATTTTAAACGTGGATAAATAATTACAAGATTTCAAGATATTAATTAATATTGGATGTGATGTAGGTGGTGACACTAAGGAATATTGCAACACGCCCCACCACCTGCTGGATGTTACTTTTATACAATAAACTAGTACCTTGTTCAATATCTAAACGTTTTACCTCTGGTTTCCCTATTCATCATCGGCCCCTTCCATCCACACTCGTTCGTTCGTTCATCCCGGAGCCCACCCACCCACCCTCAAGGTGGCAGCTCACGCTCCTGTTACCTGAAGAGGGTTTCAAGAGTTCTTCTACTCCGAGCCAGCCTCGTGGAGTGTGATTATACAGAAAAATGCCAGGATGAGAGTAGGCTGGCTATTTGCCGGAAGCATTGCAGCATTGCGACTGTAAAAGACGCTTTATCAAGCATACAAAAATGTTATAAAGGCTAAAGGCGAAACTTTATCTACAACTAAAAGAAGTACAATATATAGTACCATTTGTGTACGTCTTAGTTGTCAATATTTCGCAGTTCTTCAACCATGATGTTACCTAGCAGTAAAATAGATACCTGGGTGTTAGTCAGCTGTCATGGGCTGCTTCCTGGGGGTGGAGGCCTGGTCGAGGACCGGGCCGCGGGGACACTAAAAAGCCCCGAAATCATCTCAAGGTAACCTCAAGATGATGCGATTACCCTTACACACATACTTTGGAATCCAATGGCCTATTCTAGATTTCCACCTTTAAAACGAGTCAAGCGTTTCGATGCAAAGGGCCATCAAAACTGATGCCCCTTTGGTATCTAAATTTATTTTCGTCACCGCCAACGAGAAATGAAATACATTAAAAGGTAGAAAGCTTTCCACCATCTTGCAATGGCTGTATAACAGCAGATGTTGGCTATGTTCTCCAGGCTTGGATTCCTCCAAGGAGTGCCGGACCAACCGGGCTGTGGTGAGTATGTGGGCCGCTCCAAGCAACAGCCTAGTGGACCAAACTCTCACAAGTCAAGCCTGGCCTCGGGCTGGGCTTGGGGAGTAGAACAACTTCCAGAACCCCATCAACCAGGTATCAACCAGGTACTGCAACATGGACAAGTTGCGTTGTCTAATTTGCCGTCCTATTTATAAGCAAACTTTACGACCCTTGCCTTCCAGCTTATATCTTTAGGTACATAGCGAATAAAAAAAATTATTTCCAGTCCACATTCTACAAAGAAACTGTGCTATCCGAAGTTGCAGAAAACCAGGTGTTGCTGAACTCGCTTCAGTAGCCTACAATCTTCAAGCGAGAGCCATTTTCCAACCCAATTAACAATTTGAAAAAATTCACAAGGCGCCCGAGGCTTGGTACACCAGCGTCCCGCACCACAGGCCAGAACAATGTGGGAGAAGGGGCAACATCCTGCACTGAACACACTGGGTCTCGCAATAACAATCACTGCGTCGCTGTAAGGTACACGAGGCGTTTTCTTTACATCCAGTAATTACATGTTAGGGGAAATGTTCGAGCCAATCATATCGAGAGGGGTCGGAGGTCAAATCCGTGCAAAGCATTATGTCCCAAGCTTTACTTTCCCCCGCTCAATGTTTAAAATTATTATCAATTTACCTTTTACCGGATTTGTTCAAACATTTATAGTAGGTAACACCGTTTCGTACATAAGAATCCTTTCTGACAACTTATGGTACGAGCTACTTACTGTAACTTACGTACACGAGGTACAGTAACTGGGTAGTGAAACAAATGCAGGCCCAGCGTATACCACAGGTGTTTCGTCCAAGCTCCAGAATTGTGGCTCGCATATAAATTAGTTAACTCAAATTAATTTAACTAGACAACCCCCGGCATGACCATCTTCCCACGACCCCTTCATGTAATGATGGGGGTTTTAATCCTATGATCTTCCTATGACCTATTGTCATGTTCCACATTCAATGGATCTCTACATATTATACCGTGTCATAAGCATTTCGAAATATCCAGAGTTGCAACACAGAATGCAGTATTCAGCCAAAGGATGTGTGATATGAAAGATTTACACACCGCATGAGGCATTCATACAACTTGACTAAACCAACCCGAGTCATCCGTCAAAATGTCATCCACAAATAACTGCCAATTAACCCCCGGCATTACAGCGAGGTTCTCACCGCAAATAAGAAGCTGAGATCTTAAAGTAGCACCTGTTTAGAGGCATACAAGTAGTATATGCGAGGTAGATGTCTTGACACTATATAAACTGATTATTCAGAAGAGGCGTCTCACCACAAACCCGACACCACCCTACCCCAGGCTGTATTAATTTAAATAAGTTTATTGGAGTAAAATACACAAAGGGATGAGGTAGCTCAAGCTATTCTCACCCCGATCAGTACAACGTGTTCATACATATATAGACACATCACAAACATACATATTACCGAACATTCCGAGAGATAAACCATATACATTTCTTCCTTTACACAAGTACCAGGCTGTAGATGTTTCTAGGAAAACAGGGGCGACAAGAGATGCAAGCAGCCAAGTTCAACTGATCTCTCACATCAGAATCCCAACTTCTATTCTCTACCAGTTTTAAACCACAAAATCTCTTGGATAAAACCTGCATGTTGAAAAATATTTACCGTGTTGACAATTCAATTTTATTTGGCTGAAAAAACTACTGTATCATGCAGAAAGTCTGCAATTCCTACAAAACTGTTCAAGTGTCAAGCCGTTTTTAAAACAGCCTACTGTGATAAGTTGTTAAAATGGTACGTACAGTATAAGCTATCCATTTCCAGACAGTTCGTACACACTGTCCGACAAGGACAAGTTTATTACTCTGAACAAAACCATTACTATACCGATCACCCTAACTAAAATGTTGCAACCAGCTAGTGTTTATTGCATTCTTAATAATTCACTCAAGTATACTTTAAACTGTTTAAATTCCTATTGGAAAAATTCCTAGAATTACACACATGGTTAAAAAGACATCTTTATGCCTTGCAAGATTTTTTTCTTATAATTTTATATTTGTACCTTAATCCAGTTCCTAAAATACCAACTGTGTACTTTATGGGTATGGGAAATACTTTGGTTGAGCATATATTTGGTTTAGAGTCTCATGATGGTTGAAAATGGGGCACAAGGAAACAATTGCCAGATATTCAAGTACTGTACAGTAATTTGGGTTAAAAATACAGTATTGTATTCTCTGATTCAAAAGGGGGCCAACACCAGGTGGCAAGCATTAGGCCTACCTCTGCAACTCGCTCATCTTTCTGCTGGTTAATTACATTACCATATTGAAAGGTCAACATGTTTAACCCAAAAAATTACACAAAACTGAACCTGCATAAAGGAAAATGTGGATCTTAAAACAAAAAATTATGGAGGAAGGCGAGAGCATAGAAAGTGAGAAATTATTGAAAACCCAACCTACTCTAATTAGGGCTTCGGCAAAGATTGGCACGCACGTGCGCGCACTTCTAACAGAAAACTGAGGCCAGTAATCAGAAGAAACACAGTACTGTATATCTGACTCAAGAAGTGTTATCAATGGGTTACCACAGGGTTCAGTTCTAGCACTAGTAATGTTCATTGTCTATATAAACGATCCACTGGAAGGAATATAGAATTATACGAACATGTTTGCTGATAATGCCAAGCTACGTGGAAAAATAAGAAACTTAAGACACTTGTCATGCCCTTGTCATTACAAGTATTAATTAAGCAACACTTGGCAAATGGAATTTATGTAAATAAATGCCATGTTATGGAATGTAGGAGAAAATAGGCCACACACAACCTATCAATTAGGTGAAAAAGATTTTAAAGACTTGTGATAGTTCTGGATAAAAAACAGAACAGGCACCTGAGGATCACAAAGAAAATTATGCAAGGAGCATAAGCTATGCTTTCCAACTTTAAAATCACTAATACATGGGTGGTGAAATATTAAAGAAATCATTCACGACCTTTGCAAGACCAACGTTGGAATATTCAGCATTTGTATAGTGCCACATCTCAAGAAGCACAACTAAACTAGGAAAGGTGCAAAGACGAACAGAATGAAGCATTTAACAAGGCTACGAGCCTATGCCCAGAATCTGATGTATACCATGTAAATAAGGGAAATCTTAAGATAGACAAGGCCTACAAGTGGGACACCTGGATAGAAACTTCGTAACTACTGTAGTCTCGATACATCAGAGAAGGTAAATCCAGCCTAAACACATTATAAACCATGGAATGAGCCATCAACATTCAGTGCCAAAGTCCAGCCAGGGTTAACAGGTGTTTAGCACCACTTGTGACCAGACACTTCAGAACCTGGCACATTATTAGGTACAGAAATATTACCCAATACCTGTAGTATTGAAATAACGAGGGGTTCAATATAGGCCATAATATTCATGGTATGCTAGCAAAATTTCTGACATAAGGGAATATGCCTAGGACTCTAGATGCTGGCATACAGCAGGTTGGATGCTTAGCTCGGTCCTGTACATCTAGCAACCTACATAGTTTGGCTAATATCTTACTAGGAAACCTTCCATCTATAGAAAATGAAATTAGTGTAATTTTAAAAATAACTTCTTATTTCACATATGATGTGTTTCCAGAAAGGTAAGATACTGTAATTTATAATCGAATTTGAACACCAATACATAACATATTAGGAGGCTTGACCTTATTAAAACTAGGCCAGAAACCAGTACAGTAAACCAATATGAAGGAAAAATAATCTAAAGAGGGACACAGAATTGCAGGAATATTAGTTATAGGTCGCATGCCATTTCTGCTCTTTGTAAACAACCATCCCAAACAGCTTCCTAGAGGGTAGTATTTTCAGATACTGTAACATAAAATGGAGGAGAACAATGGCAAAGAATTACTACAAAATGGGCCTACTGCAAGACTAATAAGCAGAATAAGTCTACAAATATACTGGCTGGAATTAGACCCTAGATGCACCAGACAATGAGGGTTTTAACATGAAAGGAGACCATATGTACCACACAACAAGGGAGAGCAAGTTCATCGAGTGCCAAAATATTTCTGCTGTTCAAAATCCAGCTGGAAAAAATTATAAAAAAATAGGGACCTTTGATAAGCTGCCCACTTCCTGTCCCCATCAAAGCAACTAGAGAATGACCCCTTCAGGTAAATTCAAGTTAATCCGATGTTCCAAGAATGGACATAACACTTACAATATCTTAAGTCAGAGGCCAATAAACTGGAGAACATAAGAGACTATATTCGAGTTTAACGAATAAGATGAGAGATTTAAAAAATTTGAATAAAACACATTCAGAACACAGTAGGACTACACAACTTATGCGAGATCTGTAATAAAGGTAAGGTAATTATCAGGAGAAATCACTAAGCAATTATAACTACAGGTATCTGTAATAAGGGCAAGCAGGCTAGGCCTATGCAGCAACAAAACCTTCAATGAGTGCAGTAAAATTGAGAAGTCCATAGATATGCCAAAAAACTGTCATCTGACTAAAAAGGAATGGGACAGGCTAAATACCTTACATCACTAGAAAAGAATAACCAGTAGGATTGATCACAATGACAAAAATATTCTGCGACATAGACAGGATTAGTGTTTAGAATGGGTGGGAACAGGTTGCAATGCCACAGTTAGAAATTTTAAATCAGGTAAAAACAAATAAGGGTGGGGACATACGTACAGCACTGTAAAGAATCCATCAGTGAATTATTGTGTAGTAATTAAGCAAAATGAGCTGTGGGTAACAGTGTGAAGCCAGCTCTGTTCACAAATTCAACTGTATACAGTACTGTACATGACTAGTACATGACTGTACATGACTTTCTGCCCGAAACGCTTTGCGTAATAGTGGCTTTAGGCATTGTATGTACTAGCTCTATCTATAAAGCCAACAAGCTTTGTAAATCTCTTTATGTATGTACCTTACCTAAATAAAGATTATTATTATTATTATTATTATTTAGTACAACTAATTCGGGATCCACCCCATCAGGTATCTGATAGCTTGCCTAGCCTGAGTTGGGGCTTTGAGACATTGCATTTCCTCACCGATACAAATACAGTTGCCATTTGAGGACAACAAATTTTTTTATTTAGGACAGAACACAAATGCCAATTTTTAAATAGCAATAAGAGTAGACAGTTGGAATAGGATGCAAGATGATATGTGTACCAAATCTAATGGAATGCAAATATTGTATAAACCTTACAAGACAAGCAAATATATTCCCAAACCAAAGTCATTAAAGTAGACTTAATATACAAGACATTTTATTTTAATTTAAATAATTATCAAAAGAAGGTGTTAAGTCGGGAATCCTAGTAGCAATTTATATATTCATAAAGTACAATTAATTTTATAAAATATTCGAGTGAGCAAAAAAATAAATACAATTCTTTTACATTAGACCAGTGGACCACAGCAAAAGTACATTTACAAAAAAAAAAATAATAGACAGGCCTACAAGCATGTTCTCAGCAAACACACAGGAGGCCATACCCAACCTTGCTGATAAGATGGAAGGCCAAATGAACACAGCTTTGCCCATTGATAAGGGAACCTTCACAAGCCATGATACACATTGTACTGATAAAAGGGGACATTGAAGATAGGAATAACTAAAAGGGCTTCCAGTGCTTTACTATTTTTTTTTTTACTTTACTATTAATTTTTTGTACAATACTGTATACTAAGTGCTCTTGTAAATCATGCCAAACACTAACTTCTTTTTGTACAATAAAACCCATTAGAATATATGAATACAATTAATAATACTAGTAAACAGTAGTAATGAAAGTTTAAAAACAAATAAATAACCAACACAGTGGACAAGGGTTACAAATAACTTATTTTTAATACAATTATGGAAGACAAAAAAATGGTAGCAAAGATTATGAACAACATGGTAGGTACTGTATTCAAATATTTATACACTACTGTATATTGAGAAAAAAATCAAACCATTTATGCTTGCACTTCACTCCAAAGTGAAGTGATCTTCACTCAATCACTCGTGATCAAAGATCTACTCTTGATTCTGCTCCAGTCAATCCTACGCTCTCTGACATATCCATTATATTTTGCCTGAACGTGATCTAAAGCTTTTACGTAAAGTAGTTTAGTTCATTAATTATGCACCCAATATCCATCCTGTGAGACATTGTGCATAGAACAATTTTGTAAATTACACCGTTTAGCTTCAGAATCACCAATACATACCAAAACAAGCACAACATCCGGACCCAAGATCTGCCTCAAACCCGAAAGATTAACATACAGAACTTTATGCAGTAATTTTATACTGGAATGTATAAAATACAGTATGTACACCCAATACGAAGAATTCACACACTGCTGTTTGTTTCAGCCTTAACACACTTTGTTATCTATTAATAAACCCGAGTGCACCAACGGCAAATAATTTGCATAGGAAAGTCAACTTATTATGCAACAGGTACAACAAGGCTAACAGGCAAGGAATATGGAGCTAGCTCTCACTTCCCTACAGTCAACTTACATAACCACTTTTAGGCAAGTACAGCAACAGTGCAGTACATAAACATCAACATACTGTACTATATTACATTTTAAAGTTTTCTACTGTATCAAAACACCACATAATATCTGAACATATATTAGCTGGTGAAACTTTGCTTAGTTAAGTGGAAACTTAGATGGCAAAACAAATCAACTCACCATCAATACACCATTCATTTATACTATACAAGGTTGGGAAATGTCAGGGTTACATACCACATCTTCAGTCAGGGGGATACACACACACACACACACACATACATACACATACATAAACACACACACACACATACATACACACATACATAAACACACACACACACACAAAGACATTTGACAAAACTGTACTAATACAACCTTTAAATACATACAAATCCTTGCAATTTTATCCACACATTAGAACTATGAAAAATAACCCTTGATATTCCAATTATAAACCTGTACACAGAAAAATATATGCCAAATTATAATTGTGTAAACATTGTTTACCAATCCAATTTAGGTTACAAGCCACTATTATAACAAGAATGAGTACAATTACTAGTCAAGAAAACAAAAAATAACAGAACACAAGTTAACCAAACTCAACACCTACAAAAGGCACCAAGACCCAATGCCACCAAAAATGTCTCAGTACAGGAGTAGGCCTAGGATAGTGAGGGGCCGAGGATAGTGAGGGACCTAGGATAGTGAGGGACCTAGGATAGTGAGGGACCTAGGATAGTGAGGGCCCTAGGATAGTGAGGGCCCTAGGATAGTGAGGGCCCAAGGATAGTGAGGGCCCAAGGATAGTGAGGGCCCAAGGATAGTGAGGGACCTAGGATAGTGAGGGACCTAGGATAGTGAGGGCCCAAGGATAGTGAGGGCCCTAGGATAGTGAGGGCCCTAGGATAGTGAGGGCCCTAGGATAGTGAGGGCCCTAGGATAGTGAGGGCCCTAGGATAGTGAGGGCCCTAGGATAGTGAGAGAGTAGGGGGGTGAGGGGTTCATATAAATTATATAAAAAAAAAAAACAATCTAAGCTTATTCCTCCTCTGACCCCCATAACTTAAGTTTGTTTTCTTAAGATCATTTATTAGACGAGGGCGGACACGGCCCAGTTGAAGAGATGGTGATGATGGTGATAGTCTACCACCATCACCACCACGCCCACCTCACTACCACAACCACTACCCCCCAACCACACCTTCCCTTACCATACCATGGTCCCTAAAACCTCACCCCCCACGCAGCTGTTCGAAAGCAATTCGACCTCTGGGAGTATTTAGGCTCGTCAAAGGGAGAACAGTTCGAACACCTGACAGGACCATACGAACTGGACCACTATATATATTAGCTTGTATTCATTTAGCGAGGGTGTGACGTGGAGGCTGGCGCCGCCAAGATTCCTTAACACCATTATCAGTATCTATTTCCGCGCCGCTGACAGATCAACAGCTGTGGGGGGAGCTAGCAGACGAATTTCCAATAGGAATGCCAAGCAGACGACAAAGTCTCTAACCCGTCTCCTAGCCTCCCTAGCCGCTAAATCCCCACCATTCCTATCCCCTAGCCATCCTGCTCGAGTCGTCCCATCGTCCCCACCACACCCGCACGTCCTCGTCCCTCACCCACTCAAAATCCGACGTGTTAAGTCGCCGAGCTGACAAGTTTTGCCGCCATTGATATACGAACTCTCAAAAGGTCTCTTCACTTATCCATACAGAAGGCTCTTATGTACTCACTTTTGATGACCCTATCCGTCGTAGACACCTTGCTGGTGTTGTTGGCGTTAGTACTCATTTTTTACACTAATAAATAATCCTCTTTAGTCACCCACATACAGAGATGGCTTGGATTCAAGCCGATCGTCACCACACTGAACTCAACTTGCACCAAAATGGCGAAAACAGCTCTATCTGTGAATGGGTGGTGCGCATGCGCCGCCTCGGCCAATCAATGCAGGTATCCAGTCACGTGACGCTCCGGAGCCTCTGCCCATGCGCGCTCAAATCAAATAGTAGCCAATCTTTAAAAGGATGGGTGCTGGGCTCACTTAAGGGTGCTCTGAGGGATGGGTGCTGGGTTTACTTAAGGGTGCTCTGAGGGATGGGTGCTGGGTTTACTTAAGGGTGTTCTGAGGGATGGGTGCTGGGCTCACTTAAGGGTGCTCTGAGGGATGGGTGCTGCACTCCCATAAGGGTGCTCTGAGGGATGGGTGCTGGGCTCACTTAAGGGTGCTCTGAGGGATGGGTGCTGGGTTTACTTAAGGGTGCTCTGAGGGATGGGTGCTGGGTTTACTTAAGGGTGCTCTGAGGGATGGGTGCTGGGTTTACTTAAGGGTGTTCTGAGGGATGGGTGCTGAACTCCCATAAGGGTGCTCTGAGGGATGGGTGCTGCACTCCCATAAGGGTGCTCTGAGGGACGGGTGCTGCACTCCCATAAGGGTGCTCTGAGGGATGGATGCTGCACTCCCATAAGGGTGCTCTGAGGGATGGGTGCTGCACTCCCATAAGGGTGCTCTGAGGGA
>NC_091205.1:24870111-24944836 GCF_040958095.1 Procambarus clarkii
CATTAGCATGGTTCTAAGATTGCTAATTCTCATATACATTTGGATTTCCATCTTGCAATATTTAACAGACTACATAATGATTCTTCCAGATGGGGGTACAATCATTTCTTAAATTGGCATCTCAGATGGTAGTAATTTTGAAAATAAGAAATTTTGTCGTTATTTACCTGATTTACCTGAGGGCCGCTATCCCTAGTGGCCTCAACGAGGATGGGAAGCTGGCTGCTTGTCGAAAATCCCTCCATTTGCCTTGATCTTTTCCAGGTATATTTTAAAATCTGACACAGTTTTGGCAGTCATGGTTTCGGTTGGTAGGCGGTTCCATGGGTTAATTACCCTGTGGGTGAAAAAGTATCTCCTGTTCTCAGTCATACATTGTGGCTAGTTGAATTTGAAACCATTGCTCCTTGTGTGGTACATCTGACCTTCTGAAGAAAATATCCGGATCAACATCCTCTAACTTGTTCAGTATTTTAAAAGTTTCAATGAAATCTGCCCTATCATGCCTGGTTTCAGTGTTGTTAGCCCTGTGGCCTTCTAGTGTTCCTTATTACGAGATATATTTAATATTTGACAATTGTTCTTTACTTAATTAACAGTACATTACTATATAGTATGAGTCATACATTTCTAGCATATATCATTAGTTTGGTTATGGTTAGATTGCATCTAGTCGAAACTTGTATGTAAACTGTCTGCAATCCAAAGTGTGTAGAATTTATGAATAAGTTAGGTTATATTAGATTAGGTGAGGAGAAAGTTACACATGGGTCAATCTGTCATAAAACCTCAGAACTTGACTACAGTAGCAGTGAAGGCTGAGTGTAGTGAACTTCTCCACAATTCAGTTGTTTAAGCCACTTTCTCACATAACTGATAATTTAGCATTTTATTCTAACTGAATGATACTGTCTCATTAATCCCAAGCACCATATATAACCCTACAGGAAAGCTGCGGTACCTATTGCTCTGGTGCCATATATATCGCTTAGCAGAGTGAAGATCTCAAAACTGCACAGCTTGCAGGCAATACTGAAAAATGTGAGGGAGAGGCAGAATAATATGCTGATAAATATATTTTTAACACGCTTAAAACTTTTAAAATAAAATAGTGCTGTTCTATTACTGTAATTAAAAGTTTATCTTCGTGTTCCAAACTTTTGATACATACTCAATTTTGTGGATGACAGTACAGTACTAAGTGTTATTCACAGGTCTCTCTTTATTTCAGAGTTACACGGAACCGTTTTGTTGTTGTATTTTTAACTGGTGTGGTATTACTGAATGAGTGGATTTCTTACGCTTTCACGGCCACTAACTGGCCAATAATCAGTAACGACAGCGAAGACAGTGTCCGGGTATTAATAGCGGCAGATCCTCAGATTCTGAGTATCCAATCAGAGCCTTTCTTCCCAAGTAGCATTCTTACAACTTGGGATGCTAACAGGTATTGACTTACTGCATAGACAGTTGAACAAATTATTATTACTGTACACTGTTTTTCAATAATATTTTGCAATATATACTGAAACATGTGCTTACTCTGAAAATGTTATTGATTATATTTGTTGTTTTATAGCAGATAAACAGTAATTACATTACCATACGTATCTATTTTCAGATTTATTAGTCGCGGATTTCATCTCGCACTGTGGAAGACAAAGCCAGATATTGTTGTGTTTTTAGGTGATCTTCTCAACGATGGCAGTGTTGCTAGTGACGCTGACTTTAATTCACTAGTTCAAGATTTCAGAAGTCTTATGTACATTCCAAACTATGTGAAGGTAATATTTTTATCTAAAAAATTAGCTGTTATCTATGTAGGTATGTAATATATACTGTACACAGTACTAGTATTTGTTTCCATTTTAGTGGTAAGCTAAGTGCTAAATTTAACCCCAGTGCCTTCCTAAATAATATTCACACAAATACTTTTTCTTGTAAAGGTACTATACCTGTATATAATAAACCAGTGTTCAATGCAATGAAATACCAATTTCTGGGTGAGCCCCAGTGGCTCCTTGAACCTCTTCCTCCCTTCCAGGTTATTTTATGGATGTCTGCTCTAGAACTGAAAGCTCAGACCCTGGCAGGCAGTGAGCTGCTTGTCCCGTTCCTCCCAAACGAGTGGAGAACATACATTGAACGTGCTTGTGCTAGCACCGAGAGAATTTGATAGTTTGTTTACATAATTGGGGGGAGTTCTTTGGGCAGGTTTTGAGGTTTCAGTTTCTTTTGAATCCAACAGTAGTTTGTCTTGACTCGGTCCGTCCTCTAAACAAAGACCCTAAGTCCATGCCATACACCCGCCAAACACACTGTTTATGAATGAAAAATGGTTTACACACGACTCACAACTGATGATGATGTCCGAACACTTCCGGAACAAGTGCTTCACTGACAACTTTTGTTTGAACTACAATGCTGTAAATACTTCACCCACGTACTACAAATATAAATAATCGACAACAAAACCTAAACACCTAACCTAACCAGTGCCTAAATATGCACAATATGCTAATATATAATAATATTAATTTATATTTGAGAAAAGTTCTGTTTTGAATAAGCAGAATGTTAAAAATTGCTGAACGAGTCTTTGGGGTCGACCACTGGATAAAATGGACTTGGTCTGAGGACGGGTTGCTCGAGTTGCTGGGTTTCTGGTTGCCTTCCCTAGTAATAGTAAGCTAATATGCAGAATGGCTGGGCGCCCCAAACCAGGGGCGGTAGTTGAGGTAGGCCAAAGCACAGACCCATAAGTAAGTAAGTAATTATCAAAAGAAGGCACCAAACCGGGAAGGCTATGTAGCACCATCAAATACGCAAAATAATCAGAGGGCGCTAAATATCACCAAGGATGCCAATACGAGAACAAAAACGCATAAGGCGAACGATATCAAAAGTATCCGAGTCACCAAGAATTCTATCGAGGGACAGGTGACCGCGAGGGGCGGTCGGAAAGCAAGACACACGCTCGTCCTGGAAGTCAGGACATTCAAGAAGGACATGCACGACCGTAAGAGGGACAATGCAACTAGGACAATAAGGAGCAGGGCGGCGCTCCATCAAGTGACCATGGGTTAAGCGAGTATGGCCAATACGCAACCTCGCCAGAGCTGTTTCCCACCGCCGGTTACGGTGGAAGCACAGACCCATAAGAGACAGCCGAGTCACCACTTCCTGCTCTAACCTGGCGAACATTGGAGGAGCCAGATTCAAGCCAAAGGGCTGAATCTTGGACTCGTTACAAATACCCTTTATTCATTTCATCCCCCAAATGCTCATTAGACCACCGTATTTGAATCCTGAGATATGCTTGTCCAGGGAAACCCTTGTTGATAGGCTATGATCAACATATCTATTTTATTTTAGTTTTTAAATGTGATCTTATATCTTATTGCAGATTCCAAAATAATACTCTTAACATTTGTGTTTCCTTAGCACACAATATATGTTCCTGGAGACAATGATATTGGTGGAGAGGGATCTGACCGGGTGACACCAAACAAAATTCAGAGGTTCTATTCAATCTTCAACCAGTCAACTACTCTACAGTATAAATTCATTGACTTTATTCAAGTAAGTAACAAATAATTGAAGTTTTGTCTAATTATCATAATACTGTAATTCCTTTTTTTAATACCCATTCTGCTGATCATAAAAAAGTGTGTAATAACATTACTGTACCTGGAAGCATTTACAGTGATCTCTTTTCTTGTTTGTCCTCTGATTTGCATGTGGCTTTCCAGGTTCAAGTGATGGATGACGTTGACATTAAGACCACAACTGTTCCACACAAGGATGGTAGACTACGCGTACTATTGTCACACATACCGCTGTTACCCATTACACGAACAAAAGCAAAGGAGGTAGTTGACTTTACATTTTTTAGCATGCATTTATTGAAAATTTGTTTAAAAATTCAGTGAAATAAATACTGTAAATATTCGTTATTTTGAGAACTTGAATTCCCTGTATGCTTGGTATTTATCAAGAGTTTGAATTTTAAAAACTATTTAAAATTCATCCATTTTGCTAATTATAAATACATACAGTAATAACTACAGTAATTCTAAAGACAGTACTGTATAGTTATTCACTTTTTACCTGAATATACCTGAAAGCTTCCATCTCTAGTGGCCTTGACGGGGGAATAGAAATTGGGAATATGTCAGAAAATAGGTTCTTCTCTCATATTGTTTCCGAAGATTTTTCCAAGCAGATTTTGAACCAAGTTTGGTGTTTACCTTTATTTTTTCTGGACCCTATAAAGTGAATAGTACCAAATTCTACTAATTGTCCATTACATAAATAAATGTATGATGGTCCACATAGTTACAAAAGGTACTAAAAGGTATCATAGTTAAAAAAGGTATCTAAATATGAGGACGAGTTATAGTGTATGAGAACGAAGTCATGTATGAGTTTAACCACTGCACTGTGCAACGTGCCTGTAGGCGCTCGACGAGTGGTGCGCAACGCGCCTCAGGGATCTTATAGGTATAGTGTACAATTCAAAATTGGGAACAATTCAAAATTGATGAACAGATATGATCACAGCCTCATAAACACCGACATTTTACCTGCTTCTTGCATGACACGATGGAAGGACACGACAAATGAGGAAATGTACATATTTCTCGTGTTGAGCATGCTGATGAAACATTCTGAGAAACACGTCATCCAGGATTATTGGAGGAAAGACAGCCTTGTTCCATCCCCCGTGTTCAACAGATACATGTCACGTGATAGGTTCTTGTTGCTTCTCAGGTGCCTGCACTTTGAAAAAATGAAAATGAAGACAGACACGACAGACTTTGGAAGGTGGGGAAAGGTTTTAGTGATATGAGAGGCAAGTTCCGTGACTATTTTGTACCAGGACAGAATGCGGAGATTGACGAGTCACTAGTCCTCTTCAAAGGACGACTTGAAGAGAAATTAAAGCAAAGTAATTTAATCTTTGCTTTATGCACGAATGGTTTCATAATCATTATGAAATCTTTACAAGTTATATATTTATTTAGTCTTCATAAAAAAATATTCTATATTCGCATTGGTATAGAGAGATAGCAGAACAATCCATGTTTCTATCCAAATTGTTTACAATCTATCCATATTTACTTAGATTACACAATACAGTACAGTACTGTATAGTAAAGGAAGCCTCTGAGCCCAGGTGGATAGAGGTCTCGCCTTTCCATTCCTTGTTTCCAGGTACAGGAAGATAATTAATATTATTATCTTTTTCAGCCCTGATAATCTATGGTGGACTATTGTGAAGTATTGTTCTTTTTTTATAGTTTCTGGTATTTAACTCCAGTACTCATGATATTGAACCTTGAAGACTAATATCCTTAGTCGCAAAGTCTCTATCTGTTGTTTTTTTTTTTATTCCCTTATAGACTGGGTGCTGTTTATAAATCAAGATGAAACTGTTTGAATTTTACGTTCCTTAGTTTTTAATGCTATTATTAATTCTTCTTTAGCTGTTATCTTTAAGATTATCTAATGTGACCCATGAACATATCAAATATTTTTATTATACAATACTGTACTGGTGTATCTTTATTCTTATATAAGAATGATTTGTACTATAGTATTATTTCTTTTATACAGTACTCTGTAACTGCAATCATTTTTCATCATTATCTATGAATTGTTTGGTGTGACTCGAACATTCCTGAATAATAATTTGTATTGCATTTCTGTGTGCCTATGAAATTTCCAGCTTTTTCAAGTCATTTAATTATGCATATTTAGAAAGTGACTAAGTATTAAAGTACTTATGTATCAGCATCTGTGGGGAGAATGTGGCCTAGTTAGGTGGCTTCATGTGTAGCAAGAACCATCATGACTGGGTAAATCCTGAATTACTACTACTACTCCTTACCTTAACTTGTTAATTCTACAGTTTTCCACGATGTCCTTATTTTGCAGATATCTTGGCAAAATAAATTTTAGTCAGACATTTATCTGCACAGTATATGTAGAGCACATAATTATGCAAAATAATATATTAAATCTGTCGGGGCTTTTCCACATGTATTGTACAGTATTCACTTAGCCCCGGGTCCACACACATAGGATTCAAGTTATAAAGAAATGCAGTGTCACTAGCAAAGGCACTCAGCATAGTGTGAAGGAAAAGCTTGGACACGAGGGAGCTATTAAGAGTGCTTAAATCATCAGATATAGCTTCCTCTACACAAGGGAGGGAGCAAAGTATTAGCTAAGAATTATAGACCAGTCGCACATTCCCGCATAATAAAAGTTTTTGAGAAAGTGATCAGGAGGCAGATCTCCAGTTTTATGGAGATCAGTGACCTTCATAACCCAGGTCAACGTAAGGAGATCATGCCTTTTGCAGCTACTCTACCACAATGACAAAACCACTGATGCATTAGAAGATAAACAGAAAGCAGATGTGATATACATGAACTTTTCAAAGGCATTTGATAAATGTGACCATGAAGCCTACAAAATGAGGTCAGTAGAAATAACAGCTAAAGTAGGGCTATGGATATTAAATTTTTTGTTAAAGCGAATGCAAAGAGTAACACTCAACCAAATAAAATCGAGTTTAAGCATGGTTAAAAGCCCTGTACCTCAGGGTACAGTCCTTGCACTATTGCTTTTTCTTATTTTGATATCAGATATAGACAAAAATACAAGTTACAGCTTCATATCGTCTTTACAGCAGACACAAAAATCAGCATGAAAAATGCTTCCGTAGAAGACATTTTAACACTATAAGCTGCTATTAATAAAGATTTTGCTTTGGCAGCAGAAAATAACATGATGTTTAACAGTGGTAAATTCCAGGTACTTAGGTATGGCAAAACTAAAAACAAAGCAAAATACAGGGTACAAAACACAATCAAATCTCCCCGTAGTAGGAAAGCAACATGTAAAGGATCTGGGAATAAAGATGTCTGCATTACAATTGCTAGAATGTCACCCTGCTTGACTGCTGTCAGTCAGACAACTCAACTCAATAAATCAATACAAATATCAGCACTGCTGTAAATGAGAAAAGCATGTCAAGAAGTACAGTATTCATAATTTTATATACGCCCTCTAGAATTTTCAGTAAAATTTACTGCATTTCTTTTAATTTTCTTCTTGACCAAAACATGGTTATATTTATACAAAAATCTTATAATACAGAAATGCAGAAAAACTATAAATCCTAGAACTGATCTGGGAGGGAATGATCAGGGAAAAGTGCCAACCCATTACAACATTATAACACTTAGAAGGGGTCAGGATAAGGTTTTGGGATGAGCTGTTTAGGGAAATAAGTGTTTAAATTAGAGAAGAACAATCTTACAGGACTGTCACATATGCAG
Organism: Procambarus clarkii; assembly: GCF_040958095.1. NCBI lineage: Eukaryota > Metazoa > Arthropoda > Malacostraca > Decapoda > Cambaridae > Procambarus > Procambarus clarkii. The sequence goes on from NC_091205.1 coordinate 24,877,464, forward strand.
TTATGCTCCGTGCTGGATTGTGTGTGTGAGCCACAACCGTGTCGACCAGTTGGGATATGCTCCACAGGATTTGGTATTCTTCTACCATGATAATACAGTATTTGCATGACCATTATTTTTAATGGAGCAGAAGCACATCCTGATTTGATATTTTTTTAAGGGACCCATTGCATTTGTGGTGTATACTTTTGTCCTTTTTATTAGGAAAGAATGACAAACCTTTTTGTAGTGAAACAATCATGCGAGCCCCTTATAGTACATGAATAGTATATACTGTACTGTATATTATGACCTGTCGGTAATGGATTTCATCCTTCGTTTATAGTTTACTGTAAAGTTGTTACCTCCCCTTCTCCCCCTCCTTTCCAAAAATAGAATACATTATTTCTCAATGTTCTAATTAATATTTTGAATAGACTTATTACCAAAGCCTGCTTTAGTGACTGTACTTGCTAAGAGCAGAAACATTGCAAGGGCAAACATGGCATAAACTAGACAGCAATGCAGAGAAACACCACAGACTTTATTGGAGATAACATTTTGCTTGTAAGGGCTTTATCAAATTTCACAGGGATATACCCCACTATAAAGGTATAAGGGGAGTCAAGGCTGGGTGAGATCTCAGCGTTGAAAGTGTGATGAGGTTAGATGAGGGATTATATATGACGCAAGTCACAATATCTCAAAAGCATTAGTTTAGTTCATGGAGTTGCAATGCTGAATTTTCCCTACATAATGTTTGATGGTGTTAAACTTTGTGATGGCTGCAGATTTTACAGTACTGTACTGTATATACAACTGACTCTTCTCATGTTTTCTTTGATATATTTATTTAATATCCTTAAAAGTCACGAGGTATTCCAGTTTTGTGTGCAACACAAATATTTATTGGTGTTATCAACTTGGCACACATACATTTGTATTTCTAAATCCTCACATCTATGTTGCTGGATGTTTCACCTACGGTACGTATTTTGTGTCACAGTTAACACAATATATACTATAATATAAACAAGTGTCTTATTGATCTAGTGTCGTGTGCTGTTTCTGATGAGGTTGTTGATTGCATGGAGTTTTGGTGCAGTATCTTGACTGTATTATAGATGCTAATAATGTTTGCCGTCTTTCCAGTGAAGAGAATAAACTGTCATTCTGTTTCGGTTAGGGTAGGGGAAGGGGGTATAAGAGCTTGAAAGAGTTAAAGTTTGTGTGGTGATAAGAGCCTCCAGGAGAAATTTCTGCAGTGTCCACCCCCCCCCCCCCTGATAGGAGCTCTTGGGGGAGAGAATTATCAGGGGAAAGTGTCAATCCATGTGGGGAGGATTATGGTGCCCAACCACTTGGACGGTCGGGGATTGAACACCGACCTGCCTGAAGCAAAACCATCGCTCACCATCCAGCCCAAGAGAGAGTAAAATGTCATTGATATATATAGACAGATTGTATGTCTGACATGTTGATAACATCAAAAAAGCTTGTGGCATATACATTCTGAGTAATAATTCACAAACTTTAAAAATTCTAAACTTATAAAAAAAAAAAAAAAAAAAAAGGCTAAAACAGTTTATGGAATTGGTAGCTATCACATAGTATAACACCACTGAACAAAATCCAGGAAAATTCTTTATTACAACCCCACTTGATAAATTTATACAGGTACTGTACTTCAGAAATATAAGCCGTGACTTACATAACCCTTCATCTCTGATCTCACCATACCTTCACTTCCTGATCTCTCTCTACCCTTTCCCTTCATAGTTCATAAATTATTGCATTGAGAATTAATATTAATATCTGATGCAGACGAGGAGTCACAATAACGTGGCTGAAATATGTCGACCAAACCACACCATTCCTGGACCATTCTCAAGTCGATTGTGTCAGTTTGAAAATATCACAATCGACTTGAGAATGGTCCAGGACGGACCGAAATGTCGCCGTGCCTTCACTTTCTAGTGTGTGGTCTGGTCAACATTAATATCTGATATTTATTTAAAGTTAGATTTTTTACTATGCTTGTTTCTCTATGATAATTTTACTTTAAAATCCAAACAAAGTACATCACTTTCTTTACCTTTGTAATAGTATATCCTTTGCCTGCCTTTAAAGCAAGGTGAAGCATGTAGAATCCTCTAGATATATTTTGACAATGACCAAGTTCTTTTCCGTATCCTTGAGTATTTTAAGATGCAACATTAGAGTTTAGAACATTGATGAAGAATTATGCATGTTGATTCAGCAGTTAAATAGTTACCTTTAGTTTCAAGACAAATGATAATGTAACATTTATAGAGCATCTGTTGCAGTCTAAAGTGAATGCAAGGATGAAATTAATAAAAAAAAGAGGGTTTCTTCACCATATAAAAATAAAAGGAATTGATAGTAGTTCAGGGATAAAAAAAAATAAAGACCACAAATAAGGTAAAATGAGATTAAGAAATAAATGATGAAATTTAACCTAAAGGCCAAGAGTTTGGATTTAATGACATGCTTGCCTTCCACAGGGGGTTACGATATAAAGTATATAACCATAGATAAATGAATGATGATGCCAACCAAGCCATCTGGGAGTTTGCACATATCTTCTGGAGAAGCCCTTGGTGGCTGTTGGAAGCTATCACACTGAGATGGCTTCCCACTACCGAGTTACATCAGCCACTGGAGTCCTCTATGGCCTAGACCAGAACCAGAACCTGGCTCCCTCGTACAGACACAGGGAGCAGTGGATTATTATTATTATTATCACTGAGAAAGCATCCAGAAACTGTGTAGCAATATCGTACAGACCAACTATAAAGATCATAGACAATGAAGCACCAAAACAGCCAAACTACTCTGCAAACAATTCATGTGGGACATTTAGTAGCCCCGAGGTGGACCTCATTATGTCGGAATGGAAGCAGCAGCTTCCCTTCCTATGTGGCTTCAATCATGAGACTCAACAGTGGATACCTTTCTGTTGAACTAATTGAGGTGGGGGTTTCTCTGTCTCTTCTTTCCAGTTCATTTGTTGTACAGGTTGGAGATGTACTCAGGCAAGGTTCTTCTGTCTGTACTTCTGTCTTCTTGGTGGCTGGCTCGGCCTTGGTTTCCAGCTCTTCTGGCTCCATGTCTAATCATAGGCCTTTTTCTGAGACTTTGACTCTTTCAGCAGATTAGCATCGACACATCTTCAGCACCATTTCACAATTTATCTTGTGCTTTCTTCCACCTCTGGCCAACTCGTGCATCTCCTTAGCCATCTTGGTCTCTCAATAAGCTCTTTGTGTGTCAGGTCTGGGACATCTGTCTTCAGCCACTGATTTTGTTGGCCCTTGCTTCTGGTTGTGGTGTTGGGGGAGCTTAAATCTTTCCTCTGGAGGTGTGGTGATAGTGATCTGATCCTTTGGCTCTGAGGAGCAGTTTTTTTGTTTGCAGTTTTCTCCTTTTTCTGGCAAAGACTGAAATAGTTGGCTTCTAAAGGGGTCATGCCCTTTAGGGGTCAATTGATGATTAGTTTGTCTGGGTGGGGTGCATAATTTGTTGTGTCCTGTCGCCACTGTCTCTACTTGTGCATCACCTGCTCAGCTTTGATTGGCAACCTGTTTGTTGACCCAGTGTCCTTAGTTTCCTGTCCCAGGTTGTCTGCAATGTTATCAACTCTAGGCAGCCTGCAGTCTATTCTTGTGCTCATGATGTTTACAAGTTCACAGCTTCGACTGGTGTTTGCTAATATGTCATGGGCCGATATTTGAACTTGGGGGTTTGCAGGTCTAACAGGGTTCTGCCTGCTCATTATCTGGTAAATATTCCCGATCCTAGCTGGGCTTGTGTTGCTCTGGATTGAGTCTGCTGGCTCAACATTCTCGTCTTCATGACTATAGTTGCTGCTCTCCTCCTCCCTGGCAAGTCCCATATTTTACTTCTATATTAGATAGCTTCAGGGAGCAACATTCAATGCTGGTGTAATGACACTTTTTTCTGGTAGTCTCAGTGGGCTTCCAGATTCAGTCCCCTCCTCCCCCTCCCTCACCTTACCTGGTGTATTGGTTTAGGGCTTTTTCAGCTCCAAACTGGCTTATTGCTGGGATGAAAGCTAGTTTCGAGCAATTCATTTGGATTTGAATACTCATTCACAGAGTCGTTTGGCTATTTTAGTGGTGGTTTTCTGTGATCATTGCAGTTTTGTATTGCTTCGCTCACACTTTGGATATTTTCTCTGTTTGTAACAATCCTCTACTCCCTGCACTTCTGTGATGGTGGAAGGGAGCCAGGTTCTGGCTCTGGTCGGTCAGTCATATATGGCTGACGCGACTCAATAGTGAGGAACCTGCCTCAGTGAGACAGCTTTAGGGAACCACCGAGGTTCTACCAGAAAGAGGCATTTTATTACATTCAATGCCGTTTTATATTTATCACGCTTTTAAGTACAGTGTTATACAAGGAGAGGAGAGGAGCAGAATCTGTCATATTAAGATTTAAATAGTACAAAGGGTGAAGGAAGAGAAATAACACAGGAATAATACAGTAATGCATAAATAGAGCTAGATTTACAGTTTGATACAGGATTCTGAGGCATTAAACAAATTTCAAATGGTTGATAGTCAGAATAAGACAATTAATGTGAAGACTATTTTTCAATGTATTAAATGAGCCTGTGCAGTATTGCAAAATTTAATATTGAAGTATTGTATTTGATATACTGTACTTTGCCTAGGAAATTATGCAAATTGCTATTAGGTAGGTCTATCAGGGCAAGACAAGGCATTTTATATTGATATAACTTAATGGGCATCTTTGATTTTCTGTCATCATTAAATTCTTTTGCGGAGAAAATAATTATAGTACAGTACTCTACTTGAGATGTATGAACTTTTAAAACAAGTTCATAATGATGTACAGTATAACATTTTCCATAGTATAAATAAAATGTGCTTAAACTTATCTCTTACAGAAAGTATTACAACAACATCCATCCTTTATATTCTCTGGACACGAGCATGAATCTTTCCATTTTGCTGGCACCAAGGACAAAGCACAAGCACAAGAATTTCGTGTTCTTAAAGAAGAAAGAAAAATTTGGGATTTTGATGCCTCCAAGGATAGGTTACATGAAGTGACAGTTCCCACCTGCTCCTACCGGATGGGCAAACAGCAGTATGGGTATGGAACAGCTGTTATTGGTAAGGAACTAAGTTTTATATTTATTGTATGTTTAATTTATATTAAGTATATTATTTATTCTCGAAGTGATTACAGCCTTTCAACCTAATTTTGTTTAAATTTTTAAATGTGCTGGGAAACTCTTAAGAGCTATGAAAATTTGTAAACATTTAATATCGCAGTATCGTAATTGCCCGAGTATAGGTACAGGATGAAAGCCGTTCTTGTGGTGTCCCGTCTTCCTAGCACTGTCATATAACACTTTCAAACTACTGATGGTTTTGGCCTCCACCATCTTCTTTCTTAACTTGTTCCAACTGTTGTTACGTGCTGCACTTATATTGGCTCGTGGATAGCTTAGAACTATCTCCTAAAATGTCCCAGAAATTGCCCGTGCACAAGAATAATGACTGTAGGGGAATGAGACCCTAATTCAACTACACAACAGTAATATATTATAGGCACGACATATACATACACTTTCACTGGGCTGGCGGGTTACTGCTGCATACCCCAAAGTCAGCTAAGCATTTCCGGTGAGCGCGCACTGTAAAATTGGCCGAGCATTATCCACGAGCGCAATAGTATGTCTGTACTGTTTTCACTTTTCCCACCTCAATTTTCGTGTTATAGTGTTCATTTTGGTATCAAATTGTTCGCAATAGAATGCTCTAAAGAAATATATGCATACATGGTCAAAAGGCCAGGCGAGCCACTCGCAGCAAACCTGAAAACTGGCCGACCATTACCTGTGAGCAGGCACCCATCTGCACACGCACTACACTGTCTTTCAAATGTTTGTACTCTTTTTTTTTTTTTTCAGTTTTCTCACCACAATTTTCCTGCTGTGTTGTTTAATTTGGTATCAAATTGTTTGCAATATAATGCTGTAAAGGAATATTTGCATATAAAAACATACAAGTCTCACTTTTCTGTACTTCTGGTGAACACACACTAGCTTTTCCCTCAAACGTGTTTCTTTCACTGCTTGGATACTAATCAAGAACGGAACCATCTGGAAGTCAATTTGCAGTGTTTATAAAGCCGGTAACAACAAATACCCGTGATAGGGTAACTTTTTAACTTGAGGGGAGGATGCAGCTGTCATGAGCAAAGTCACGAGAACAGTGAGCCTCCAGCATGGACGGGCACCCACACGGCGGGGTCATGATGCCACATGGGGTAAACAGAGAATGGGCAGAAGTGGGTGAGCATTTTAAAACAAGTCCCAATGTATTCGAACAATAAATGGAATTTTTACAAATTTTATAATTAATGCCGCCGTTTGTGTTATCACACACGCTCCGAATTTTGGTTCCGTGACAATATCAGGCAGCGACATCAGGCAACGAAAATGTTAAGATTGTCTACATGTAACCGATTTTTTCATTATCAGAATCTTTTTAAAGCGTTTTCACATCATTTGTAAGTCATGCGTGGTCTATTTTTTCCTATCCCATAATGTAGCATCTATTCACATTAGATTCCATATGCCAAGTGTTCCTCCTCGCATTTCTTTTGTCCAAGTTGTCTTGAAGGGCATGACAATTGTCAGAGTTTCTTATCTTCCCTAGAATCTTAGCATCATTAACAAACATGTTTACAATTATGTATTCCTTCTGGTATATTGTTTATGGAGACAATGGACATTATTGGTGCAAGAATGGAACCCTGTAGTACTCCATTAGTGACATTTCTCCAGCTAGATACATTGCTTTTGATTACTGCTTACATTTTTGTCAGAAAATTGTTTGTCCTTATTAGAAGCCTCCCTGTCACTCCTCCAGTGTGTTCTAGAGGAGTGACAGAAAATTGTATATACCTTCAGCCTTGTATACATATTTGTTTCTTTGACAAATATGGCCCACCTCCCAGAAAACATTGGTAGTCCGCTGAGAAAGCAAATATATTGATAAATTAGTTGGTGGTTAAAGGCAGTGAACAAGAGAATTCTGTAGTTGACATGGTCATATGCAGTTACTTTTGAGGCAATATATCACTAGAGTGGCTGTTGCTAATCATACAAAAGTATCTTCTAAATTCATAAATATTCCATAATATTAATTGTGCCTCACATTATTTCTATATCATTAAAGAATGAACAAAAGATACTAGTAAAGTTGTGGTAATTTTGTTCAGTATTGCAAGAAATATATTGTCAAATTGATTACAAATTTGTGTATTTAAATTGTGACAATGCTCTTTCAAAATTGTGCAAGAAATATTTTGCAATAACTTTAAATTTGTGGACTTAAATTGTTTGTAACTGTTCGTCAAAATTGTTTTGATCATCAATTTTGTAAAGGTGCATTTGTTTAATATTTGCAGAAAAGTCTGGCCTTGTTCACTACACCGTCCTGTGGCTACCGTCTCGCTTCACACAATTGTGGCTGTATTTGATTTCCCTTGGTATTGTCTTCCTAATTTTTTTACCATTTCTCCTTCGTGTTGTAAAAAACCAGCTTGTGAACCTGTGTCATATTTGTGGGTTTACTTTAGGATTTGGACCTAAATATCATCGTGTGTAAGTACTTCATTAATCGGCTTTGTGTTATGTTTTATGTGGGGGGGATCAGTGTTGAGCAAGAGTAAATACCTTATCAGACAAATCCCTGTCTCTATTATCCATTCTGAACAAGATTATATCACTGCAATGCAATAGTCACAAAAATATATAATCAAAAACTTTATTTTCATATTTGACTTTCTAAATTATATTTTATAACATTAAAGTATTATTTTGAGAAAAATATAAATGGATATTATATGGGGTAATTTATTTTCTTACATAAGAGCACAGTATAGCTGCATTTCTCAACTTTTGTAACATTGTATCTCTTGCAGAACCTCTAGTTACCTTGGGTTTCCATAGAACCCCAGTGAAGAAACTACAGTACAGGTACAGGGTATATATATACTGTATAACATGGATAAGGTGATATTTTGATAAATCAAAGTATTTATCAAAAGGAGGCACTAAGCCAGGGAGACTTATGTAGCTTGATGAGCCAAAGAATTTATTCTTGCATGTTAATGTGCAATAACAAATATCAAGAGTAAAACTGCAAATACTGCATTATATTCACAACACCGAACAAGTAATTGAAAGGCAAAGGATATTACCTTCCTACTATTAATAAAATAAATTTTGGAGCAGCGGGAAGTACAATGTCTTGAATAAAAAACTTATTAACCATTACAAGCAATGAATTACACTCACAACATATTAAAATTAAGAAACGGCGACGTTTTGGTCCGTCCTGGACTATTATCAAGTTGTGTGAGAGGAGAAGGAACAGGGAAATAAATAAGGTAAGAGAGAGATGAGAGGCGAGGAGAAACAGGAAAAATAAGAAAAGGAAGGTAAGAGTAAGAAATGGGGTAAGAATTAAGGGGGGGGGGTATGAATAAGAGAAGGTTTAGAAAAATGGGAAAGAAAAAGAGAAAGGGGGCAAAGATTAAGTCATATCACATTTGTTAATGTTAGAACAATTAAGTATGTCTTGTACTAGGGAAGCATAAACAGCAACAAAGCCAGGACTAAGGTTCATGTTGGGCATGTTGTGTATCAGAGCCGGTTCAACAAGGTGGCGTCTGACGAGTAGAGGCAGGAAAGATTATTTTACAAGAATACCAATCTAGCGGATTATTAGTCTTTGACATGACTGAAGAGCATTGTTTGTACGCAGACTTAACACTTGTATTTATTACGTCTAAGTCTGCTGACACAAACAATGCTCTCTATTGTCATATCAAGGGCTCTAATAATCCCATTGATTGGTCTTCTAAAATATTTCCTGTCACAGTACATACATAAATGCTTTCTTTCTTAAGAAACATGATCCGACTTGAGCTTTGCCCTCTCTCTTTTTCCGGATTTTCTTACCCAGTCTTTTATTCATACCCCCCCTATTTCTTACTCTTACCTTTCCTCTTATTCTTATTTTCATCCTATTCTTAATTTTGCCTTTTCTCATCACCTCTTATCTCACTCTTACCTTATTTGCCCATCCCTTCCTTTTTTGTCACATGATAATGATCCAGGATGGACCAAAACAACATCGTTTCTTCATTTTTGAACATGTGGTTTGGTCATCACTTATTAATCTATTATATTTTAATACTAAAGGGGCACCCAGAAGTTCTTGGGTCAATGTCTATTTCTTCCCCCACCCGCCCTCCACTCCATTTCACCCACCTCACCCTGTACTCCTTTTCTTCCCCCTCCCGAACATTTTATTCTAGTTCTTCCCTCGTTATCCCCCTGTCCCCTTTCTCACATCTTCACTGTACTGTATATACTATCTTCACCATAAAATCTTCACTACTGTGTCTTCATCACTGTAACCAGATTGAATTAAGTTCATTGTTGCATATTATGAACATGCAACAATGTTCATAATATTGTTGCATGTTTTGCAATAATAAAATGAAAATCTTCCGATAAACGGTGGGAGTAATTTCACACTACCAAAAACACCTGCAATTTAATTTGACTTCATGAAAATTGCACAGGTGTGGGTTGAGTTAGAGGCTGATATTTCTTAAAAGTATTTAACTTAGGTAAACCCCGACCAGCCTATGTCCGTCCTATACCCCAGACTATTTCCTCTGCAAAGTTGGCCGAGGATAGCCCCAAATGTTTGGCCTCCAACCTTAGACTGACCAAACATTTTCATATATATACACACACATTATATATACACCAGTTGCAGAGTGCTCGGCAGTATGGGTTCGAGTCCCTTCTGGGGTGTGAGTTTTCAGTTGCATATATGCTTGGGGACCATTCAAGCTTGTTCACATATATTAACTTTTTAAGAGAATCAAAAACAAAAATGACTGCAAAAGAAACCATAATACACTTACTGTACTATACAAAATAAGCAAACTAAGAAGTGTGGTGGACTAAAAAAAAAAAAAAACCTTAACACAAGTAGAGTGGATAATTAACAATTCACAGTAGTACTTTTTAGCTCTTAAGGGCTAAGTATTGTCAAAAAATCAACCTCTTTTTATGTTACCCGATGTTTAATGAACACGCGTACAAGGCCAGGTGGCCACCTGAAACAATACCTGTATGGCTCAAAATAGCATTCAAACACTGGTGCACAAAATTCAAGTTATGATAATGGTTGATCTTGAAAGATTAAGAATAAGACATGCTAATGGGTGAAGATAATGTATGCTTTGAAGTACCTGAACTGAGACGTTTTGTAGGAAATAGACACATTCATGTTTGAAATATGGAAATCATGTTAGATAAAGAGGAAGTAGTGTAAAGTGTCAAATGATGCTTGAAATAAATTTTGAACTGTTATTCTGACCAAAAAAAGTTTGTAAATGTGAGTTACAGTTGTTTGAAGCAGCAATACAATAAACCAAGGCAGAAATCAACAAGGGGTGAATTGATGAGTGCTGCAGGACCTAATGATCAATGTATAATCTTCAATATCAGCACAGTACATAATGTGAAATTTGGTGCTAGTTCAACATGCTTCTGGAGTAGCAGAATGTTGTATTTCATTTTGAGTGCTTCAGTGATTAATATTTGCTCAGACTCTTATGCAAAACTAGTATTAGTTTTAGGTACTGTATTGACCATTTTGTTTTTATTTTATACCGAGTATGCATGGTGGCTACAGTTGGCTAATTTCCATATTTGAAGTAAATAAGATTGTTTATTATACTGTATAAAGTTTTAAAGTACAGTACTAGTAGATTGAGCTGCTTATTTTTTTTATATTAGTTTGTACAAATTACTAGAATGTAGTTAAGTTTTTGAGCATATCAAATTATATTTTAATGTAATAAATAGCTGTAATAAAATATTAATAAATTAGAATTTGATTTTTCCTTTAGGTTACAAATCTTTACTGTCAAAGCAAAGGGCCTTCGGTAGCTCCTATAAGCCACCTTCCCACAGTACTACATGAAGTACATAAAATCAAGGCACTATCTTAGTAGAAGAATATGTTGAGGGGGGGTCTGGCCAGATGAGGGGTGACTTCTGGCAGGGGTAGGTGGCTGAGGGGTGACTTAAAAGTAGGGGTACCCTGGTTGGTTAGGTCTAATGCAAAAGCTAAGAGGAGCTTCTGATAGGGCCTTTGTTAAAACACATTTCGCATTAACACCGTGTTCCAACGATGCCAATATATTGTGCAAAATATATGACTATAGGTGAAAGTACAACCAAAAGCCATTCGTGCATTTTCATCATTTTTTTTTTTTTAATTTTGAATACTGTAAGATGAAAATAGTCTTAGAAAATTGTCTTGTGAGAAAGGAATTTGCTATCTTGTATACTGTACATTTGTATGAGTAACAGCTAAATAAAAATATTTTTTTTTCGGGAAACAATGCAGACACAATTACTATGTATAAAGAAAACTTATTTGAACCTACAAATTGCAATTCTTGAGACATTATTAGGGTAATTAATATACTTTGGTCAGTGATCCAAGTGTATGTGTATACAGTATTCAAGTGTATGTGTATACAGTATCATTGTATATGAGTCAGTGTATACAGTATCACTACATACATGTACTCTTGCACTACAGTATTATTCTTATCCTAGAATATTATCGGTACATTTGGCAACACTGCCAGAATAAAAATGTTAATGCAAAGGTATCTATCTACTGTTTGATGAGTAACAGTAAAATAATTACACTTATGGCAATGCAGTCCAATTATGCATCACTAATATTTGTAAATAAAAATATGTGCATCTTTATATTTGAGTACAAATTGGACCATAATCACATTTTTATAATAAATCTTGGCAAAATAATATAGCAAGCTACTTTGGCATCAGTTTTCTATGATGTAAATACAGTACACACTAATTCAGAAGTATACTTGCATTAAGAGACTAATGATAAATGTACAAATCATCATTCTGGTAAGTTATTTTCTGAGTGAGTAAAATAATTCAAACAATAATAACCTTGCATATGATGTTTGTATCATACATGTTTTGACAACTATGAAGTATTCTTCAGGTGAAGACTATATAAACATTCACACTAATTATACAAAATTATTAGGCTACCATACACACGCCTAACATATATACAAAGGTGGTAGGAGAAGACAATATGTGAGCATACGTGGGTGCCCCGTAAGGCTCCTCCAGATGCTACATATCCTCTTTTTTGAGACCGAGGGTCCCTACAAACACAACCAAAGGTGGCACTCCCTATATATATATCTTCTACAAGATTATATATATATATATATATATATATATATATATATATATATATATATAAAATAAAAACATCAAAGATTTGTATATACCTAATATAATGAACTGCCTGTAAATTCAATATTCTTTTTTATAGCTACAGTATATACAAATGAAAAAGACTAGCATAATTTGATCAGTCGTAGCTTTCTAGGATCTGAACTACATATATTTGCACTAGGATTTTTTTTTGTTTTACACGTTAGGTATATTATACAGTACTGTCACAGCATTGAAAGTTTTTTTTTTTTTTTTTTTTTTAATTTCCAATGGCTGGACAGTTGATCTATGTAAGTACATAATGTTAATTACATACTATAGGACCTGACTGAAAGGATTAGATACCTTACATATAAGGGAAACACATTTTATTGAATGTCAAGTTTTAGTTCCAAATTAGTAAATGGATACTAAAAATTATAGCCAATATTGGTAAACATAAACAAGCTTCCCAGTGCTTAAGGCAATGGTACCACAGACGTATAAATGTTACCAGGTCTCGGGATTTGTGCAGACTAGGATCATAATCTGGTGTGCCCAGCATGGTGAGGGGAGTCTGGAGATCAGACGTCAAACCAAAACCGAGAAAAAACTCGGAAAAATAGGCTTGGAACGGTCCACCGGCCACTCCAAGTGGCCGTCAGTGAAACTGGACGTTAATGTGTTTCCAGAGCCATTAGGCAGCAGCCTTAAATGAAAGGAGGCATGTAGTATATACTACAAAATGGAAAACAATTAGCACTTTTTTGCCTCACTCTTCAATCTCTCGACAACAAATGTAAGGTATATTGATAGAATTATAGCAGAAGCTTTTGAGAGAGAGAGAGAAGTTGTCAAGGTATCTACTTGAATTACTGGTTCTGCCTAGCTATGATGATTGTGTGGCCCTGTGGGCTACAAATACAAACAGCTTCATAGACCAGGAAATTGTAAAGTAAGGCTGGCCCCATGTCAGGATATGATAGGAGAAAATCTATAATAATCTACAGCTAATCTACTGTATGCAGACGAGTTGTCACAATAACGTTGCCAAAATATGTTGACCAAACCACACACTAGAAAGTGAAGGGATGTCGACGTTTCGGTCCGTCTTGGACCATTCTCAAGTCGATTGCGACTTGAGAATGGTCCAGGATGGACTGAAACGTCGTCATCCCTTCACTTTCTAGTGTGTGGCTTGGTCAACTAATCTAGTCAACTAGTCAACTAACCAATTCATTTATCCAGTTGTAGGTCAACAAATATTTGTGCCAAGTTGAATTTATGTGACCCACACATCAGGTGTGTCAATATGAAAAATGGATTAGTCAGGGTACTTGGAACTCCAAATACATTAACAATATAAATGAACCTCATGTTTCACTCTTCAAACAACTATTTTGACGGCACAGAATAAAGAATAGTTATAACAATTACAACACCTGCATAATAATTCTGAGATAGGGGTAAATGTTTGAGTATTTGAATAGCTTTTAATCCTAGCATCATTACAGTAATTATCTTAAAAGGTTATTTTGATTTGCCACTATAACAGGAATGAATTACAATATCTTGCTAAGCATTGCTGGGTCTCTCCCGAAGAAACTTCTCACAAGAATCACAAATAGTTTTATAGTGAAGATGCCTCTAAATATGAGCCAACATTAGAAGCCTAATTACAAATTAAACTAGTGATAAATTTTTCGTATTTCCCACAAACAGCAATGATTTGGCAGCTGACTTTCAATAATATACATCCTATCTTCCTCTCTGCTTTTCAAGGCTTAAATCATCTGCTACAAATAATCAATAAATTATTATACAAACTATTTACAAGAACACTCACATTTATGACTCATGGTGAAGAGGACAATCTTGTTACTCCATTACTAAATTCAACCAAACCCCTTTTCGCTAATTCTTCTGCCACATCTATGTCCTGAAAGAGAGAAATAAGTAAAATTAATATTTTCTTCTTTTGATGAAAAAATGAGGTGCCCACACATTACAGTTTACTCAAATAAGTAAAAATTCATACAAATTATACAATTAATTTCACCATAATCTGTGCCCCCCCCCCCCACACACACACTTCATATCACATAACAGACTTCTCAAACAATTTTTTGTTCAACTGTAAAATATATACAGTATCTCTCATTCTCTACTAGAACTCCTTCACCTGCACACAAAGTTTATACTGAACTACATTTATTCTAATCATGTACCAAGTTCAGACTCTTCTCTAATATATACATTGACTTCCCTCAAGGCCATATCTATATACACATTGAACAACCACTGGGACATTACACTGAACAATCCATTACCACTGATCCCCTGCCATCACCACCACCACTAGCATATGATCACTAACACTACTAATATTAAAAATGTCACTTGCACTGTTCATAGCAGACAGTGACTTGTGGAAGCTAAAATTCTCAGCTTGACAACAGAAAGACAGTTCTTGTCACCATGGCCACCGACACAGTGGTTGCACCATGAACGCACACACACACTTGTACACTTAGGCAATAATAATAAAACATCGGCATGAACACCCTCTCCACTAGCATCATGATCACTAAGCATCATATGGACATTTTCATCAGAACCAGATCTAGCAGCATGAAATATGCTCCAACTGGCTCATATTGTCAGCAGTGAAAGTTTTAAATTACAGGGTAAATAACATTCCATTTGCATACATTATTGTGAGAAAACAATGGTTTAAAATGTGAAAAATGTGTGAAGCAAACTACTATTGAAAAGGCTGTCCTGGTTCAGAAAACAGCTGGATTGAACATAATCAGAACTTACTGTAGGGCCATTTGTGTCAATAATCTGGACACAAGGTATAGTTTTATCTCCTTCCTGTTGATAGCCCACAACTTTTACCATCACAACCTTCCACTGTGCTGCATACGTCAACTCTTCAAAAGCATCAGCTGCTTCATCCCCTTTTACACTTCTGGAAAATAAACATCATATGTTAGCAGCATTTAGAGGTCAATGTTTTCTGGCCCTAGTGTTATGAATACGAGTAGGGATAAGAGGGCCTTTGTTATTAATTGTTGCCATCAGTGGCAGCTAGTTTATTGTGTACACCATACTCATCCAGTGTATATTAGTGCAAAAGAATTACAGAGGGCACTAATTATAGAGAGCAAGACTTAATCAAACCTCAGTGAGTGTTTAATATTAGCTTTTATAATTTATCTGCACAGCTCATATTTAATTATAATAGAAAAATTTATTGCATTACTACTGTACTATATGACAATACAGTACTGTATAAAAACAAATCCACAAGGGCCGTGATGAGGGTTCGAACTTAGTCCGGGATGATCCCAGACATGCCTTAGTCGATTGATGTATAGGATTTATTCATTTGATGTATCACGCTATTGTGATTTCTGTGTGTAATACTGTATATTATCAGACATTGGAGGCAAGTCAGCAGCTTGTTAAAGGGCTCGCCATTTGTCCTGATGATTTTTTCAAGTTGGATTTTAAAGTTCAGCAGAGTTTTGGCATTTACAGCTTCGGTGGGTAGGTGGTTCAATGGGTTTATAACCCATGGAATTATACAATTATACTGTATAACTATACAATATAATTATAAGCTACAGTATTTAAAACTAGTACCTGTACTGTAATGAGGAAAGAGTCAAAGATAATTAAGTTGTCTACTGCAGTGTTTTCAATAATTTTAAATGCTACAAGAATAACCAACAGTCTAACTTGTCAAGAGGATGCCCAATTATTGACCGACATTCCTCTCAATTATTACCACTGGACTAGTGAACAATGACAGCACTTCCCACTCTCCCAGTAACTGAACTGAGAGAGCTGTCAGTATATATGGTCTGTGTGATGTTGCTTTGTTTGAAGGTTGTGTACACGTTGACACACTTAATTTAGCAGCTTCATTAAAAGAATCCTTGTCTTAAGACTGGCAAAGGACAGATTGAACATGGGGCAGAAGCCATTAGACGTAAGGCAGTAATAGAATACAGTGTAACAGCTGTACGTGCAAACTGCAACTTGACAACTATCGGCTATCTCCAGAATGAGCTAGTCTCCTAGGCCAGGAATCAAATTTGGAGGTAGAGGCAAGCACGGGCATCACCCTGACCAAAGACGAAACTCTGAAAAACCAATCTCAAATCACTAGCTCTGCTACCCAACACCCAACAAGTGGAACTGGCTAAAGACAGAAGGCCACAAGTGGAACTGGCTAAAGACAGAAGGCCCAAAGTTGAACTGGCCAACGGAAAATGATAAGAATTGCATAACCAACAAATCTTGCCAGATACCACAGAACTGGTGGAAGCTTTATGAATGGCAGAGACGTACTGCAGTCATCAGGATGTTGAGCATGGTTCATTTCCCCATAGGACAGTGGAATCTAACCTTGGGGGGAGTTAGTTACCAAGTGGGATAACACAGTAGATACACAATATAAAGAAAATATTTTGTTTATAATTATTGTGGCAATGAAAAATAAATAAATGGGGAAGCTGATAAATGTTAAAACTATTACATACATAAAATATCTGTACAGATGACATATATAAATATATACAGAGTATACAGAAATATCACTTGACTGTTATAGAACTTGTCTTATTACATAAGCAACTTTAACCACAATCACATCAAAGCACATCATACGAAAGCTCTTAAGATACAGTACTTACTCAGGTTTAACATTTGCCAAACAACATTCAATGGCTTGAAAGTTGAGCTTCAGGAAATCTGTTCTTAACTCATAAACAGTATCTATCTTGACAGTTTCTGTGTCTCCAAAGTCCAAATAGTACACCGTAACAAGACTTTCGATGGGATCAGTTTCATTTGGCTCATAACTGCAAATCATTCCTCTGTACCAAGAGTTGTCATGTGGAAATTTGGCTGCCACTATGCTATCTATATTTACCTGTAACAGAAAAATATGACCGAGTTAATATGCAGTGTCATATACTAGTGCCACTAAAGAACCTGAATTCATCTTAAAATAACAGGTTAATCTATGAAAGTTCAAAGTTCTTCCAAGTTTTGTATTTCTCTTCCAATGAGAGATTGAGAGTATTTCTCGTCCTCTTTACATCGTAGGTGATAACCAAATGAGGGCTCTCACACACTGCTCGATGAACTACCTGACCAACACTAAGTGACAGCATCAGTCACACTCCTGGCTTCATAAAGTCATACCTATATGACAAAGATGATTTCTCAAATTTTGCAAGAAAACTGTATTTACCTAGTTGTGCTTGCGGGGGTTGAGCTCTGCTCTTTCAGTCTGCCTCTCAACTGTCAATCAACTGTTACTATTTTTTTTTCTTCACACACACACACACACAAATGAGCCATAGAGACGTCAGAAAGAATTGTTTCAGTGTCAGTAGTAGACAAATGGAATGCATTAGGAAGTGATGTGGTGGAGGCCGACTCCATACAGAGCTTCAAGTGTAGATATGATTGAGCCCAGTAGGCTCAGGAACCTGTACATTAGTGGATTGACAGTTGAGAAGCGGGACCAAAGAGCCAGAAGAGCTCAACCCCCACATGCACAATTAGATAAGCACACACACTAGGTGTTTCAATGCTCCTTGGGAATTGTTCACAAGACAAACATCAGAATAATCTTAATAAATTCCTGGGTGTAGATGTGAATAATAATACCCAAAGGGCAACTGTCCTGGCTTACATTGTTCCTACCTTGTCTAGTTTATGAAGTTCTCGGTTTTCCTCACACTCATAATATTCTGTCATTTCTGTCACCAATTTATCCAGTTGAACTGACCGAGGGCCCACAACCTGTGCAAGAATAAGAGATTTGTTATTACAGTACAGTATATGATGCTCTTGCTGTCATTCTTGTGGCACCTTGGCTAAATTAATGAATTTCAAACTGAATAATAATTATACTTTGAGCTAGTGAAAAGCAAATTTGCTGGATTGTTTCAAGCATATATTAGGCATATATGATTGTGTATGATTATCGTTTACCTTACATAGGCAAATGAACCTGCTGCTGCTTTTACGTTCATTAATCACACAATAATATGTATAACGTTGAAGAAAATCACTAACATGTACAGTACCTTCAGATGTGTTAATACAGAGCACCACTTGGTTTCCGAACCACTTGGGGACGAGACCCGTCGGTTAACATGTAAGTTTGTATACGAGAAATGGAGGAAAAATATAAAAAAAAAAGTGTGAAAAAATCTAGGGGAAAAATCGACAGGTTCATAGCATAAATGCGACCATATTTTGTTTGTACTCACCAATAATTGAAGTCCTGATCTGCTTATGTTGATGACTGATGTTGATGAAGCATAGTTATTTACATGGAAGAAGTAGTGGTGGATGTTGATGGTGTTGGGTTGACTGAAGTTTTTGGGTTGACTGAAGTTGTTGGGTTGACTGGGTCAACATGCGATGAGTCAGGTGCAGGTGATGCAATGCGAGCTTTCTTGGAAGCCATTGCAAAAGACTCTGTAATTGACATTTGTTTCATTCCCTTGGCTCTTGTTTTTAAAAACTTCATATACAAATTGTACTGAGTCATCATGTCCTTAATTTCAAACTCGCTGTTACTCGTATACATAAATGCCAGAATTTCTTAAAAAAAAATTTGAATTTTTTCCACATTACAATTTTCCTTTAACGTTTCTTCATCCTCTTCCTCTCCATCTTCTTCATTGCCCTCTTCTGGCTTTTTTGCTGTACATACTAATTCTATAATTTCATCATTAGTCATGTTTCGATTGTTTGGGGCTTCTTCATCAAAATCTATCCATCTATCGATGTCATCTTCTATTGTTTCAGTTACCAGTTCTGCTCTCAGCTCAGGGGACTAAATCCCCTTGACATAGGCTAGGAGTTCCTCTCTTAATTTTTTCTTCTCGCTAACTTTCTTCACCGCAAATCCTTCAAAATCTGCCTCGTCATCTTCGTCAGGAAACAGACTTGACGTGGGCCAAAGCTTTTCCAACCATTTCTTAGTGTTGTCTGCTTTACCTCATCCCACGCACTAGCAATAGTCCAGATAGCTGACTTTATTGTGAAGACTTTGTAAAAGTCCTTAAGTGTTCCAAGCTGATTATTAAGACGTCTGGCAAACATCCTCTTGTAGTGGTGTTTAAGGTTCTTAATTATTCCTTGATCCATGGGTTGGATCACTTAAGTTGTATTGGGTGGCAAGAACGTTCCAATAATATTGCCATTTACTAGCTCATCACCTCGTGGATGCGTTGAACTGTTATCTAACAGCAGCACAACTTTGCTGTTCTGCGGGAGACCAACACTTTTCAGGTGCTCCTTCAACTCGGGTACAAAGTTCTTATTAAACCACTCGACAAATATTACTCGAGACATCCACGCACTTGGCTGGTTCTTATAAATCACAGGGAGGTACCTGGCTGACTTTAAAGCCCTGGGGTTTTTACTAATTCCAATCACAAGTAATTTTAATTTATGCATGCCAGCTGCATTTGCACAGCACAACAAAGAAATTATCTGTTTGTTCTGTTTATAACCACCTTAATCGTCCTCACCACTATGAGCCATCGTTTCTGTGGGAAGCATACGCCAATACAAACCTGTCTCATCAGCATTATAAATTTGCTCTGAAGATAAATTTTGTTCCTGCACCATCTCCACAAATTTACTTACATACTCATCAGCACCAACAATATCAGCAGATTGTCTTTCACCATGCACTTTAATGAACCTAATGCCATGACGGGTTTTAAAACTTCTGAGCCATCCATCACTGTATACACACTTTTGAGTAATTTTCATTGCTTGGTGAAATTCACGCGCCTTTTCCATGAGCAGCCAGCCTGCCACTGGCTTCTTCATCATCAAACCTCACGTCTCTGTTTGTACTACTCCCACACTGCGTTATCAACACTCTCCACCTTTGCTTTACTTACTACCTTCCTATTTCGTATTGCTTTATCACATTCACTTCTAGAGAAATAGTAAAAAATGATAGGTTTAGCCTTAAGAAGATCAAAAACAGTACTTTTACTAATGCCATATTCAGCGCACACAACACTTCTCGGGACACCACTCTCCACCTTCTTAATTATTTCAACTTTCTTCTCAAATGTCATCACTGACCTCTTTCTTTTACGTAACCCGCTTGTAGATGCTTTCACTGACACAATGCGTGCATTTGGAGTCGATATGGTGCACGGATGTTCCTTGATTGTGCTGATATGTAAAACAAAGTCACGGAATGAACACTCCAGTCTCGTGACAAATTCAAACAATGGGAACAATAGACCGTGAGTCTGTGACGTCACAGGGTAGCAGGCGGTGCCCGACATGGTCAGTGAGCAAACTGAACCATCTCCCACCCACCCACCCACCACCACGGGCCGGCACGACGCTTGTCTAACCGCTTCCTTACCCGAACTTGGTTCGTGTAGGATAACCCCAACCCCAGCCGGCGTGAAGCTTGGCGGACTACTTCCTACCCGAACTTAGTTCGTGTAACATGACTCCCCAACCCCAATCGGGAAACTGGAAGTTTCGGATAACTAAAGTTCGTAAACCAAGTGGTGCTCTGTAACCATGGGCACGGTTCTTATTTGTAAGTCAGCTACACAAGTCAAAAGGTCAAATGTAACTTTTAATATTTTATATCTTTTATCCAACTGACAATGTGACTTAAGAAATAAAGTTACAACAATTCTTACTTGGAGCCAAAAGTGTGAAGCCGAGTCAACTGCAGACACATATGCCTCAATAAATCGGTCACTATTTGCCAAAGTGAGTGCTTCTTGACTTGGGCCGAGGCTTATGGATGATGACTGAAACGATATGATGGTGATGATGAAAGCAAGCAATTATAGTATACCTATACTAGCTTGATATAGTTATAACAAAAGCAACAATAAATTGACTAACACATTAACACTAAAACCACACAGAAACGTGGGAAAAAGTATTGGAATCTTGCCTAGATGAACTACAGGATATTTATAGGAGGCAAATCATTCAGCCAAAAATTCATAGATTCTTCAAGGCAATGACTGGAAGAGGACAGGGAAGCCTGTCCTCGATGAGGGAAACCCAAGTCACCAAATAAAATCAGAGAAGGATTTTCAATGGAAATTTTCAATTGTATGTTGAATATGCAATAAGCAATGTACCCCACATCTTTGCATGACATTTTCATTCCTTACTCTATCCTCATAACCCTTAGGATGCATCTCAGTGTTTACTGCTCCAACTCTTGATGCTGTCATGTTCATGCCACAGCAGCAGCTCATATTAGTACAGTACAGAGGGTAGGCACCACCATGCCACGCAGCCTTCTGGCCGTCACTCTTCCTGTCTTATCCTTACTAACCACAGCTTTCATTGCACGAGTCATTTTTCTTTAACTTAACTGGCAATGTCTTCCACACAAAAGCATTTTATCAATAACTATAAAAGGGCTAGGCACAAACCTATTCACCACTTCTAGGACTTAAACATTCAACTTTTCAATAGTTTCCTTTTCTATCCACCACAATTAATTTTTTCTCTGCATTCAATTTTAGCAGCCGTCTTTCACACATCAACAAAACATAAATCTACCCATGTCCCAATTATCTGTTAAAAGAACTGCATCCTTTTCATAAATTAGATTTGACAGTTCTCTCACTTTAAACCATACACTAATTTCACACCCTATTCTACTAACTTTACCTTCCCACATGACCTCATTCAAAATATACACACATTAACAACCTTCAAATGAGTTATTAAAAATTCCCCAAGAAGTAGACTTTTTTGCAAACCTAGTGCAGATAATTTATATACTGTATATTACAGGTAAATTTCTTGCAAAAGCTTAGTTTACATTTATAATGACTTATATGCATTCTAAATACAGTACTGCAGTATTAAAAGCTTACCAGAGATGAGAAAATTAAAATAATGCAGAGCTGGAAACACATACCTGACTATCGTCATCCTCGTGTGCAGCCTGGCGACTTCTGGCCCTCATAGACATGTTAGTAGCTGAGGCATGAATCTGCTGTCTCATCTCTTCCACTTCAATCACCTGTGGGAGAGGCCACCCAGGGGGATGCTCTACACAATGTCATGCACTCATCACCACAAACCCACTCTATGCTTACACAATTATCACCAGTTAATTAAGCAAACCACAAACTCATTTAGTCTAAAAGAACAAACAATGCAGACATATTAAGCAACATTTCAACCTTTTGGTATATCACAAAAAAAAAGTTTTTTAAATGGAAAAACTTGACCAAATGTGAAGTAATGCACAACCTTCATGGTGCATCATGAGTACATCTTATTATAAAGATAAAGTTAGAATGAAGTTGTATATAGCCAAGTGCCGTGACTAGTTGTTGTATTGTAGCACTATTATATACAGTACAGTATAAATGTAGGATTTCTATGTTAAATGTCGCAGTGGCAACTGGCAATTGCATACAAGTTTCACCTTGTGTATGCTAAGTTTGTGCCTAATATCATTCTCTATCACTTGTCAATATTTGCTTATCTACCACTGGCATTTTCACTGTTATGTTGATATAACAGTTGATTTGCTCCAGTCAAGAACACACTTAAAATGTATGAAAGTCCAGTATTGAGATTGTGAATTATTTAGTACACCTACTTGTTGAGCAAGTCTTAGTTTTGTTGAACCAACATTAAGTTTCAAAGACCTTAGTCAATGGTATTAGTAAAGTCACGTTCAAGCTATATTTTTGTAAGCTTAACCCCTAAGGTTATGAAAATTAAACCAATTGGTAATGTACAAACTATTTAAAACCTTGTTCTGTACGACTTTACAAAATTACCCTTAACAGTAAGAAAGACACGTTATTGTAGGGTTTCACAGTACCTCCAAGGAGGACTCGTCATTTTCATAAACATTCCATATTATGCATTCACACATAGTAAGGACGGGTTTTTATACTCATGTCCATACACGATTCAAAAACGTGCCATTATATCAATTCTGTTAAAAAATGTGAAGTACACGTATTAGGTGATAGGACAAGTTAATGAAGTGGGTTTTGCTGAACAAGCTAATACTTGTATACTGTAGTTCCAAGATTGTTTAACCAGTTGCCCATGTCTTAATAGTCAAAAGTCTGTTTTCAGTTCCAGTTGAATGCTTCTCTCTTTTTCTGGAGCATATGATCTTTATGATGCTACCATCACTCTGGAATATAAAGTGTAGCTGTGTGTGTGTGCCGGTCGTCATATTTACTGCAAGATTTTTAAATTGTGAACTTTTCAGAAGTGGGTGCTCAAGATAAAAATCCTAATATTTAAATTGAATCTCTAAATTACAGGTAGTACTGAAATTACTAATTTTAAAATTAAAATACTGTATTTTCTGCATGTTCTATATAAACAAGAAAATTAAAAGAGAACAGTACCAAAATTAATTATAAAATAATTAAAAGTCAGGATTAGGCCTTAATCAAAATATAATTACTGTATACAGTATCACCTGTTTTGCCTCAATCCCCCACCACCTTCATTATCTACATACATACAAAATGCTAAACAATCCTGTTCGATTCATGGCTGGATGCTTCATGAAACTGCAAACAACACAGGTATGACTGTGGCTGCTCATTTAAATCACAAACCTATAGATTGTGTATTAATCACATTAGATATTCAGACAAATCTGCTCTTCAAACTGTTAATTTTAAACTCTGAAATACGCGCATGCAAGTACAACCAAGATAATGATTAAATATGTGGCATGCAGATGGTCAGTTGAATATTTTGTACACATTTCTTCACATGAAATAACCATAATACAAATGATGCATTCATACACACCTTGAACAAGTAGAGAGAGTATACCATGTTAAAACTATATAGTTTGGTACAGGGAGTCATTAGTAGAGGTTACAGAGGTCACAGAACAGCCAAGAACACTAGTAAAGGCCAATACAGTATAGTCAAGATCAAGTGACAGAACACCAATAAAACAAGCTTCCAGACGACCAACTTTCATGATGTATAAAAAGTTTTCTGTACAGAACACTGATGGTAAGTGTGCATGCTGCCTTGCCGTGGGAAAAAAGAAATGAGGTGATATACAACAATACATACTGTACATCAAGTGACTTTACATTCTAGAAGATACTGAGCTACACTGTCTAGTAACCAAAGAAACTTAAGCTTTAAGAACTGTACAAGTTCTTTAAGTTTCAAATCAATACAATAAGACTTTTCCAAGACATCACATGGAAAAAGAAATGTCTACTGCATTGCTCCATTTAAATAACAGGATAGAATAATTTTTTTTTTGTTCAAACTAAATTATTATAAGTTACTGTACCAATCAATATAATGCGGCATTCTTGAAACACGGTACTGATTGGAAAGTTGCAAGTAGAATGAGAAATATTAAAACATGTTTAGATCAAATACTCCTTTCTGAGCAGGTTCATAATAAAAAAATCATATCTTGAGATGATTTCAGAGCTTAGCGTCCCCGCAGCCCAGTCCTCGACCAGGTCTTCTTTTTGTTACACACCCCCAGGAAGCAGCCTGTAGCAGCTGTTACTCCCAGGTATCTATTTACTGCTAGGTGAACAGGTGCATCGGGGTGAAAGAAACTTTGCCCATTTGTTTCTGCCATTGCTGGGGATTGATCCCCGGTTTCTAGGACTATGAATCCCGAACACTGTCCACTCAGCTGTCAGGCCCCTGTGTACATGATCCAATGTCATACAATATATGATGAACCTGGCTTATAAAATGGTTAAACATTCTTAACTCTTAGGCAAATAATTAGTTTTATAGGACTGTCAGAAAGATGGCACAAAATAAATTAATGATTGAAAATACAATACTAGTAAACAAACTCAATACACCAAGAAAGTTGGCCTTGGAAAAGTGTTAAAAAGCATGCAAAACCATTACACCTTTAGCCGAGAGTGAGGGGAAGTAAGAGAATAGCCACAAACCACAAGAGTGGAATCCAGCCACCAATCGAATACCTATTAACCAACAGATATTTCAGACTGTACCTTCTCCAAGAGTAGAGACCTGGCTGCCTCAATCTGCTCTTTGCCTCCCTTGAGAATAATCTTCCTCATATTCTCTGTGACATTCACATTAGATAACATTGAAAACAAAATAAATAGCATGCTCTTCACATAAATACTTGTTATAACGAATCCTGTCTAGGTTTATACTACCATATAAAATTATTGGAATAAATATGTAAGAACTGTTGAGTAAATATATTTTAGGCTACGTGTATGTGCAGCATCCCTACACAGTCAACTACATCGTATCCAATTTAACAGAACACAAAGTGATGATGATGATGATAATGTAGAGAAATACAAACATTAGAGTTTAGTACAGGTGATTAACAAAAACACACTGAGGATTTACAATTATGTAAATCCTAATTTCTATTTTTGTTTAAAATTTGGAAGAAATGTAACAATATTAAGTTTTCCTCGATCCTTTTCTATATTGATGACACGCTTAATAGATACAGATTATATATGGCCTCTACTACTAACCTCACATTTATAGAAGCAAGCAGCCTAACCTCAAGCCAAGATTGGCCATCCCAAAGAAACATTCACCAAACATAACTAACATTCAGCCAGTAAATAATGGCAACTGTAATACATGTGTGAAGCAGAGATGGGCGAAATGAAGAACAGTTGCGAGGTGCAAGAAAGTATTTTCCATTCATAAACAGAGGAGCAATTTATGGATGAACGAGCACTTGGCCAATATTGATGAAGATGGGTTGGCAAAAGCCAGCATTTTGAAACAACTAAATGGACCGAACCAACGAAGGAGTTTGAAGCATAGTTGAAAGGACTCCTGGACACAACAGGCAGCATGATGAAGGCAACAGGAAAGACCATTGAGGTCTAAAAACTCTCAACTACACCACAAGAAACTGCAAACTGTAGTGGTAGGATTTAAATCAAATGGGATACCATAGTGATCTGGCTGACTACTCACAAAATAATGAAACCCAACTGACTACAGGTATCTAATGGATATACCATTATCCGAACAGGTATCTAATGGAGGTGTAGGGAGACATGCCAACTCCATGGAAGATAGCCTTCATTAATACAGTAATGTCATTTGAGGCAAAATATCGAAGGTGTGGGGGGTTCAAAATGTTAAAAGTAATGTAATGCTGGAGATGTGAAGAGAAAATGCCTGAACTGAACAACGTAACAACTACGTTACTCCCTTCCGCATGTGACATGCATGCCTCCTAGAGGCCACTCTGGGCAACACTGGGTTCTCATTTATCAAGATAACCCAGTTATATGAACAACCGTTTGTGTGCCATGACTTATCTCTTGGATACACAGTTTGGATACAATATAGTTGACTGAATGCTTAACTATGGTCATGCAAATGTTCAGTGTAACCATGCAGAAATTATGTATATATACCAAATTGTCTAACTTCAGATGTTTCTATAAAACTGAGTTTATGTTTATTAATAACAATTGTAATTAAATGATAAATAAAACACAGTTTTAACAAGAAACATAAGGAATTCACTAATATAAAACATAAGGATGCCACTTACAAGCAAGATACAAAGACATACAAAAGTAATGCTTACTTAAAAGGACTATGAAACAAGTATTACTTTTAGCATTCATATTCAATTACAAATACAGTACACCAAATAGAAAACTGTAATATTCATTAATTATTTTGAGTAATACTGTGTAATGTATTCCATTATGAGACACTATTATTGCCTTGCAACCTCTATTACAGTACTGTACTATATTACTGTACACGAGGGACTGCTCCCTCGATGTTGGTACAGTACTACCGATTCACACTACAAGCTTCTCTTTAGCCTGGACACACTATACTCTCAATTCCAACATTAAATTAGATAATTCCTACAAGTCAACTAAGGAAGCCATCCCTGGCCCCCTTTACTTGCCTTATATCACAATGTTGTACAAATAATATTATGATACTCATAAATTTAGTCTTACCATATGTTACGAATAATGCGAGACATTATTTAGGCTACAATTGCTCATCATCTTTTTCTGTAGGTGGGATAGTGGATGGTTATGTGGCGAGGGTCAAGAATTGGGATACATATAGTGGTTGGGTAAGGGTTGGGAAGAAGCACTAGGGTATAGGTGCACTTAACTATTTTTGCTTGCCTATCAGTGACAATGGGGGAGCGAGACCTACCTCTTTATATCTTGTCTCCGAGCTGTTCATACGTGGTGCACTAATTACCCGTCTCAATATTAATGTCATCATATTTCTTTTTAAAGTTGTAGATGGAATTGGCCTCAACAACCTCTTCCTTCAATGCATTCCACTTTCCTGCCACTCATACAAGGAAGGAGAGCTTCCATACATCTCCAACTCTATTGTATATCCAGCTTCCATCAATGTTCCCTTGTCCTACCTCTTTTTAATTTAAATTGTCTTTTTAATTGAAATAAGTAGCAAAGTTGCAGGTAGTGGAATTGGACATACTGTATATATTACACAGTACAGCACTGTATATAATTTTTTTAAGTTTATACTATATTAATAATAATAATAATAATAATAATAATAATAATAATAATAATAAAAAAAGCCTGAACTTACATGTAACGTGTGGTGATGTAAATCACTTACCTGGGTATGATAGACTAGCTATTCGGTCTTCATCTCTCTCCACAATAATCTTTGACCCACTTGCACGCGATATGCTACGAATCACATCCCCATTCCTACCAATTATTCGACCAACAGCTGCCTGAAATCCAAGGAGTGCTAATATAACCTAATTTAACAAATTCTACATTAAAAAATAAGCATTAACAAGAAAAAATGTCATTAACAAATCCAAGCACCTTAACAATAAAAGGCACACAAAAAAGCACATACATATGATAATAGACATCAGAGAAGTATAGACCGAGTGATTAAATATCAAGCCATCTTCTAAACACTAACGCTGAACAATTTAAGGTTAATATTCAATTATAAGACAGAAAAATGCTAAGACATTTCTTTGAAACAATTATCAGACCAAAAGTTTGAATATGCAGAAGATAAGAGTGCATTTATCTGAAGATATATGCCACCAAGTTAGGAGTGCACAAGCATAAAATAATGGGACTAAGCTACATGGAGAAGATGAGGTTATTCAATTCAACTACTTGGGAGCAAAGAAGGTAGAGAACCGATACGATCATTACAATACTGAAGAGAATAAACAAGGTGCACAAGGACACTCATTTGGGAGAAAATAGGACAAGCAAGCCACAGTGAAAGCTAAAAAAAAAGCAAACAAGTCAGAAACGTAAGTACAGTAGTACTGCTCTGTCCACGTATATTGTGTGGGTGCTCAACAAGGGGAATGCACTGAAAGATGAAATTAAAAGTCACTTTGATCCATATTTTTGAATTGAGCAAATAATTTTAACACCGAGATTTATAATGCACGAAGTATCAGTCCAGAGAATATTATGAGAAAAAATGAGAAGGCTAAATATATTTAGCCCTAAAAGTGTGGTTATCATCATGTGTTAAATGTCTAGTGCAATATGGTTACCATGTACAGATGTACATCTTTGATCAGTGTTAGAAAACCAACATTGCCTATGTAGTTCCAATAGCTCAACAGCGTCTCTTAATAGCCACAGAAGGCCTCAGTTATTTCTTGTAATGTTGCCTCCACCTGTGAACTCGGTCCCAACATCCTAAGCAAATCCACACATCCTTCTCTTCAACGAACGCTTGTTCATCAAATCGGGTGAGAAAATCCGGCATGGAAAGTGTGTGTTCTAATCGGAGATTTGCCAAATTGAAGTTTATTGAATTGAGACTACACTGTGTAAATATAATCTGTGTATTTGTATTTTGGCATTTTTTCCTACATTTAGAACAAAGCAGTCATCATTCTCTCACTTCTTCATTAAGAATGACACAAACACACATGCTACTTACAATGGGTACCAACATTTCTACAGCTTCAATCACTGGTTGATCATTTACAGCTTTGATGACTAACTTTTGTGCCAAAGCAATATTTTCTTCTGAACCTTTGATGATGCATGTTCGGTGGCCATCAACTTCTGCAAAGAAAATGAAATATGCAAATATTTATTCATCTGCCAAATAAAGGTAAATCAATTTAGGTGCTAGGTAAAGGTTCCTCACAATTATTACAAGCATGGAAATAACATGGAAAGTTTGTTATTCATTCTCAGCACTGTGATTCTAAGGTATGAGTAGTGAATTGACATACAGCAGACCACATAGCCAAGTGCAATTTTTATTTCCTATTTATTGTATTTCACACTTGTTTTACTGTTCATTATTTAGTGAGTATTATTTATGGAGATAAGTAGTCAATTAAGAGTGCACACAAAATACCGGTACGAAGCACAGTAAAGTCCTAAGTCAGCTTCACCTTTGCCCTTTATTTGTGACCTTTGAATTCCAGCCCACCCTCCCCCCCCCTCCCAATAAAGAAAACATGTGAACATGTATTTTCATGCGAGTTCTATTGGTAATCCACACTAACTGCCAATACAAGTTATGCATTAACATTGATAACTGGGATGAAGGCAATATTCTTTAGCTAAAAATATGATCGAGGGGTCAGAATATTAAACTTAATATTCGGCCCATCCTCATGTTTTTGTAATGTGTGTGAACATTAATAGTCAAAGTATGATGTTGTATATTACTGCCATTTAGATAATGTAAAACCACCATCTAACAACATGGCTTATCTATTTTATGTACAGACCTTTTTTTCTACCAGCAATTTTAACAAAATAAAAAATACATGTACAGTACTAAGTACGTAATATACATAATTACATCAGAAGACTCAAATCACACTTTTTTAAATACTTATTGTCCCTCAAATGTTTTCAATAAAAAGCATGATTTTAACGTGAACATAGAAGAATAACCCTTAAAAGTGTAAATTGAGTTTGCAGCTTTAATTTTGTTTCACGTACCCATCTGTCCTCTTTCCTGGTGTTTCCCCCTTGTTACCAGGACATGCAACTGTGGGGGGAAGTGTAAGCTCAAATTTTAGCAACTGTCTTCCAAGGCATACAGCATTCCTTCGAACTTTATTTGTCATTCCGCTATTGTGTCCTTTCTGCTCCTCTTACTTCATACCTCTCATTTGCAGCTTTTGTTAAGTTTATCACTTTGCTTGTGCACCAAATAAAAAATAAAAATTATAAGAATTTGTTTTCTAGAATGATGCATTTGAATACAAAATGTAAATTGGAAAAAAAATCAGTCTTTTTCTGGTTTTGTGCACAGCAGAAGCAATTTGGATGAGCATTATTGCATCTGTCAACATGAGAGAGTGAGCGAGTTTGTTGTTGCAGGAGTGAGGATGCTAGGACTGTCCCCAGAGTCAATTTGGACATACTGTACCAGTTTTTACAAAGTTTGCTTCCGATAGGTCATATTTGTGCTCAACTCGTGCATTCCTCCCTCTAACTCTGACCTCTTACCATAAGTTGTCTTAATACAATCTCTTAGTTCATTCATACTAAACATCCTAGTGGATATTTTGTCTCGGGGGTTACTTCTGTATTTAGGGACTACAGTACTAATTACATTTATGTGCCCTTTGATTATTATTTTATTTTAAATGGCCAGTTCACAAAATTGTTTCGCATTTACCACATTTGATATATAAAATGATTCAAGTTCCTAGTTCACTGGGTTTTGATGTTCTCTATAAATAAATCAAACAATACAGTACCATTAGGTTATTACATTTGAGACTCCCTTCAAACCTACAAACAAACAATGCAAGAGTTGATTTACAAGCTGCCAACATTTATTTTGTATCGAGTGTGAACAGTATATGTAATTACGTAAGTGTAATTACAGGATTACAACTACACTCGTGGTGCCCTATCTTCCCAGTACTGTCATGACGCTTTGAAATTACTGATGATTTTGACTTTCACGGCCTTCTCACTTAACTTGATCCAACCATCTAAGACTATTTGCAAAAGAAAACTTTAATATTTTAATATTAACTTTTTAATATCTTTGTTTCCTCAAGTTAAATCTATGACCTTTATTCTTGAAGTTGCAGGTTTCAAGAATTCTTTGTAAATTTTGTTGATTCCCATTACTATTTTGTATGTATTGCTCGTATCTTTTTATTCTAGCTTTGGCATACTGTATTTAACACTTATAGCCTCTCCTCATAGCAGGTGCATATGTGCATGCACCTGCCTACAAATATTACTTGAAATTCGTCAATTGAATAAGAAGACTGGCAGTTAGTGTAAAAGAAAAATGAATTAGGACTCTTACTTATGGCTATAAGCATAGTATTATGGCATATTAGCAAACTAGTAGTATGCTATGACACTGACAAAGCAACACATGCTCAACCAACCTTCATCACTGAAACTTATTTTAGTATTTGTACGCTCTTGAATCAATTTGATGTTTGAGCCTTGTCTTCCAATGACGAGTCCAACAACATTAAGTGGCACTTGCACTTTGGTTATTGACCACTGGTTGACCATGGTATTAACCAGCTTAATTTCATCCTCATCCTGGAATAAAGATATGATATTAACTAACTGGAGTTGGTTTGAAATCATCATAGAATCTCAATGTTTCAGATTTGTTACTGTAACATTGAAATATTAGGTAAAAACTAAATTAAGACATTATCATGATTTATCATTTGGTAGTGAAGAGCACAATGTGCCGATTGTTGTAGAGAAGAACCAAAATGAGAATAAAACATTAAATGCCAATTAATAAGCACTAGCTGTGTGTATGTATCTGTCAGACCAGTTAAAGTCTACTCTCAATTTGGTGTTTCTCTATATGCATCATCCTCACCGAAAATGATTTACACAGTATATGAAGATAAGAGATTCAGTACACAAATGCCTAGTGTTTTATATAAAGTAAAAAATTCAACTCAAGATATTGAATGGAAAGAAAAAACAATACTGGACATTAAAGTTTTCTGTCTCCAACATTGAGAAATCAATAGTGTGATCAAAAATTGAAATATTTAATAACAGTGCAATATATATATATTCACTATGCCCTATAGGCTAATTTCACTTAGCAAAATTTTAATTTCAACCTATACTGTAATATCTGCCTGATTTACCCGAGGACCACTAACACTAGCGGGCTCAATGAGGACAGGAAGCTGTCAGCTTGTTGATGAACGCCCCCCCCCCATTTGCCTTTATTTTTTCCAGTTGGACTTTAAAATTTAACAGAATTTTGGCATTTATGGCTTTGGCAGGTAGGTTTATAACCCTGTGGATGAAAAAGCATCTGTTCTCAGTCCTACATAGTGACTTGTTAAGCTTGAAACCGTTGCTCCTTGTTTTGTGACAAGGACATGTCACTTATTGAATGAAATAGAGTGACAATAGACAACTGCCAAATGAATATGTCTGCAAACAAAATTAACAACATATCTCATGTCCTCAGCCTAAAAACTTTCAAAAGGTAGCAAGGCCATACCTGAGTGAACAAAAACCTTGCTAACTAAAAATCAAAAATAGATTTGATTTTAAATATTCTCAATACCTTCCCAAGGCCCCAACTATTTCTTGTAATATTGAGTCCATCTATAAAAATCCAGTCCTGTCATAAATGTGATTTAGAGATCCCTGTACTGTATATTCAGTGTGCCCCCATTCATACCCTAATATTTCCCATGCTCTATGGGCTGATTTCAATGAGTTAAATTTTAACTTCAACCTGTCATATGAAGGACAAATACCAAGAGAACCTGTCTGTGAAAACATTTACTACATCTAACATTTTTGACACCCTAGCCTTGAAACCTCATTTTCAAAGGGAAAAAGAACCTGTATTCATGAATGAAAACTGGGGGATATCTAAAAATTAAAATGTATCATTGAATTTAGTTTTAAATATACTCAATGACTTTTCCTTACTATTTCTTGCAATGTTGTGGTCATCTACAAAATCATTATACAGTAAATGTGATTGAAGCCATAAGTGTTATCATAAATATGGTACCTAAAATTTCATTGTAATTATCTAAGTAGTCACAGGATAAGATAATGATCGTGGTGTCCTGTCTTCCCACCACTCCGTCATATGTTATATAACTACTGATGTTTGGCCTCCACCACCCTCTCACTTAACTGGTTCCAACCATTTACCCCTCTGTTCGCAAAAGTGAATTTTCTTAAATTTCTTCAGCCTTGTTAGCTTAAATCTATGACCTCTTATTCTTGAAGTTCCAGGTCTCAGGAATTTTTCCCTATCAATTTTGTAGATACTTGTTACTAATTTGTACATAGTGATCATATCGCCTTTTTCTATCTTCTAATTTTGACATATTTAATGCCTCTAACCTCTTCTTGTAGCTCTGTCTTTCAGTTCCAGGAGCTATTTAGTACAGTCAAGTTATTTTGCCTAAAAAGGCAAGGTCATTTCATTAATCAAATCTAATTTTAAAAACTTTATACTTCCCTAGTTCCCGTTGTTTGGAATAGAAAGCTTGTACATAGGGTTGTATCAAGATCCCCCCCCTCCCCCCCACTCCTAGGTCAAACCACTGTCCTGACCTTTCAAACCCACAACAGCTGCTTAACTCCCGGGTTCCAATTTACTGCTATTTGAACACGGGCATTAGGTGAAAGAAAATGCCCAACCATTTCTATCCCAACCAGGATTCCCTATTGCAGGTCACGAAAAACCCAACTGTACGTACTACTGACACCCCGAGATGGAACACATACAAGGAGCAACAGTTCCGAGCTCAACACGCCACAATGTAGGACAACACACACACAAGATGCTTTTTCACCAGTGGGATTATACAACTATGGAACAGCTACCTACATATTCTGCAAATGCCAAGACAATGTTGTAGTTCAAAATCCTACAGGGTAAAAATCATGACTACAGGTGGGGGGGAGGGGGGAGATGTCTGACAAGACACCAGAATCTTGTGCAAGTCGAGGCCACTCGGGTAAATATTTTGACACTATTTAATACTTCCACACTATTATATATATTCACAATGTAAATGTAAGAGTGTGCTTGAAAATTTTAATATGAAATGCCCGTGTACGAACTGACCCGTATTTGCAAGCGATGAGTCGCAATAACGTGGCTAAAAAAAGTTGACCAAACCACACACTAGAAGGTGAAGGGACGACAAAGTTTCAGTCCGTCCTGGACCATTCTCAAGTTAATAGTTAAACGTCGTCGTCCCTTCACCTTCTAGTGTGTGGTCTGGTCGACTGACCCGTATTTCTTTAAGGTATTGTCATATTGTACACAGTTGTATGCATGCTGGACATTTCATTAGCAAAAAGTATTGAAGGCGCCTATCTTACTATCCTAAGATAGTAAGCATATCTTACTGCATATTCATTTTATACAATAGTTCACATATTAACATACATCATGAGGTTGGTGTAGGGCTTAAACTACAATACTGTATATAGTTACTGTACAGAAACCACTACTGAGTGAACCGACTGGACTTATATACCCGTTATTCTCCACTACACACACAAGTCCAACATTACCAACGGTACTCCCAACACCTTAACAAAATTACGCATGACAAAAAAATCTTATTTACAAATTACGTCATGACAAAAAATATTGTTTACAACGTGCGAGGAAATCACACGAGCAGCAGCAGCAGCGTGGAGCTACAACCCCACTTAACAAGTGTGTCACGCCTTCACACACCAAATACCTTCTTAGTGAGGTAGTAATAGATGGCTCCAGCCACACCAGAGAGCAAGAGAGCTCCACCTAGAGGCAAGAGAAGTGATTTAGAGCGGCCGGCGTCCATGACAGCAGCAGCAACAACCCTCCCCAGCGGCCGGCCACCCACCACTGACGCCCACGGTTGCCTCCTCCAAACTGCTCAAAGTAGCGAGCTGACGCTCCAAAAGTAGCGAATTTGTAATAAAAGTAGCCCAATTTCTTGTTTAGTGACTGTATACGTATATATATATTTACATGTATGTATGAGAGTGTGTACATGTGTATACACCATTAATAATTTTGTAACTAGCGTCAAATATTGTTATTTGCTTAGCTAAACGAACTAGAGGGTTCAGTTCCTGAACCGATTATGTGCCTCTGTAATCCTTTACACCACCACCCACGGGATGGGTATGGGGTGCATAATAAGGAAAGAAATTGAATTAGTGACTGATACGGGTTAGAAAGTAATATATTTTGATATATAGAGTACACTAAACGATGTTAATTGTTTTATTAATATTTCTGCACACACACACACACACATATTATATATATATATATATATATATATATATATATATATATATATATATATATATATATATATATATATATATATATATATATATATATATATATATATATATATATATATATATATATATATATATTAAAAGAAAATAATAGGATAAGTTACCAATATTTACTGAATGAAGCATAATGGGAGTGGAGTCCTTCCACGTCTTCACAGTTGGAGATTATCAAGATCTTCGATCACATATATAAAACACATATATGCGCTGGCGTGTGTTCGCTTCGGTTTTCGTCTGCAAAGATAATAAAATGCCCAATAGAAATTGAGAACAAGTTAAAATTGTGAATAATAAGATTAAACATTCTGCTTGTAACTTATTTAATGTATTTACGTTTACCTGAATAAACATTATTATTATTATATAGATATTAAATGTGGGCTGACGTGCTAAGCGCACTGCTTATAATGTTGTATATCTTATTATTTATCAGCGAGGGCTTTGTCTCTTATTACAGAACGAATAGACTAAAGATGGTGCAAACAAGACAACTGCAATAATCCATTGGATTATTTGCAATGTTTGCAACTAGACCACAGTGGCACACTTCATTGATTTTTTGCCGCCAGAGATGGATAGTTCATTAAGCATCCCTTATTCAACCAGCGAGTGGTAGTTTATTGTGCACCCCAAAGCCCGACCAGTTGTGTAACCGCAAGCCTAGCATGAACGAACCGGACAAAAACATCTGAAGCACAACCATGCACGAATCGAAGCCCGACCATGCACAACCCGAAGCCCAAATAGTGACACCCCCGGAGCCCGACCAGTTACTTAACCAGAGCCCGACCAGTTATTTAACCGGAGCCCGACCAGTTGTGTAACTGAACCACCAGTTGTGTAACCGGACCCAGATCAGTTGTGTAACCGCAACCCTAGCAAGTATACATGTCATCCAACCCCCACCAAGCTAAAAAGCCCCAGAACCCAACCAAACTCCATTCCTAGCTCGACCAAACAAAAATCTCCTTAGCTCTACGTAAAACCCTCAACTTGCCCTAGAAACCAACTATGGAGCCATAGCAAACAACAATTGAGCTATGTACGAAAAAAGAAACCCGGATTTCTAGCAAACATATAACCATAGAGCCCTAGCAAACAAAGCTGGAGCACTAGTACACAAACAACCCTTGGAGCACAACCATGCCTGAACCGGAGCCCGACCATGCACAACCCAAAGGCCTAGTGACACCCCCGGAGCCCGACCAGTTAACTAACCGGAGCCCGACCAGTTATTTAACCGGAGCCCGACCAGTTGTGTAACCGGACCCAGATCAGTTGTGTAACCGCAACCCTAGCAAGTATACATGTCATCCAACCCCCACCAAGCTAAAACGCCCCAGAACCCAACCAAACTTT
The DNA here is from genome assembly GCF_040958095.1 of Procambarus clarkii. NCBI lineage: Eukaryota > Metazoa > Arthropoda > Malacostraca > Decapoda > Cambaridae > Procambarus > Procambarus clarkii. The sequence continues at coordinate 24,914,574 of NC_091205.1, forward strand.
ATTCCTAGCTCGACCAAACAAAAATCTCCTTAGCGCTACCCTAAAACCCTCCACTTGCCCTAGAAACCAACTGTGGAGCCATAGCAAACAAAATTGATCTATGTACGAAAAAAACGGATTTCTAGCAAACATATAGCCATAGAACCCTAGCAAACAAAGCTGGAGCACTAGTACACAAACAACCCTTGGAGCACAATCATGCATGAACCGGAGCCCGACCATGCACAACCCAAAGGCCTAGTGACACCCCCCGGAGCCCGACCAGTTAAGTAACCGGAGCCCGACCAGTTATGTAACCGGAACCCGACCAGTTAATTGACTTGAGAATGGTCCAGGACGGACCGAAACGTCGTCGTCCCTTCAATTTCTAGTGTGTGGTCTGGTCAACATACTTCAGCCACGTTATTGTGACTCATCGCCTGCCCGACCAGTTATTTAACCGGAGCCCGGCCAGTTATTTAACCGGAGCCCGGCCAGTTATTTAACCGGAGCCCGACCAGTTGTGTAACTGAACCACCAGTTGTGTAACCGGACCCAGATCAGTTGTGTAACCGCAAGCCTAGCAAGTATACATGTCATCCAACCCCCACTAAGCTAAAAAGCCCCAGAACCCAACCAAACTCCATTCCTAGCTCGACCAAACAACAATCTCTTTAGCCCTACCTAAAACCCCTCAACTTGCCCTAGAAACCAACTATGGAGCCCTAGGAAACAAAAATTGATCTATGTACGAAAAAAACGGATTTCTAGCAAACATATAACCATAGAGCCCTAGCAAACAAAGCTGAAGCACTAGTACACAAACAACCCTTGGAGCACAACCATGCATGAACCGGAGCCCGACCATGCACAACCCAAAGCCCAAGTGGCACCCCCAAGTGAAGAAAATGTATATATGCTGATTAGCATTGTAAATTTGTGGCCACGTCTGTGGTAGAAAATAATAATAAAAAAAGTTAACGAAAGTAGACCGTCAATTGTATAAGTTTCTGGTGCGCCCCGACATGAATTATTGCATCCAGGCATGGAGACCATCTTCAGAAAGACATAGCTGCTCTGGAGTCATGTCTTACCAGAGCTATGGAACTATGTCTTACGACAAAAAACCATACCAGAGCTTAGTCATCTCTCGTATCAGGAACGGTTGAGGGCCACAGGGCTAACACCACAAACCAGGCATGACAGGCCGGACTTCATAGAAACCTTTAAAATATTAAACAAGTTTGAGGACGTCGACCAGGACAATGTCTTCAAAAGGTCAGATATTACACGAGCAAGGAATAGCGGCTTCAAACTCAACAAGCCAGAATGTTGGACAGGAAATAGACGATGCTTTTCACCCATAGGGTTGTAAACCCGTGGAACCGCCTACCCGCCGAAGCCGTAAACGCCAAAACTCTGCTGGGTTTTAAAATACAGCTGGAAAAGATCATCAGGGCAAATGGCGGGACCTTTGACAAGCCGCCGGCTTACTGTCGTCATCGAGGCTACTAGTGTTAGTGGCCCTCGGGTAAATTCAGTTCCTGGAGGGGTGTCCCCGCTTCTTTTTGTTGGGAAGTTGTTCATATATGGCAGTATTTGTACACTGGACTGTCGCTTGTCTCTAAACTTAGTTTTTAAACTATTAACTTAATGAAATAATATTACCTTATACGGGAGAATAATTCTAAATGATAAAATTGACGAATGCGGCATTGGGTTGGGCGGCCGCGTTGGCGAGCCTGGCCTGAGGACAGCCTAAAAAAAAAAAAAAAAAAAAAAATTTAAAACATTTAAAAAAATAAATGCTTCACCCTCCACATACTTCAAAGTGCAAATAATAGCCAACAGAACCTAAATACCGAACCTACTGTAGCGAGTAGATTATCCCAATAATATACTCGCTCCAAATATAGTGTTAATGTTCCTGTCAACCTTTGGAGATGAATGAGGTGAGGCGTTGCCCGGGCAACACGGTGAGATGCCCGGGCATATAAGCAGCAATAGCAAACATTAACCAGAGTCTACTTTCAAGTGTGGTCTAGAGCAGACACTTGCGAGATACTGTACCGACGCTCAGTGCGCTCAACTCACACCAACGTATCACCTGTGTACTTCTGTATATTCGACCAAATATATGTATAGTATCTTAGTGTCTGTGTTTATTTGTCACCATACTTTACGTAACAATAGAACCGTTACATTGGTGACCCCAGAGAGTTTCGACGATACCCAGCCCAGCGACGATACCCACGATGGACTACAACATGGACTCTCACTGGACCTCCACTGCTGCTGCTTGCTGTGGACCGCAGCCACCTGTCGTGAAACGTTGCCAACACCCTTGCCACAGCTATGATTTTCATCGCGATCATCTCTGCATTTTCATCTACTACGGCTTGCTGCTCCACGATCACTACTCACTCATCTGGCAGCTTCATCAGTAACTACATAATGTGGGATCTACAGCCTGCCCTGCCGACTCTCCGTCGCTGCCAGGGCACTGCTTGTTCTACAGGGACGCCCACGAAAGCTGCTCTTTCGTCAGATTCATCTACACGTTCACTGCATTTTGATACTCTGCCGACTCAAGCCCTTTGCGCAGTACAGGACTTACAGCTTGCGTTTCCGACTCTTCGTCGCCTCCAGGACAATTCAGCTCTAGCAGTGATTACCTCGTTGTCCTAACTACGTGCCTACATTACCTCCTAATGTCCTGGTGCCCGAGCCCATCCGCCCCGGATCTAAATGCTCCACCAGCGACCCAAGGACGCAACAATTATGCACATTCTTCTCTCCTGCTACACCGAGCTTGTCCACACACTGCCTACATCTTTTGGTACCAGACTACAATTTCCAGTCAACAATGTAGTACTCGGCGTGTACAGTCCTAATCAACCCAAAACGCTACAGCTTCGACACAGAGCAGACAGCAGACTACGACCACATCGAGCCGCCACGCTCTCGCTCCCGAGTTTAGACACTCACAATTCTCAATCGAGCCGCCACGCTCTCCCACATAGAGCTCCACGACTCCGGCCTCACTCAGCTCTTTGCTCTGCTCCAGGCTTCGTCTCAACACTGCTAAATCCAGAGACACATCCACCGACTACGCAGTTCACTTTTCGACCACAGTTACCAGCAGCACTGCGACGACGGACGATCCTGTGCGACCTCTCACCCTACAACCCCAGTTAGATGACGAAGAGGAGGAAGTTAACTTTGATGGTTATGTAACGCGAGCAGGGCGTACAATTCGCCGACCAGCTAAGTTCCTTGATCAAGTATTTTTCCTTTCATCCCCTGGGAGGGGGAGTTCTGTAGCGAGTAGATTATCCCAATAATATACTCGCTCCAAATATAGTGTTAATGTTCCTGTCAACCTTTGGAGATGAATGAGGTGAAGCGTTGCCCGGGCAACACGGTGAGATGCCCGGGCATATAAGCAGCAATAGCAAACATTAACCAGAGTCTACTTTCAAGTGTGGTCTAGAGCAGACACTTGCGAGATACTGTACCTACGCTCAGTGCGCTCAACTCACACCAACGTATCACCTGTGTACTTCTGTATATTCGACCAAATATGTGTATAGTATCTTAGTGTCTGTGTTTATTTGTCACCATACTTTACGTAACAATAGAACCGTTACACTACTATACGCCTAATTAAACATAGAATATAAAATTAATTTATACACGATAAAACTATTTTTAATACATAGTACATGAAAGTCGATAATAAATGCGTCTTGGGTGGTGTGGGGGGGGGGGGGGACGACCGCCGCGTTAACGAGGCTAGCCTGACGACCGGGTGGTTTAACACTCTGGGGAAATGTATTCTACATAATATCCTACCCATATAATGTTAGCAAATTATGATCCTCAAAATCCTCCACAATATCTGAGAGAGGACAGACTATTTAGCATTAGTGGAATACTAACATTTGAATACTACAGAACCCGGATGAAAAAAAAAATACGGAAACAATAACCCTCAGAGACGTTACAAAAATTCAATATTATGATATAAAAAAGATCTTAGATCTTTTATATATCATAATATTGATCTTATAAAATCTTATGATCTTATAAAAGGCAGATCTTAGCCAAAGATCTGCCTTTAAAGGAGACGTTGAGTGTAACCTTGGATTGTCAATGAGCAATCTGAGAGCAGCAGTACACCGAGAACTTCAAGATCTTGTAGATCTGAGGCGACACCAGTAATTCCATCTATCATCATACTATCATGCAAGAGGAGCAACACATCTATGGTTCATCCAATAAAATCAGTAGACTTCTAGCTCATCAAGATTGTAACTTGCTTAGCTAAATGAATTGTGGGGTTCAGTCCCTGAGCCCATTATGTGCCTCTGTAACCCTTTCCACTACCGCCCACAAGATGGGTATGGGGTGCATAATAAATTCAAATTAAAAAATCAAATAAAATTAACTATAATAACGAACAAATTTATAATGCATTAAGCATTGTAGGTGGAGGTAGACTATATATTCCTGCGTACCTCCCAACTGCTCAGATATATTAGCCAAAAAAAAAAAAAAAATTATCAGCCTTACCTACGCAGGAGCGACAAAGCTCACGCCGCCGCTGCTTCCTGACGACTGGCGGGGTCGTGGTCAATGAACCGTTAGCGTCCAACCGACCCAGAGACCCTCTGCCTAAAATTATTTGAACGCCATATTTAAATTCCTAATGTAAAGCGCCAGGAGAGTGTAAATTAATTAATATTTATATGCATTATAGGCCTTTCTAAAGTAATTTATAGATCTGAATATCATATATTGTCTAACAAACGAATTATTTAAGTTAATACAGGGTATTTTAATTTTGCCAGATACAAATCTCATCGCACACAAGAAGATTCAATTCAATTTCTTAAATTCGTCAGCAGATTTTTTGTTTTTTATATATAAAAAGAGTTCTTAAATTCTTGTAATGCCACTAGCATTTATAATGTTTCAGGCAGGTCCTTAATCCAATTTTTTTCCCCGGAATACGACCCTCCAAATCGTTTAACAACCTATTCTCTGCTGGGTGAACAGTTAAGGATTGTCGCCCTGTCAATCCTTCCCGGCCAGCAGGTCAAAGCCCTGGCGAAGAGCCGGGCGCACGCTTTACCACTACGCCACAGAGATTGCTCCGTGACGTAGTGGAATTTTGAAACCTGACTAGCCTAGCTCAACAACCTAACGTAACTCAAGTCAAACTAATCTAATCCAGCCTAGCCCAATGAAGTCTAACCTTAATAACATAACCTAATACAGCCTAGCATAACGTAAAGTAAATTTTATTCAGGAAAGTACATATACATAGTTGATTTACAAACATAATGTTGGTTTTATAGACAGAGCTAGTACATACAATACCTAATTAAGCCACTAAAGCCTGCCCGAAACGCTTTGCGTAATAGTGGCTTTAGGCATTGTATGTGCTAGCTCTATCTATAAATTCATCAATATTTGTATCATACCTTGTATGTATGTACTTTACCTGAATAAACATTTGAATTTTGAATTTTTGACTAGTACGCATAGCGTTTCGGGCAAACGCTATGACAATACATCCGAATTTAAACCAGAAAATGAATTTAGCCGAATCGTCTCGTGTCCAAAACAACCATATCCCAACCAGTTGTGTAACCAGAGCCCAACCAATTGTGTACCCACATGCCTAGCAAACAAACACCCTAACGGGCCGCTCCAAGCAACAGCCTAGTGGACCAAACTCTCACAAGTCAAGCCTGGCCTCGGGCCGGGCTTGGGGAGTAAAAGAATTCCCAGAACCCCATCAACCAGGTATCAACCAGGTAACTCAACCAAGCACATCGAGAACCCTACCAAAGTGGGAAGAGTCCACAGACGAGAACGTGGTTGTAAGTATAGGTCCACAGGCACGGGAAGCAGTGCCCATCATCTGGGTTGGGAGCCATCAGTGCATTGCTTTGCTCAGAGAGTATAATGCTGCTAACACAGCCCTGCCTTCAATAACCAAACTTTTCAGGATTATTTAATTAGCTAAGATTTACCTGAATTTACCAGAGGGGTCACTATATCTCTCAGTGAGGATAGGAAGCCGGCGGCTTGTCAAATGTCTTCTATTTGCCCTGGTGATTTTATCGAGCAATGTTTTATCATTTACGACGTCGGCGGGTAGGCGTTTCCACAACTTTATAATTCAGTGGGTGAAAACAAATATTTTCCATCCTTCAGTGTGGCTTGGTGAGCTCGAAACCGTTGCTCCTTGTTCGTCTTGCATCTAGCCTTTTGAAGAAGTGTTCTGGGTCAATATCTTCCAAATTGTTCAGTAATTTAAAAGTTTTGCTGAGAGCAGCCCTGTCATGTCTGGTCCCTGTGGCCCTCAACCGTTCCTGGTATGAAAGTCGACTTAGTTCGGAAAAGATTTTAGTGGCCCGGTGTTGAACTTCCTCCAAAGCAGATATGTCTGTCTTAAGATGAGGTTTCAATGCGTGGATATAATGATCAAGTGGAAGCACACCAGAGATTTATACAGTTGTATAAATACCTTTTCCTTCGTCAAAATTTCGTTTGACTGAACAAATCCACAAGAGCCATGACGAGGATTCGAACCTACGTCCGAGAGCATCCCAGACGCTGCCTTAATCGGCTGAGCTACGACATGGTATAAGAATAAGGATGCTCTCGGACGTAGGTTCGAATCCCCGTCACGACCCTTGTGGATTTGTTCATTTGATGCATCACGCTATTGTGATTTCGTTTGACTATTCCTAGGATTGGGTTTGCTTTTATAACTGCAGCTTCCACTTGTTGTACAACTATCAGTGATTGGTGGATTCTGACTCCAAGATAATGTTGATTGACTGATGAAGATTAAGCCACCCAAGAGGTGACACAGGCATGAATAGCCCGTAAGTGGAAGATTATTTTTGGAGTGAATGTGATCTTTAGTCGTGAAAGGATATACTGCGTGCTGTGCTCGCATTTAAATCGTCAGTCTGTGGCTATGCACCCCATACCCATCCTGTGGGCGGTAGTGGAAAGGGTTACAGAGCCCATTATGTGCCTCTGTAAACCCTTTCCACTACCGCCCACAAGATGGGTATGGGGTGCATAATAAATGAACTAAACTAAGTCTGTGGCTACTATCGCGGGGTGCTTGTTAGTGTTGCATCTGACAATAAATAATCATCATTGAGTTGCTTAACATTAATAGCACAAATTAGCCCAACTTGCTTTTAAATTAGCCCAAAAAGTAGCAAGTAGCGAAATTAATAATTTGGGAGCGCGGGGCTCTCAAAAGTAGCCCAATTCGCTACTTGTAGCCCAATCTGGCAAACTCTGGCTAGTGGGTGGCAGCAGGTGGCTGCCAGGCGCAGCCACCGCGACGATTAGTCTCGCCTGCTCGCTCCCGCTGTATGAAATGACAAACCATCTTATTACTAAGATAACTACTAAGAAATGTTTATGTTTATCTCTCAGAATGTTTGGTAATATGTTTATTGTTTGTGATGTGTGCGTTAGGGGGTAGAAATAGCCTAAGCTACTCTATCCCTTTGAGATGTATTTCTTGCTTATCTCAATAAACATACTTGAACTTGAACTTGATGTGTGCGTCTATATATGTATGAACATTGTACTGGTCGGGGTGAGAATAGTTTGAGCTACCTCATCCCATGGTGTATATTTTACCTCAATAAACTTATTTCAATTTCAATCTTATTACTAATGATAAAATACCTGAAATCCTTGCACTGTATCCATCTTTCGCTTCCAGTAGGTAAACGACATATGAGATTAAGAAACAAGTAGTGTATTGTGAAAACTAATAATAACAAACAGCTCCTCTATGACTGTAATATCTCCATGACTCAAAGAATTATGTATTAGCGATAAGACTTACCATTAATGTATAATGATTTACTGTAAATATATAGCTCTTGAAATAGAGCATTCTCTGTAACTAGCTGACATTGTAATTATAAGGTGTGAAGGATAGATGAAATTGTTAATGTAATAATCTCCGTTGAGGTCTGATAAAGAACTTTTATCCTGAGTATCCTCTTTGTGCCCTCTGTAGTCCTTTTTGCGCTACCGCTCACAGGATGAGTATGGGGTGCACAATCATGCTTTACTCCTTACATTATATATAATACAGTATTACAAGTATTAGCTTGGGCGGGTTGTGGGGTCAGACATTTAAAAAGGAGTTGGCTCTCATATATTACACCTCCCACTTTTCATCCATATATTTATAAACCCATGAAACCGCCTTCCCGCCGTAGCCGTAATGGCCAAGACATTACTTTAGTTCGAATTCCAGCTGGAAAAAAATACTCAGGAACAATGGAGGAGGCCTTTGACAAACTACCGGCTTCCTGTCCCTGTTGAGGCCAAGACAGAGATGGTGGCCCTGAGGTAAATAATTTTGTGATGGTATTTTTCAAATACTGTTGTACTGTAATGGGTATATAAAGCATATAAATTCAATGGTATATACACTGAGGGGTAATAATTCTTGGTGTACATAAGCCTAGCTGCAGCCGTGTCGACATGCTATTGACAAATGTTGGAAACGCTGGGCTTGTATAAATCTTTCATTAAGATTAAGGGGAAAACTTTAGTGTGAAAGCAGATCGTGCGAGTGAAACGCATAATTACAAGGTAACCAAGTGGTGAAGGAAAACTCTACATACACAAATTCAGGTGTAAATAGTATAAACCATGAATGGGTTCGGAGAGTCGGCAGACCACACATGAATGAATTGCTACTTAGAGGCGTCGAGGCAAATTGTAACTAGGATAGACTACTACTGTGACTTTAATTATCTAAGTTATAATATTAACTACTCATAAATTATACATACTTATTAAGTTAGTTTATAATAATAATTATTAAAAACTACTTAAATTAATTTAAATAAAGTTCCATACACGTTAAGAGTTTTCCTTCAAGGTACATAAACTGATAATTAAGACGTCGAGGCTTCATAATTTGAAGTGCAATCTTCTTAAGCACACTTTTTCATATACGACGAATTATCACTGCTCGTAAAACACATCTCAATATATTAAAGGCGCACCGAAGATAACATTACCATATTCATGGTTTAAAAGAACAAAAAAAAAAGAGCATAGATCTTGTTAATCATGTTTGTCCGGTATATAGTGAGCCCAGTGAGCTGTACGATAACTTCCCGCCATGCATAAGGTCACATCTTCACGGAAACACAACAGATGAGTTATACAGCCAAGCATGAGTCTAGAAATAGCACAACCGTCATGCTAATTTAGAGAGCGAGATCCAATGAGAAACAACACAGCGCGGTATCCATATATAGATAGAATGGTCTATAGTTGAGGATGACGTCACGTATAGTTGGTGGGCGGACGTGTTCCTCCCAGGGTTAGCAAGCTCTAACACACATATACACACATACACACACAAGCACAAATACAAACACAAGCACACATACACACACTGGAGGGGGCCGGTGGCTGAGTGGACAGCACGCTACACACGTAATCCTGTGGTCCGGGGTTCGATTCCTGGTGCCGGTAACTTAAGTAACCAACCAAGGTAACCAAGGGCACTTTCTTTCACTCTGATGCTCCTGTTACCTAGCAGTAAATAGGTACCTGGCAGTTAGACAGCTATTACGAGCTGCTTCCTGTGTGTGTGTGCACTTACCTAGTTGTGCTTGCGGGGGTTGAGCTCTGGCTCTTTGGTCCCACCTCTCAACTATCAATCAACTAATGTACAGGTTCCTGAGCCTATTGGGCTCTTATCATATCTACACTTGAAATTGTGAATGGAGTCAGCTTCCACCACATCACTTCCTAATGCATTCCATTTGTCTACTACTCTAAAAAAAATTCTTTCTAACACTGAAAAAATTCTTTCTAACGTCTCTATGGCTCATTTGGGCACTCAATTTCCATCTGTGTCCCCTAGTGCGTGTGCCCCTTGTGTTAAAGTGTCTCTATCTACCCTGTCAATTCCTGAGAATCTTGTATGTGGTGATTATGTTCCCTGTAACTTTCCTGTCTCCCAGCGACTTGAGGTTTAATTCCCGTAGTCTCTCCTCATAGCTCATACCCCTCAGTTCGGGTACTAATCTGGTGGCAAACTTTTGAACTTTTTTCAGTTTAGTCTTATGCTTGACTAGATATGGACTCCATGCTGGAGCCGCATACTCCTGGATTGATCTGACATATGTGGTATACAAAGTTTTGAAAGATTCCTTACACAAGTTTCTAAAGGCCGTTCTTGTTAGCCAACCTGGCATATGCCGCTGATGTTATCCTCTTGATATGGGCTTCAGGGGACAGGTTTGGCATGATATCAACCCCCAGGTCATTCTCTCTGATTCTTGAAGTATTTCATCTCCAAAATGATACCTTGTATCTGGTCTCCTGCTCCCTACACCTATCTTCATTACATTACATTTGCTTGGGTTAAACTCTAACAACCATTTGTTTGATCATTCCTGCAGCGTGTCCAGGTCTTCTTGAAGCCTCAAGCTGTCCTCCTCTGTCTTAATCCTTCTCATAGTTTTGGCGTCGTCAGCAAACATTGAGAGGAATGAGTCTATACACTCTGGGTGATCATTTACGTATATCAGAAACAGGATAGGTCCGAGTACAAAGACCTGTGGGACTCCACTGGTGACTTCACGCCAATCTGAGGTCTCACCCCTCACTGTAACTCTCTGCATCCTATTGCTTAGGTACACTCTTATCCACTGGAGCACACTACCAGTTACTCCTGCCTGTTTCTCCAGCTTATGCATCAGCCTCTTATGGGTACTGTATCAAAGGCTTTCCGACAGTCCAAGGAAATGCAGTCCGGCCATCCTCTTTCTTGCTTTATCTTTGTCACCTGATCATAGATTCTTAAGCCTGTAAGGCAAGATTTACCATCCCTGAACCCATGTTGATGAGTTGTCACGAAGTCCCTTCTCTCCAGATGAGTTATTATAATTTTCTCACTGTCTTCTCCATCACCATGCATGGTATACAAGTTAAAGTACACTGGCCTGTAGTTCAGTGCCTCTTGTCTGTCACCCCTTTTTATATTTTGGGACAACATTAGCTGCCTTCCATATTTTTGATAGGTCTCCCATCTCAGTGACCTACTATACATTATGGAGTGGCAAGCAAAGTGTTTCTGCACACTCTTTCAATACTAATGGTGAGATTCCTTCCGGGCCAACACTCTTTCTCATGTCCAGATCCAACAGATGCCTCTTGACCTCATCTCTTGTAATTTCGAACCCTTCCAAGGCCGCCTGGTTTACTGCCACCTCTCCTTGCACAGTGACCTCACCTTGTTCTATTGTGAAGACCACCTGGAACCTCTTGTCAAGTTCTTGTCACACACCTCTTTGTCATTCTGTGTACCTGTCCTCACCCGTTCTAAGTTTTATCACCTGTTCCTTCACTGTTGTTTTCCTTCTGATGTGACTGGAGTATCTTTGGTTCGGTCTTGGCTTTATTAGCTATATCATTTTCATACTTTTTCTCAGCTTCTCTTCTCATGCTAACATACTCATTCTTGGTTCTCTGGTATCTCTCTCTCTGCTTTCTGGTGTTATTTTGGAAGTTCCTGCATGCCCTTTTGTTCAGTTCCTTTGCTTTCATACATGCCCTATTAAACCACGGATTCTTTTGCTACAGTAATCGGTTTTTTCCTGTTGGCCGGGACAAACCTGTTTACTGCCTCCTGACAATTTTGGGTGACATAGTCCATCATGTCTTGTATGGACTTAGTTCTGAGTTCTGTGTCCCATGGTATATTCCTTAGGAATTTTCTCCTCTCCTCATAATTTCCCTTTCAGTATGCCAGGTGGGGTGGGGCCACCCCTGGCAAAAGAGGTGGGGCCAGCAAGAAGCTCTTTCCTTAGTAAAGGAGGAGCAGATCTTCCAGAGGGGACCGACTCATGGGACTGGTCGCCCTCCTACAAGAGTCTGAGAGTACAAAAGATTGAAGTTTCCACACAATTACTAAATTAGAAAGTTGGCAACTGGGGTTACAGAATATTGTTTACCAATGCAGTGAGGAGGCAAGTGTGAGCCAACAAAGAGCTTGTTCCTAGTGGTGGTCTCTTTTTTTTTACAGGGGAGACTACCAATTTGAACAAAAGCAAAATGCATTTGCCTATGCCAGTTCCAGCCCAATACTAGTATTCCCTTCATGCCCCAGCCTGGGCACCTAATCCACCCACCTCGAGCAGCCCCTCATGGTTACCCGTCATGCAAGTGGTCCAATGACTCAAACAGGAATATTATCTTACCAGGTGTTTTTTGGTGTATGCCATCACAGAGATGCCAAAGCCACTTGAAAACACACACAAAGTGCCTCCTCAGATGTGAAGGAAACACAATAAGGGAAAATTGCCTACTATCACAACACACTCCATCTCTTGGTTGTAGGACAAATATTTTTGGCAGGATTAGCCTCTCTGGAACACTTCCCTGTTTGGAAATGGAAAGCCTCTCTGCAATTTATTCAAATTATTTAATGAAATTGCCTTTATAAAAAGTATTTCATCATACAATTAAATACAAAAATGTTCTTTTCTTAATAACTAAATAGTACTGTAACTCTTAATTTATAACAAGGGAATCTGATTTTTTACATGCAGTAATCAGAAAGTAACATATATACTGTACTTCAAATAATTAAACCATCATTTAATTGAACACCTAACAGCATGGCTTAATATATTGGCAAAGCTTTTCCCATGTTGATTTACTGTAGTTAATACAGTATAATAGTGAAGCAATCACACCTTTTGCATTAACAAATATAAACAAGGAAAAAGATACTCACCCCCCCCCAGTAAAGATAGGAAAACAATTAATTAATACTGTAGTAGCTTTTGTGGGTCAGTTTGTAATTTTACTAACTGCTTGCAACACATATTGAGTTGCAGTGCAAATGCAGATTCTATTAGAAGCTAGATGGTACCCCATAATTAGAAGGATCTGAACTTGTGTAATTTTTGCCTAGGTCTCGCTCCCCACCAACTGCCCCTTTTGTTTTTTCCATCTCTCCACCTTTCTATCCCTCTCTCCTATCTGCCTTCCTTTTCCTCAACCTCTCACTCTCTCCGAAAATGTTAAGCTGTAATTTAAATAAATTCATGTTCATCGTTTTCGAGTAAACCATTAAAATGTAGAGATAAACAGCAAGAGTAAGCAAGCATCAAAACTCTGTGGAAAACACATCAGTTTAATGTCAGACTTCATGAAATTGGTAGGAATGGAGGGGTTTGTTTGCTATAGATGTCAATTTTTTTTTTAAAGCATGGTACTTGGGCCGACCCTGACTGAGGTGAGTTTGGCAAGGGTAGTCCCAACATCTGACCATTTACTTTGGACAGGCAGGCAGGCAGAGAAGATTCTATTTTACAGATACAGACCGACAACACAAAATCTTACATTAGTTTTGCCTCTTCACAAATATAGCCCCACCCAACTTTGCACAGTTTCTCCAAGCCAAATTACTTTCTTTTATTTTTTATTAATTAGAATTTGCCGCTTTACATCAAGAGCGTCCTCTAAATCAGTAACTTTCAGAGGTTCACGATACCCACATCCCATGCTCGGACATCTGAAAAATATGCAAAAACCATTTGTCAAAAAGAAAAAATTACCATGTCCATTTCCTGTAAAAAAAAATTATCAATACACAAATTACTGGAAAACAGTACATAAATCTGTGAAACAGTAAATAGGGATACGATAGGAGAAAACTACACTGTATAACATTTAAAAATGTGGTGCTTTTTGGCAAGGATAACCTTCTTGGATGGAATAAGCTACCTAATAAGATGCTGTTTGTTTATTATTTTGAAGACTTATGGTAATCTCCTGCCTAGCAGTAGTTCCTGCCTGTTCCCTTTACCGCCTATTCACCAACGTAGCTGCATGCTTCAACAACAACAACAATACGTGCCCACAAGTATTGTCGAGACACACCTCTTCCCCCCTCCACCTGCACCTGCTGTCTCGGCAGGGGACCAGACGCCACCAGTTAATGACTGCTACGATTGTTTAACTGCCGGCTGATCGTTATACCTGCAGAATTAGTGCCAGCTATGACATCATGCCCCATATATATATAGGACTCGCTGCCATCCAGACAGCAGACTACCCTTCGAGTGCTCTCAGCATCTACTCTCGCTCCCCTGGGTGACGGTAGATGCGTGCAGCTTTTGTATAAAGATTTTTTTTTTCACCTTTTGATTAATGTGTGATTGGCACATGACCTGCCAGAATAGTTACTGCTCTATTCCAGATTCTCGTCACAAAACAAATACTGTGCTGAGTATGACAGGCAATGTATTTCAGAGCAATAATGCACCACTAGGCCCCATGATAATTTCATGTGCTATAATTTCAGTGTTTCCTTTTTGTATTAAAAGGCAAGAAAAGCCTAGCTAGGACAGATAGAAAAAACATGCTAAATTTACTTAGGAAAATGATTATGGTCAGGAGGATGTCCGAGGAGTGTGGTGTTGGCAATACAGTGCTTTTATGAAGTAAAAGATTTGTGTTTATTGCCAGTAGTGTATTCTGGTGGAAGTTCTGGGGGAAAAGCAAAAATGAAATGGTGAGCAGCTCAAAATTTTGGGTAATTAAAAGAAACAATTCACAAGGATATAAAATTTGACTTTTTTCATACAATCATACTTGATACAGTATATTATTTTATTGTGTAAACATGCAAAAATGTTTAATACTGTAATTAATTTAATTGCCAAAAAATATTAAAATTGTTAATGTTCATTAAATCAAGAATCCATGAAAATCTGGATGCTATGAATGGGTTAAAAAGGGAAATGGTTCCGGGATGAATGGAATAGCTGTGGACCTGTCGAGGTATACGAGCAAAGTGATGGTAGACATAATGTTAGATGTATTCGCCTAGTTGTGCTTGCGGGGGTTGAGCTCTGCTCTTTTGGCCTGCCTCTCAACTGTCAATTAATCAACAATCATTTCCTCCCCCCTCTCACACACACATACCCCCCCCTCCTCCTCCAGGAAGCAGCCTGTAACAGCTGTCTAACTCCCAGGTACTGTACCTATGTATGACAGATGGCATGGCAGGAGGGCAAGATCCCAAGTAAGTGGACTAAGGCCACTGTGGTTCCTGTATATGGGGAAAAGGTAGTAGGGAGGAATGTGGGAACTATAGGGATATTAGTTTATTTAGTATCCCAGGGAAAGTATATGCAAGGGGGGCAAATTGAAAGAATAAGAACAGATGTAGGATAGAGGAACAAGTTGGCAACTATAGCCTGTAATAATATGATATCCTGGAAAGAAAATAATAAAAAATAGCCAAGCTTTCCTTCATTAAGAAATGTTAAAATAACTAAATTATCTGCTCAAATTAAAATGTTTGTATAGTATATGCAAATGTGGCAAATTTAAATAGGTTTTGTGTATAATTTTATATCTTAAGAATTATTTATAGTACACTGTACTGATGTCTCTATTACAATGCTGCAGAAATTCTTATTGCATTTTAAAAGTTAATATGTAAATAATCAGAATGCCTCTAACTCAAACACAATAACCCTTAATAAGTTTAATTATATACAACGTGTTAATCAATAAAATACATACCTGAATCCTTTACGCTTACTGGCCTTAATCATCTTAACAACAGAAAGTCGTTCATAAACATGACCACAGTGTTTGTTGCGTACTGGATCTGTCATAATCATCTTGCTAATTGGATCAATCAGATTGACTGTCTCTTTAGTTGTCATCACTTCTGTGTCGTCATCATTATTATTGTAGCCACTTTTTGGATCTAAGCAAAAAAAAAAAAAAAAAAAAGAGTTATTTTAAAATTGGAAACTAATCAAGTAATTTTAAAACTGGAAACTAATCAAGTAATTTTAAAATTGGAAACTAATCAAGTAATTTTCAAATTGGAAACTAATCAAGTAATTTTAAAATTGTTAACTAATCAATCTGGGTTATTTTAATAAATTTTTTCTTAACCCAATCTCATCGTTCCACACCAAAACAATTAGCCCATTTTGTGAACTCAACTCTCTTCTACCTACTGATAAGGCATATAAAGCTTCTAGGGAACAATAAAAACACTGCTTCCATAACAAAGCAAGCACTCATTATCTGGGAAGCACCTATGTAAAAGATTGCAAAAGTAAGATAACAATGAGACAGTTATAAAAGAGGTTGTCAACAGTTTTAATAATGTTTTATATATGGGAATTACATGAATGCTAATATTAATAGTATCTTAGTGTTTGTGGAACTCTCCTTCCATTAGAGAATGAGATTATGGTGATGTTGAGAGTCGAGTTTCAGTCAAACAAGATAGGTTCCATTTAAATACTATAATCTAAATCAAAATACAGTACTGCACTGTATTTACTCAACAATAGTAATGTGGAGGAATGTCCAATAATAAATCAAATTAAAATAATAATCATAACCACCCATCTTTTCACACCTGTTGTGTAGGTAGATTTCAATAACCACAATAGCATCGTATGTTAATGCAGACAATGCTGTGAAATTGAAATGTAAACTAATCAAATATTTAAAATAAAATATGAGTGATACATACCAATCTGAGCTAGAAGTTGTTCTCTAAAGGATTTTACACTTGCTGCATTACTTATAATTTCTCTCATATCCGAATCTTGCTTCAGTTCATCCATAGTCTCGTTATAAGCCTGTAATAAAATTGTGTACAGCTCTAGAACAAAATGATATTCCTGCCACTTCCCCCCACCGCTCCCAACACAATAAGAGAAAGTGTCAGTACGGTATGACTTTATAGTTAGTAGAATCTTTAAAAAATAAAATAGTTACCATTTTGCTTTGATTCTGTGGAAAGTTGCCGAGTTAGCCATTGGTACGAGGGGGTTGGTAGGAGAAGAGGTGGCTGCATTGAAGTTACATGTTTTATGGGGATACATACAAAGTATTAATAGCAAACAAATTTTTCCAGTATCATTTATTTTAATTGTTTGCTTTTCAAAATATTCACAAGGGTAGCCAGTGCCAAAAATTGCCATGGGGTCAGTATGTCATTGTGGCAATGCTTTTATTTTGTATTTTGCCAGCTCTGACCAGCTTATGTCCGTCCCATACTCTATCCCTAGACCATTCCCCTTGCAAAGTTGGGCGAGATGCCCCAAGTGTCTGGCTTTGAACCTTGGACAAAAAGGCAGATACACACTTATTGATATAGACAGATGGTAGTGCAAGTTCTAGCATACACTGAGTCAGCACCTGTAGCCAGCAATAGGGGTGGCTATAAAGGTGGAAGCATAAATGGCAAAAATTTGCACATTTTTGTATGTGCAAATTTTGTATCCAGTGTATACAATACAAAATAAAGGTAGTGCAAGTACAGTAATGTATATTGTGGGTAGGAGTTTGATTAGGGTGAAGAATATGGGCTTGTGGTGAATGCTTACCTATCAAGTGTCTATTGGGAGCGAGGTATAGCTTTTCATGTTCCATCCCTCAATCTTGTGTACCTAGTGTGCTTTATGATCATACACAAGTTTTGTATAATGAACAACACAGTCTTATTTAGGTAAGCAGCATATACTTTTGATCATGAACAAGCCACTTAATTTTCAAGCCAATATGATGAATTTCTCAAGAAATATAAATGTAAACATCTAAATGGAAAAAATCCTGCCAGGATTACCTAATTAATAATGTAGGCAAGCTGATTTTAATGCAAACTCAGAGATAAAAATTAAGGGGGTGGGAGGAGAATGAGAGAGGGAGAGAAAAACTATATACTGTACACTGTAGAGCAAGAGGGATGGGTAGACACTACTATATCAAGGCAATCAAGTTTGACTACTTGGTATTTATAGTGGAAACAAATATGGCATTACCTCATCAAATTTTGTGCAAGTCTGGCAGGTTTGTCACTTCATACCACTGCTCTTGTTGCAGCCTCTATCAGCTGCTTTCCGAGATAGGGCCACATTATGCTCTGCCACTACACATGTCACCAAGACCTTCTCAAGGTCTAACAAATACTTAGTCTTAGGTTTTCTAAAAAGAATACAAAACTTATTTATTTACTGTACCATGCATCTGCATATCACAAATAGCATAGATTTTCAAAAATTAATGAATCTTCTAAAAATAAACCTTTACATATACTATCAAGTGTGAATAAGTTTCATACAGGCGTTTGAAATGAGGTTAAGAACCTGATTATTGCTCGATTGCTATAGATTTGATGGGTTGGATATATATAGGAGTGGGATTGGGTGGGTATAAATAGGAGCTGCCTCTATGGGCCAATAGGCCTTCTGCAGTTACCTTTATTATGATCTTATGTAAGTTGCTTAATTTAGAGACCTTACATAAGTACAGTCGAACCAATTATTGATGTAACAATATGAACCAAATTTGTTAAGTAGCTCATCAAGACAGACTTAAGAACATAAGAACAAAGGTAACTGCAGAAGTCCTATTGGTCCATACTTGCTTAGCTAAATGAATTTTGGAATACAGTCCCAAAACCCATTATATGCCTCTAACCTTTTCCACTACCGCCCACAGAATGGGTATGGGGTGCATAAAAAATGAACTAAACTAAGATGTTAAAAAATATAAGTATGCACTCGGTGCATATTCAGTGCATTTGCCACCGTTGCACAAAGCATACTTAGGTCTGAGTAGGTTATGTAAAGTGCGTTATCAATTGGTACCGTTTGGTATGACACCAAACTTGGGCCGAGTCTTACCATCCGTGATGTACTCGAGCACGCTGAAGGCACACTTGGTGGTCTGGTCACGAGTCCTCTCTAGATTCTGATTAAAACAACTTTCCAAAATTTTCCAACATCTTGAACCTCTAGCTTGGTCTTGGTGTGTGCACTAGTATATATCTTTTTTAGGGAAGAGTATTTAGCGTTAAAGTGTTTTCCTCTCAGAGTGTTGTAGTCCGTCAACACTTGAATGAGCGAGTGGTGGTGTTGACATGGAATGATCACTTAAATTCCAGTTTCAATGATTACATTTTCTATGGTTTGTATTCGGGGTAACTTCTACCGTACGTGTAGTTAGGTATTGCTCAAGTTTATGGTAGCCTAGATACTCAAGTAGTTGTCAAAGCACACGTTTTGTATGTAGTGGGAGGTTTTGTATGTAGTGGGAGGTTTGTATGTAGTGGGAGGTTTCCTTTTAGTATGTGCTTCATGGAGAGTATTTTGCGGGTACCGAATATTTTTTTACGTAAATATAATGGGTTCTGTCAGTGTATTCGAGTCAGCCGTAGGGTCTCTGGTTTGATTTGTGTGATAGGACAGGATTTGTTCGACAGTGTCTTTTCACCTGATGCCTCTGTTCACGTAGTAAATAGATACTATTGTCTTGCATCCTGGGAGAGGTCAGTATAAACATAGATATTTTACTTTTAGGTTGGTCTCGAAAATTTAGCATGCTTCTGTTAGTAAATCGATTAATTGAAACCAAGGTTTCAGTGGTAAACAATATCTGACCCTGAAAACGGACATTGCACTTTTGACAAAGCGCAGGTCTGTTCCATTATAAATGCTCACGAATTAATTGTGTGGGGCCAATACGCAACAGCTATCAAACATCTCACATTCCTGTTCCGGTGATAAGAGAACGACCAATGGGAAAGGCCATACTTGTCTAGGGAACTACGGTTTTAGCAAGCAAGTGGCTCCAAGAGTTGGAAACCCTGTGGGTGACAGTATTTCTTGTAACGACCAGTCACTTTAATTACCCGAAATGTTACTCGCGCAGAGACATTAAAAGCCAAATTAGGAGGAGGGGAATTATATGATTATTAGAAAGGCACCAAACATGGGAGACCGAGAAAACACCGTCTGCGTCTCTGGGTATTCAAAAGGCGCTAAATATCGCTAAAGATGCCAACACGAGAAAAATAAATGGAACGCGAGCGATTATAAAATGTATCGAATTAATCAAGAATTCAAATGAGGGACAAATGACCCATAAGGATCAGAGGAAAGCAAAATATACTAACAGATGAAATTTGGGACACTACAAGGAATTGCATGACAGTAACAACTCAATTCCGACAAAAGGAGCAGGACTGTAAGTATCCACGAGTGATAAGGATAGTTGGGCGGATGGGTGAATATTCGGCTGGAATGGTCATATACCAGGAGAGGTAGTCAGACTACCAAGAGATTTATAATGCACACCAGAAATTGAGGCGGGCATTAGAGGCAATTAGTCACCAAGGGACAAGTCGCCAAGGAACATTACTAAAGCAATAACCAAGATCCAGAAATTTAGGGCATTTTTACGAGAGATTAATAGCACAGGCATGTGAACTTCCTATTCAAGTTCACTAAAATGAACTTCAGCTCTTGCCAACTCACCTAACCTATCTAGGCCGATGGTCTCTTCGAAAGCACATCTTAAATTTACCAATTTGTTTTTGCGCCATAGTTAGCAATGCCGTTGTAATGCTCAAGTGACAAGTTTTAGTGAATTAACCAATCGTGAAGAGTCTGCAGCAAGCCGGGAAGACTATTTAGCACCATCAGTGTCGCTTGATAGAAGGCGCAAAGTTAAAAAAAAAAAAATTGAGAGGGTTGGGGGCTGTGCCAATTTCAATAGTATCAGGTGAAAGCCAAGCTGTCCAAGGCGACAAGCTTTGTTTTATTATAATTTAAATTAGACGTTCTTTATCGACATCACCCCCCTTAAAAAAAAATATTTAAAAGTTCAATTTCTATCCTGAATGGACGAGTATCATACCCCATTCACAATTATTCAGCACCACAGGTTTAGATAACTTCTAGACTAACAATATTTGAAGTTCACCTAAAAAAATGACAGTTTTTCTAACTTCTGGAATAGAAGTTCAGTTAGCCGGTCATTTGTTTGACATTTACGATTCTGTCCAGCACTAACTTCATATTCTATACCCAGGGCAACTGCTTTACACTAATAGAGCAGACGTAATAGCTTCTGCAGCAGATCTAACACTGGAAACACATTATTTACATGCTAAACAACTTACCAATTCTCTCTAACAGAGAGGCACCATAAGGCAAACCCCATCCAGCAGATGTCCCCCATTAGTCTTTGGTTGAGGCGCAGTGTTGAATACTCTTAACATCTCCCATTTGCATTACGCACTACTAATGCCACTCTTAGGTGGCTTAATCCTCATTAATAAACCCCCGTTTGTAACCAGAGTAGAGTACTGTCCCAGTCGGCGCGTCAGGGTATAGAACACGATAGGATATTTGCTTCCCAAGTAACTATTACCCTTTAATTATTTAAAGTAATAAACGCAGGCAGAATAGGAGGGATGGGAGAGAACAATTTGAGAGTTTAAATGTTCAAACACCAAAGAACAGTGGTACCTTTTAATAAGAGGTATAACATGTTATTCTAGCATAACTAACAAATTGCCATAATTACCAAATATTTATACAAAAATTAAACTTAGTAACATTAATCTAACACCAATTTATGGAGAACAAGTTGTGTCAACTAAGGCGTTATTGCTCGCCTGAGAAACATTGAAGACTGAGAATTAACCAAGTTACAAAAAAAATTGCTAACATTAAATTAAAGTATTGCCAGCTACAACTTATCGCAAAGCTCTTCGGCTTTTAAATAAACCGATTCAAGATGAAGTATCACTACTTTTAAGATGCAACACCACCATAACATTCTGAAGAAGCGCTGCCAACCATACCTGCAACAGTAAATTATGAGGCTACCTTGTGCCGGTAGAGAATTTTTAAGCTACCTGCTACTATTTTAATCCGACTACTCGTCTTTTGCAAGTCACTGTTAATATTTAACAAGTAGCCCGTTTAAGCCAATCTCAATGATGAATGTTTTAATTTATCAGTCTTGCACCATGTATAAGAAAGCACAAATTCTAGAAATAGCTTTACTTCCACCCCCTCATCCAAAATAGGATCGTTCTCGTGCGAAAACTGAAATTTTGTCAGGAGTTCCCTTACCATTATGTAAGCCCTACTGCCAATTTTAATATTACTGTTAACGCTACAGTTTAGAATTTCTTCAACAAAAAGTTTACATTCACTCACTACCTTCTTACACATTCAATACCTACCCTAAACTCCAAGACGCATGTCTCTGCGTTTATGCACGAAATCTTAACTAGTAGAAAAACGTAAGCTAGCGTCTTAAGATTCCTTTCTGCAGCATCTCTAGCGCAGAGGAGAGATGCCGATGCAAACTTTGAGGGCGAGGCAGTGACGAGGCTTGCAGTAACCGTTGCCAGGGCCTCAAGACTAGCATTTAGGTTGTGTGCCGTGTGTAGGAAGAGGAGTGCACTGATGTTCATCAGTGTTGCATCGTCCGGTTGTACATTTCTCACCGCGAGAGAAAAAGTTTCTTTGGCATAGTTACCGGCACATCTAGCCTGGAAGAGAGACGATTGCGCTAATTCAAGAGTAACTTTATTATTAACTTTTCAGCCTTTTAAAATTTGACTAATTGTTTTTGTAATATATATTCATCACCGCATATTAAAGCTTCAAACCTTTACTTAAAAATAAAAAAGACTAGGATTTTGTTTTTATCTAGGCTGGAAACTGCTCGCGTGTGATTTATCAATCTTCTGCAACAATTTTTTGTATAGCTGATGTGCAAGAGGCATCAAGGTTAACTTATCATTGGGAGAATTACAATGTAATAATACAATACTTACAATATGAAGTGTAGAAATATCATCACAATTTGGGTCTTTATGGACGAAGATATGGGCAGCGCAGTAGACACGAAGATGTGATTTTATTGCCAGAGTCAAAGTCTCCCAGACTACCCCTTCATCGGGTATGAAACGTGAGGGCATGTCTATGGTAGAAAAAAAAATCGCAACAATCTGTAGAAAGGTTGGCGAGGTGGGGTTATTAATTTTTGTAGACGCATAGCTCTTATTCCCACAAGTTACTCAGTTATTCATTCAATAATCAGAGGTCTAGTAAACCTTGGAAACTTACCAAATTTACAGAAGGGTCCTTCAATAGGGGGAAGATACTGGTCTACGAGGGCGTGAGCTTTGCCTATCAGACCATCAGCAGCGGCAACAATTCTACGTCCAGTTTCGAACTCATTTAGTTTCGAGACCTAAGCATTAGATACCAAATAAGGAAAGTTACTTGTCAACCCTTTAAACATTAATTACTCAAGGGTCTAAAGCAGTTACAGAAGCCATTAAACTTACAGTTTTCTCAAACCGAGTTATCAGAGCACCAGTTAACGTTGGTAGGACACTGTTAATTTCTGGGCACCCAGCTACAACTCTTAGTAGCTTCGTTTCGACATCATCTATCACCTGGCGATTAAATTTTAAATTTCAGTTTTCCAACTTTTATATTGTTTGCCGGGGGGGGGGGGGGGGAAGAGTGATGATTACAGATAGAGCTAGCTAACAATTTGCCAGGCTACAGATCAATCTCCATGTACAGAATTTTAATAAGAGGCATAGGCCTCCTGCGAGCTATTTTAAACTCGTGCGCATGTTTGCATTTATACTTTGCCCAATCTCAAGCTAGCCCCATTTGTAATCTAGTGGCAATATTTATAACTAAACTCTAGTTATCCAAGTAAGCCAACTATGCTTTCAGCCATTTAGAATAACTGGGTCAAGAACCAAATATATTCACGCATGTGATAAATTTTTTGAGGATGGGCGCCCTGGTCTTCATGGTCTGGAGTTTGAGGTAGGCCCACTCGTCGATTGTGTCCCAGCCACCCATTGTGTGGACTAGTACTGCCAGGGGCACACTAGTGGCGGCCCATATCCCTGGTGACGCCACACTCACTGCCATGTCCACTGCCATGCCAACACACCTATAATTCTGGAAAAGTCTCTTTACTAAATTTAAAAATGGAGGCATAATGGGAATTATAGTCAAGTTGATATTTAAAATCATTGCAAGAGATTTACAGTAGTTAACTGCACAGTTATACCTTTGATCATTAATGTTTATTAGACGTCAAAACGTAAGTGTTAACAGCCATCACAAAATAGGCAACTACTACTGCAAGCAAAAACCCATTTAGAAAAACCTAGTTTCATCAAAGGTTTGTCAGTACCATACTGACTTCTCTTATGCTTTCCGGACAAATTTAGTTATGATTATTCTACTTGGGATACAAGTTTACAATCGAGTCTAGTACGGACCAAGCGTATTCACTACAGTGCAACAGGTTGAGGGTGGCAACTTTCAAATTTAGAACAAATGTTCTAAATGTTTTATGCCATTTAATCACTATGAAGGTTTCTCAATTTTATCCAAGAAAGTCTAGTCCTTCCAACGTGCGTACTGGTAGAAAATTCTAATACGGCACTTATAAATAAAACTACTTTGCAGCCATTATTGGAGCATAGTATCCGGGTCGGTATTAGGCGCCGAGCATTCTTAAAAGGGGTTTTCGGCAAGAACCGCTTCCTGGAAGAGCATCTTCCGTTTATGAAAATCAAATAGCCGCCCCTAAATTTGTTTCCCCCTCCGAATGCTACCGCCACTTAGATTGTAGTCAACATACAGATATATATATATACACAGTAAACGTGATGTTTAAAAGTGCACCCGCAAGAATCATTAGCGCTCCAATGTAACGGCAAGTGTAGTTTCATGGGGCACGATAAAGTATTGTCGAAAACACTTTGTAGTTCAAAATAGACATAATATTTTGAAACTAACCTTTGTCCATTCGTACAAGTCTGAAACCAAATCAAGGCTCTCGTTGACAACAGGAAGCCTTTGTAGGTCACTCACGAATCTTGACTCTCTTCGACCGGCAGTATTGGTACACATTATCGTATTTAGACTTTACCAATTTACTACCTGAAGAGACCATTCAAAAGTTAAAATGATAAGACCATTAAAAATATAGTTATATTTAGAGCATGCATTCCCCCCCCCCCCCTTTATTTTAAACCCAACAGATTACAAGAAAAATATAAAAAACTATTTCACCATTTCCATGCTGTAGTATTAACGTGGCTTCAATCAATCTTAACCCACGTGAAGAGATCTAGTTCACAAGTTTTATGGGAGGTATAGATTAATGATCGCACCTAAAGCTGGGACCCAAAGTGAGATACACATAAATATAAACCACCAATTATACCTAAACAGCGTAGTTTAGCTGCATTCTTAATGTTAGATTCTCCAACTTCACTATACATAGACTCCCAAAATAAACACAAGCAGGCGTTTACAGTGACCTTACCTATAAAAGGTCGCACAATTCACAATACTCCTCAAATGGACGCGCTAGGCTGACTGAACAATCTGTTCTCACCAGGCATATCGTCAGCTCATTGGGTTACTGAATACTATTATGCTGTAACAATAATCCTAATAAATGAAATATTTTTTATTTCTATACGAGGAACTCTTTCATGCAGCACAAACCTATTTTCATATTATATGAAGCTAATTATTTGATACTACTCATCGCAATAAATAGAATGATTAATGTGTTGTAAATGGCTATTGGCAACAGCGTGTTGGTATGTGCACACATGCTCACACACACACACACACACACACACACACACACACACACACACACACACACACACACACACACACACACACACACACACACACACACACACATCTGTATTTGTTATGTATTTTTTCTTCAAAACTATTATTTTTTATTTCAACCCAATTTTTTAACTTTAAAACACAAATTGTTTACGTAAACGTGGTATTACGTAGTGTTACAAAGAGCTTTGAATAATTCTGATCCTGTGTAGCTTTTAGCTACCAGCATACTTTCCGGAGATAAGACCCGTTCCCGATACTAGTCATATTGAGCTTGTCTATCATCTTGCCAGACATATGGGAAAACAAAATCTCCTCAAATGTGAATCGCGTACCGAAATCGCGAAAATCATCCCTAGGCATCAAGGAAACATTTTGGGAAGAGAACATCCGCATACACTTCCGTACAATGATCACTTTCTCTATGTCCCCTGCACTACTTAACCCATCTCTATGATCCATAGTGGAAACAGGCCACTTATCCTGTCAGAATTGTTGGCCTCAGTGTTGGTGTCACCCAAGCAAACGAAGCTCTTTTTGCTGTGGCAGCGCTCTACCGTATGTCAGGTTCTATCTACCTTGACGCTAATACTACTACTGTATATTCAAATTTCATCACAATAACTCGAATGCTTTTGGACACTTTGCCTACTGTAGGAGGTACAATACACGACTGTAACCTCGCTCTCCGCCACTCACTGGATTAATTGGTGCACACGGCAGGCAAATGAAGCTTCATGTGACCAGTTCATCACAAATGTAAATGATCTCCAGCTAAATGATTAGCTGGAGATCCTTGTCCGAGAGCTCACTTCTCCAACACACAACCTTCTCTTTTTCGATATTTTACAACTATACCATTTGTTATATTTGCTGATAAAACCATTTTATGGTTTTACAAACCAGTTTATAAACGCTACTCCTACAACATCATGTTTTTCCATTTACTTTTACTTAACACGTCTAATGTGTTAAGCTAGACACATTAGACACAAACCAATGTTGCTAGGAAGACGAGTATTTGGGTTGCAAGGTTGGTTTGGTGTCATTTTTCAGGCCTATCAATCACAGACTTATTGATCAACCAGTAAGTATACTTCAGTCCTAAACATAGTCCAAAACCAAAGAAATCTTTGTATATATATACACCAATGTGCGGAATACACCTGTGTCCATACACTGTGCAGTCTTTAGTCCCTTCAGACCTGCTGGTATGAGGTACCTGGAGCTTTGAAATTACTTTATCCACTTCCGTATTCTTGAAAACATCCTCATAATGCACCCAAAGTTTGCCAGTGTAGGCTACTTATCACATACTCCTGTATGACTAATCGTCGTGTTTGACAAGACTTTATTTTCAGATATTTAGCTCTTAACACAAAGTTTGTAACCCTTCACATAGTCTAAGGCAACTATATAAATGAGAATGTATATCTATGAATGTTCATAATGAAAAATAGTATATATATTACGCGCTCATGCCGAAGGGCGAGCATTTAACCACAGTTGCCAAGCTGTGTTATACAGTAACTTATTTATTACAGCGTTTAGCAATTAGTAGTGTAATCTCATTTACCGTATATGATATGAAAATAGTCTTACGTTTCAGTAAATATTTCATCATATCAAAGATAGATGTGCTTTTATTAATTAGTATTGTTAGTGCATATTAGTATCAAGTACCCTACTGAGGTAACATTAAGGACCACGAGGCCAGTTGGGCCAGTATCCAACGTGCGGCCATCCCAGCAAGAGGGAATTAGTAGAGTACTGGTATTGATCTTTCCAGGTCAGGTGGTCATAAATATTCTGTATTTAGAGAATTGCCGATTTCTGTGCGTAATTAAGTTTGGTGAAATGTATTTTTTTAACGTTCGCGTATCTCTTAATTGCAAAAAATGACTTGACTTGACCAAATCCACAAGGGTCGTGATAAGGGTTCGAACCTACGCACGGGAAGTTATTAAGGGCATAGAGGTAGAACATTTGGTTGAAAGCCTCAGTGCAAGGGGGGAAATGTGTGAATCCTCTGTGTGTTCGGAGAAGCTTCGGGATACTCTGAGGGCAGTAGCACTAGGTTAAAATTCTTGTTAACCATGTTCCGGTACAGTTGACTAAGGCGCAGTTGAGAACATCACTGTGCGTAGGTTAGACTTCTCATTATAGCCCGTGTGAGTGTTTTATTTATCATGCTATTGTGACTTGTATAATAAACGATCCTAATTGTTCACTATAACTGTTACTGATGGTAGGGTTTAAACTTAATTTTGTTTCCTAGGATCTTCGTATATTACCTAAATTGCTAGACTTTCCACTGAAAGCTCTAAAGTTGCTTCCACGTAATTTATCTAGGCCTACTGTAATTCTTAAGATACGTACCCAGTAAGTGTTCAAAAACCTCAGTACGAGAAGGGATTCTACAAACGCGCACAAGTGTTTGTGTTTTTAAGTTCGGTGGGTGGCGGGGTTACTATCTACCTGTGTAAAGCTACATTGACAATTATATTCCTAGCCTATATTAAAATGTTCATATTCTCCAGTGAATGATGTCTAACGCTGGCAACTGTGAGGCTCCAGTAGCTACAGTTTTCCTCGCGGAACTACAGTCTCTCCCCATTATCAATGATGCATTTACTGTAGCTACGGACTTGTACAAAAAGACACAGGTTAGTTTAAAGTTACCGTTTAATACTAGTTTTGACTTTATTTCACGATGGTATTTTAGTCTCAAATTGCCTCAGATTAATTTTTTTTTTCTATGAAACTAGACCATATATATGCCATGGGTATAACGGGCAATTAATATTGCCGTATAGTGACGTACCGTATTTAACAATTAAATGGGCGTTATAATGCCTGAACTATACATGGGGTACCATACCAGTCTCTTGTGCATTTTTCAATCTTGACCACTAGAAAAACTTGTCTATAAAGGTGCGGAGGCACAAATGTAATAGATTGGCACATTACTCTTAAAAAAAAAACATGGCACTTTAAAGTCGTAGTAACTTGTCTGCAGGAGTACAGGTGTGTGGGTATGGCAGTAGGTGTAGCCTCGGTGGGCATGCGGGCAGCAGCTTTGCCCCTGTCTGCTCTGGGCCACACAGTGGGTGGTTGGACAGTGGTGGACCAGTGGGCCTGCCACGGCCTCCACACTGTAAAGACCTGGGCGCCTAGCATCACTAAACCAACCACAGAGGCGAGTCCAGCTTTAAACAACGTGGGTTAAGTTTAATTAGAATGTTTTAAATGTTTAATAAACTGCAATGTATTTAGCGTAGCTCTAAATGTCTTACTCAAAGCCAGAACTATAAACCGGTTACTACCTTACAGATAGTAGGTGATGTCCGGGAGAACTTGCTGAAGGCTGTCGCTGGCTGCCCTACAGCAACATCGACCTTATCGGGCGCCTTAACCGCCCGGGCTGAGAAAACTGTAAGGAGTTATTACTAGTCCAAAGTTACCGGAACCTTAATTCTGCTTTAATGTACTGGTTAGTGTGGTGGGTGAAGACCTACATGGCGCACTATTTAACTAGGCTCTTAGATATGATTGATTTAAATTTGTTTATTCTCAGGTGTCTAAGCTGCAAGAGTACCAAACTGGACGTATGGTGGTGGCTGCTGCTGATGACCTGGTAACTAAAGCTCACGTCTTTATTGACGAGCATCTTCCATCAGTTGACGGAGAAACTAGCGACTCGGGTGAGTTTTCATAACTGGTAAAGCTTGAAATGAGTATCTGAGGCTTGGAGTATTGACTTGATGTTCTCGCTAGTAAAATTTAGTGGTATTTATAAATGTTTGTCGTGGCCCAGATGGTGAGGGAGGGATAGTGGTGAAGGTGTCCTCCCTGGCGGCCAAGACCCAGCGTCGCGTGTGTCGAGCTGCTCATGACTTGGTCTACACTGATGCAACTCGTCGAGGAGCTTCCGCCAATAGTGTTGTAAATATGAACTTTTCTATTTCCATAGAAAGTCTTAAGCTTAAATACTTATAAACTTCTGCTTGAACCTGCTAGTCTTTTAGTGGGGAAACTATGTATTCTATTTAACCTGTCGGCTGATACTTTAATTCTCCCTCTTATATGCGTTATTCTAGAGTTTTGAGGGATAATGGTACAAATTAAAAGTTGCACTCTTAAGTATTGCAACATGACCCATATACTTTAACACAATTTTTAGTGTTTAAGAATTTGGATAAGTAAACACCGCAAGCCTAGTATAATTTAAAGTTTTCTTTTTCCCGCAGGCTACATGCGCAGGTAATTATACCAAATAATTGACTTCTGGGTGTGGAAGCTGTACAACCAGTGAAGGGAAGATCAGAGCTGCACCGGCTAGACATCCTACCTGTCTAATCACTAAAGGCCTTCATAGTTGTACACTGTCTCGGACCATCGGGTCTCTACGGCGGCTCTTTGCTATATTCAGGGTGTTGTAGAGAATGTGACCTAAATGGTTCTGGTGTTTAGTTTATCAAGATTTAGTTCTGTGGGGGCGAAAGGTCGTAGTCTTCATGTTAATTTCAGAGTACAAATTAGTGGACAGTAAAGGTTTTCTTGATTGCTAACGATAACTTTAACTTGCTCAAAATGGCTAGCAGTGTAGCTAGAAAGCCAGTGCCCAAAAAAATGGCCTTTGGTTTGAATGTGATCCCTGGCTTGTCGTTCCCTTTGGACTAGTGTAGACTCTCGACCATTCCCTAG
>NC_091205.1:24945336-24975336 GCF_040958095.1 Procambarus clarkii
GAAGATGTCCACGGTTGTTCCCCGCAATATTTCTTATACTCGC
Organism: Procambarus clarkii; assembly: GCF_040958095.1. Classification (NCBI taxonomy): domain Eukaryota; kingdom Metazoa; phylum Arthropoda; class Malacostraca; order Decapoda; family Cambaridae; genus Procambarus; species Procambarus clarkii. The sequence goes on from NC_091205.1 coordinate 24,945,380, forward strand.
TGGCAGGATGTTGAACAACCGCGGTCCTCTGATGTTTATCACAGAACAAAACAGATTTATTGAAGAGTTCTGACAACCATGGGAAATGGACCTTCAAAACCAGTCCAGATTCCCGGTGGAGGAGATTTCAGCAAATTCAACTTCAATAATAAACGGATAAACTGGGAGCAAATAAACCAGGACTTCACAGAAATAAACTGGGAAGAACAGCTATGAAATGCAAACCTGAACCAGTGCCTGGAAAAAATAAGCTCAGTAGCACTAGAAATATGTTCAAACCGCATACCCCTAAGAAAAAAGAGAAAGAGATGCAGATTGGAACGGGAACGTCGTTCCCTATATAGGCGAAGAAAACGAATCGCGGAACAACTTGAGAGTCGCACCCTATCTCAAGAACGGCGAAGAAGGTTAGGTAGAGAAATAGAAACAATTGAACTCAAGCTACAAGAATCATACAAAACCCAGGAGAGGCAAAGAGAGCAAAAGGCCATCAGTGAAATAGAGAGAAATCCGAAATATTTTTTCTCCTATGCAAAATCAAGATCAAAAACCACATCTAGTATCGGGCCCCTGCGAAAGGGAGATGGAACTTTCACAGATGACAACAAAGAAATGAGCGAGTTACTGAGGAAGCAGTACGACTCTGTTTTCAGTGAGCCATTAAATGCACTAAAGATTGATAACCCAAATGAATTTTTCATGGATATGATACCAACATCAAATCACATATCAGACGTCGCCCTATCCCCACTAGATTTTGAAGAAGCCATAAACAGTATGCCTATGCACTCTGCACCAGGCCCGGATTCTTGGAACTCCATATTCATCAAGAACTGTAAAAAATCACTATCGCAGGCCCTTCACATTCTGTGGAGACAAAGTCTAGATACTGGCGTTATCCCTGACATACTAAAAACAGCAGAGATAGCACCACTCCATAAAGGAGGAAATAAGGCAGAGGCAAAAAATTACAGACCGATAGCACTAACATCGCACATCATAAAAATTTTTGAGAGAGTGCTAAGAAGTAAAATCACAAAATACATGGAATCACAGCATCTCCATAACCCCGGACAACATGGTTTCAGAACAGGGCGCTCTTGCCTGTCGCAGTTGCTGGACCACTATGATATGGCATTAGATGCTATGGAAGACAAACAAAAAGCTGATGTAATTTACACAGATTTCGCAAAAGCTTTTGATAAATGTGACCATGGTGTTATTGCACATAAAATGCGTTCAAAAGGAATTACCGGGAAAATAGGCAGATGGATCTACAATTTCCTGACTGACAGAACCCAATGTGTAATAGTCAACAAAATAAAATCCAGCCCATCAACCGTGAAGAGCTCAGTCCCCCAGGGTACTGTGCTTGCTCCAGTACTTTTTCTCATCCTCATATCGGACATAGACCAGAACACAACCTATAGCACTGTATCATCCTTTGCAGATGACACTAGGATTTTCATGAGAGTTGGCAACATAGAGGACACGGCAAACCTCCAATCAGATGTAGATCAGATCTTTCTATGGGCTACAGAAAATAATATGGTATTCAACGAGGATAAGTTTCAGCTCATGCGCTACGGAAAAACTGAAAATATAAAAACAGAAACCACGTACAAAACGCAGGCAAATCATAACATAGAACGAAAAGGCAATGTAAAGGACCTGGGTGTACTCATGTCGGAAGACCTTACCTTTAAAGAACACAATAAAGTAGCCGTCACAACTGCAAGAAAAATGACAGGTTGGATAACAAGAACTTTTCACACTAGAGATGCTATACCGATGATGATACTTTTCAAAACGCTTGTGCCCTCTAGAGTGGAGTACTGCTGCACAATGACAGCCCCTTTCAAAGCTGGAGAAATTGCTGACCTAGAGAGCGTGCAGAGATCCTTTACTGCTAGAATCCACTCGGTAAAACATCTAAATTACTGGGACCGACTAAAGAGCCTAAATCTGTACTCCCTTGAGCGCAGGCGGGAGAGATACATAATTTACACGTGGAAAATAATTGAGGGGCTGGTCCCAAACCTGCACACAGAAATAACACCACATGAGACCAGAAGACATGGCAGGATGTGCAGAATACCCCCGTTGAAAAGCAGAGGTGCAACAGGTACTCTGAGAGAGAACTCTATTAACATCAGAGGCCCGAGACTGTTCAACACGCTGACACTACACATAAGGGGCATAACTGGCAAACCCCTCACAGTGTTCAAGAGAACTGGATAAGCACCTCCAAAGGATACCTGATCAACCAGGCTGTGACTCGTACGTCAGGCTGCGAGCAGCCGCGTCTAACAGCCTGGTTGATCAGTCCAGCAACCAGGAGGCCTGGTCGACGACCGGGCCGCGGGGACACTAAGCCCCGGAAGCACCTCAAGGTAAGGTGGAGGTATGAGGGAGGGTGAGGTGGAGTGGGTGGAGTCACAGTATGAGGCTGAGGAGTGGGAGGAGTCACAGTATGAGACTGAGGAGGTGTGGGTGGAGCCACAGTATGAGGCTGAGAAGTGGGTGGAGCCACAGTATGAGGCTGAGAAGTGGGTGGAGCCATAGTATGAGGCTGAGGAGTGGGTGGAGTCACAGTATGAGGCTGAGGAGTGGGTGGAGTCACAGTATGAGGCAGAGGTGGAGTGGGTGGAGTCACAGTATGAGGCAGAGGTGGAGTGGGTGGAGTCACAGTATGAGGCAGAGGGGGAGTGGGTGGAGTCACAGTATGAGGCAGAGGTGGAGTGGGTGGAGCCACAGTATGAGGTGGAGTGGGTGGAGCCACAGTATGAGGTGGAGTGGGTGGAGCCACAGTATGAGGCTGAGGTGGAGTGGGTGGAGTCACAGTACTGTGCGAGGCGTGGGCGGGGCATGAAGGCAAGTCTATTGATCTCTCATCACCACTTCGACGACGCCGCCGCCGCCGCCCCAATGCCCATACGTCTTGTAGCCACCGGAACACCCCAGCAACTGGCCACCATACTAAAGATATACTAAAATTGTACCAGAGATTGTGATGCAACAATTATGTAACATATGCAATGTGATTCAAACTTGAACATGCAAAAGAACTTGCCACCCAGTGGTCTAGTGCTCAATAATTCGACTCTGTCCACGTACGGCAGACAAAAATGTATGTATGCCGCCTCAGTTTATCATAATATTGCCACTAATGAATGTTATTTACTTTAGGATATAAGAACTTTTGTGTACTGTGGTTGATATTAGGTCGTATGTATTGTAATGTATTAATATGGTTAAAGACGACGATACCTGGTAGATGTATGAAGTCATGTCCCTCGACGACACACGAGCCACACGACCTGCTGTAATCAATGATCGATAAAGATTAAGCCACCCAAGAGGTGGCACGGGCATGAATACCCCGTAATGTAATCAATGGGAGGAGATCCCATGACACGCCAGTCAGAATGCATGCCACTTGCTTGCTTGCTTGTTGTTTCAACATCACGAGTGAGGATATTCGTCCTCGTTCCTCTAAGAATTGTTCTAGTTTTCATCTATATCAATTAAGTCTAAGCCAGACTTCCCCATAGAGTCGAACAGCGATGTGTGTGAAGTAGGTGTGTCGGAGGATCTACTCCTAAACAGACCTGGGGGTCAGATTCACGAAGCAATTACATAAGCACTTACGAACCTAAACATCTTTTCTCAATCTTTGGCGGCTTTGTTTCCAATTATTAAACAGTTTACAAGCATGAAAACTTGCCAATCAACTGTTGATATTGTTATAAACAGCCTCCTGGTGCTTCGGAGCTCATTAACTGTTTAATAATTGTAAACAAAGCTGCTAAAGATTGAGAAAAGATGTACAGGTTCCTAAGTGCTTGCGTAAGTGCTTTCGTGAATCTGGCCCCTGGTCGTTGGTAAAACTGTTCAAAACTGGCAGAAGCCCAACATGATATGCCATTTGACAGGAATTACTCCCGTTACATTAAATGACAAGACCATGGCTCAATTTTCTGGAATTCCATAACAAGTCGCCTGGAGTAGCAACGTTAATTGTTTGACACGCTATATTCTTCACGCCATGTTAGTAGGTAAAGGATCATACTCCGTCTGATGGGAGTAACCCCTATGGTTTGTGCTGGTTAGGGAGCCTCAAGAAGTAATGCCATCATGTTCGTCTTCATGGGTGGTGGTTGTTGTTGTTGTTTTAGATTCAGCTACTCAGAATAAAAGTTCCAAGTAGCACGGGCTATGGTGAGCCCGTAGTGGACTTACCTGGCACAGGAGCGAGGCTGTGTATGTGTATGTCTTCAAGGGAGACATCTCCCGTCACGCAGGGTGCAGTCGCACCTCCACAGATCTCCAGTATCAGCTCTTGATACTGGTAATGGCTCAAAAGGGCCACCACTTACGGGCTATTCATGCCCGTGCCACCTTTTGGGTGGCTTAATCTTCATCAATCAATCATGTTCGCTTCGACAGTAGTATAATCGCGGGAACCACACATTCACTACCCAAATTGAAAGCCCTACCACTACGCCTGTTCTTAACAATGTCAAAATATTTAAACATTAATAAAATGGCAATAGAGTTAGAAAATTTGTACTCTTATGCCAATCTAACTATAACGGATTTTACGGCGAAACCAACCTGAACAAATCCACAAGGGCCGTGACGAGGATTCGAACCTGCATCCGGGAGGTTCGCTACCTCCTGGAACATCCTACCTCTCTAGAGGGGGGGGGGGGGTAGAAATAGCCTAAGCTACTCTATCCCTTTGAGATGCATTTTTTCTTGTCTCAATAAACACTTGAACTTGCCTCCCTCTCTCATACATAGACACACTCACGTTTTTGGTTGGAGGTTTACGGGCTATTCATGCCCGTGCCACCTCTTGGGTGACTTAATCTTTATCAATCAATGGTTGGAGGTGCATTTTGGTTGGTGTTGTAGTGAGTGGATTACTGCTCTGGCCTGCGATCATGATACTTTGTTCCATAATTTGTTAAGTTACCTGGAAACTATTTTGTTAATCAAGTCTCTTGGTGCTTAATGAGAGTATTCTCCCCCCCCCCTCCTCCTTCCAACACAATAATAAAGATTGATGAAGATTAATATTTAAAGATTGATATATAAAGATTGATGAAGATTAAGTGGCATGGGCATGAATAGTCTGTAAAATGACACACACACGCACACAGTCAAATAGAGAGAAAGATCTGGGGGTTGATATCACACCGAACTTGTCCCCAGAGGCCCACATCAAAAGGATATCATCAGCGGGATATGCTAGACTGACCAACTTGAGAACTGCCTTTAGAAACTTTTGTAAGGAATCTTTCAGGACCCTGTATACCACCTATGTAAGGCCAATGCTGGAGTATGCAGCTCCAGCCTGGAGTCCATACCTAGTTAAACACAAGACAAAGTTAGAGAAGATTCAGAGGTATGCCACCAGACTCGTCCCGAAACCGACAGGTATGAGCTACGAGGAAAGGCTAAGGGAACGGAATCTCACGTCCCTGGAAAAACAGAAGAGTAAGGGGAGACATGATAACCACCTGCAAAATTCTCAGTGGAATTGACAGGGTGGACAAAGACAAACTCTTTAGCACGGGTGGAACACGAACAAGGGGACACAGGTGGAAACTTAGTACCCAGATGAGCCACAGAGACGTTAGAAAGAATTTTTTCCAGTGTCAGAGTAGTTAACAAATGGAATGCACTAAGTAGTGATGTGGTGGAGGCTGGGAGGCTGACTCCATACACAGTTTCAAATGTAGATATGATAAAACCCAGTAGGCTCAGGACCCTGTACACCAGTTGCTCGACAGCCGAGAGGCGGGACCTAAGAGCCGATTGATTGATTGATTGATGAAGATTAAGCCACGCAAAAGGTGGCACGGGCATGAATAGCCCGTAAGTGGTGGCCCTTTTGAGCCATTACCAGTATCAAGAGCTGATACTGGAGATCTGTGGAGGTGCAACTGCACCCTGCGTGACGGGAGATGTCTCCCGGATCAAATGGTGACCAGATGGTGTCCAAAGAGCCAGGGGCAAGATTCACGAAAGCACTTACGAACGTGTACATCTTTCCTCAATCTTTGACGGCTTTGGTTACATTTATTAAAGCATGAAAACTTGCCAATCAACTGTTGTTATTGTTATAAACAGCCTCCTGGTGCTTCGGAGCTCCTTAGCTGTTTAATAATTGGAAATAAAGCCGCCAAAGATTGAGAAAATATGTGCAGGTTCGTAAGTGCTTGCGTAAGTGCTTTCGTGAATCTGGGCCCAGAGCACAACTAGTTAAGCACACACACACCTCACCCTCCCTCCCTCCGTGCCCCAGCTCCACCAGCCACGCCGGGACCTGCACCAGTCACCCCGGGACACCTGGTGCGTGTGTGAGTGTAAATCTCCCTGTGAAACTTGCCACCGTCAGTCCGGGGCTTGATCTCTACAAAAGAGGATCAACAACAAAAACCAAGGGGAGAGAGGGGAGAGAGAGGGCCAGGAAGAGTGCCAGTTTTCACCTAACACGCTCACCCCACCTCTTACTCCCCCCCCCCCACCCCACCCCGGAGCATATCACTATTTGTAACATTTTTTACATGTATCTGAAAGTAAATTACTGTATTTACCGGCGTAAAACACGCACCTAATTTACAAGTCTATCGTGGAAACTAAAACATTTCAATGTGTCATCATACATTTACTACAAGTGCTTTTCAAGTTTTATAGTGAAAATCTAATTTTATGCATATAAATATAGAGTCAACCCCAAATAAATCAACCCCCTTTTAGGTTTGTAAAAAAAAAATTAGAGAGTATATTCTCAGTATATTTAGTTGTGTCGGACCAAAGCATGGGTCTTATTTGATGGCAAATACACCAAATTCCTAAATAATTGACCAAACTTGTGGTCGGAACACCAAGTGGACATCTTCATGGGTTAACCTTTACATTGCGAGAAAACTCCACCTACAAATCTTTCTAGGAGCGTTTTTGCTAATCTCATGTATAGTCATTAGTACCACCACCGAGCCCATTTGGATAGGTGGGAGGACGTTGAACAACCGCGGACCTCTGATGTTTATACAGTGCTCTCTGTGCCTATGGCACCTCTGCTCTTCACTGGTTCAATCTTGCATTTTCTTCCATATCGTTCACTCCAGTCAGAGATTATTCTAAATATTTGGCCCTGTCCAAATCCTTCTGCGGACAGTTTGTCTTATTGTCATCCGCTCTACTGACTGATAAAGATTAAGCCACCCAAGAGATGGCATGGGCATGAATAGCCCGTAAGATCTCCCCCTACGGCAGTGGCTACACTTTATATCCCATCAGCAGTTGTCAGCGGTACAGCACTTGCAACTGTAATTAGAGAATGAACTCTGGCCAAGATTTGTTAGTTAAGCCCCTGGAATGTACCTGGATGAGTTTCTAGGTCTTCTTCTACTCCCCCAAGCCCGGCCCGCGACTTGAGACAAGCGCTTGGTGAATCGTGTAGTCTATTGCTCGTGTGCTTGTTCGGGACAAGCACCACCGATTGATTGATGAAGATTAAGCCACCCAAAAGGTGGCACGGGCATGAATAGCCCGTAAGTGGTGGCCCTTTTGAGCCATTACCAGTATCAAGAGCTGATACTGGAGATCTGTGGAGGTGCGACTGCACCCTGCGTGACGGGAGATGTCTCCCGTGAAGCACCGCCGAGTTTGGTGATAAGTTATGTCTCAGCTAGGTGGCTTAGTTTTCAGAGGCCGCCGAGAAGGCCAGGGGGTAGCCACGCCCCCCACACACGCACACACGCACATTCCCCTTCTTCCAGGACAAAGGGCTGCCTTATGCAGCTGCTGTGGGTGCTGCTGTACCGTCAGTTGCAGGAGATGCAGGAGAAACTAAGCAAGTTTCAACAGTAGCGGATCTGTCGAGTGTATTCCATCAACAGAGTGGTATCCCCTCAGGCTGTGTGTTCTAAGGTTTTGTCTCCAACAAAGTGGTGACTGAACCTCTTCCCGAGGTATTTCGGTTCAGGAATTATGATGGATCCTAATTCTCTGTGAAACGTTAAGACGACCCGATACCCACCAATGTGATGGTTGGCACGTGGGAGGATGTCTAATCACCTGGAATTCATACGTCACACTACAATCAGCGACGTCAAACTATTTCGCTTACCAAACCGGCAACCAGCAGGCCAGGTCGGAGACCGGGCCCCAAGAACATTGATCCTGTAGACCACCTCAAGGTAAAGGAGATTCCACACACTTTACACAATTTGATCTTAGCCAAAAGGTCGAGAAGCGATAAGGAGATTCCATTCCATACCTACTTTACCTTGCAGTGGTTCCGGGGTTCAAGGTCCCCGCGGCCCAGTCTCTGACCAGGCCTCCAGCTGGACGGATTCACGAAGCAGTTACGCAAGTACTTACGAACGTGTACATCTTTCCTCAATCTTTGACGCCTTTGGTTATATTTATTAAACAGTTTACAAGCATGAAAACTTCCCAATCAACTGTTGTTATAAACAGCCTCCTGGGGCTTCGGAGCTCTTTAACTATTTAATAATTGTAATCGAATCCGCCAAAGATTGAGGAAAGATGTACAGATTTGTAAGTGCTTGCGTAACTACTTCGTGAATCCGAGTCCTGGTCTGGTCAACCAGGCTGTTGGACGCGGCTGCTCGCAGCCTGACGTATGACTCACAGCCTAGTTGATTACGTATCCTTTGGAGGTGCTTATCCAGCTCTCTCTAACCAACCCGTTCTCGCACTTTCTTACAGTCAATATTGACTTATTAAATACGTGCATGTGACATACTAAACATACTAGTTTACTTTGAAAAGCTTCATAGAAAACACCGACCTTACCTAACCTTCTTAGTATGTTAAGATAAACATCTTATTGCTTCGCAATTACAATTATTACTTAACCTATTATAGGTATAGGTTAAGTAATAATAATTATTACTTAACCTATTATAGGTATAGGTTAAGTAATAATTGTAATTACGAAGCAATAAGATGCTTATCTTAACATACTAAGAAGGTTAGGTAAGGTCAGTGTTTTCTATGAAGCTTTTCAAGGTAAACTAGTATGTTTAGTATGTCACATATGCACGTATTTAATAAGTCAATATTGACTAAGAAAGTGCGAGAACGGGTTGCTCTAATACCGTGATGGGTCGGCCAGTTATGCCCCTTATGTGTAGTTGAAGCGTGTTGAACAGTCTCGGGCCTCTGATGTTGATAGAGCTCTCTTGAGAATGTCTATTGCACCTCTACTTTTCAACGGAGGTAAACTTACCCAACTCTGAGCAGCCAGCACTTTTATCTGAACATCTTACGAAAGGTAAGATGAGTTATGAGTTATGAGTTATGGGTTATGAGTTATGGGTTATGAGTTATGGGTTATGAGTTATGGGTTATGAGTTATGGGTTATGAGTTATGGGTTATGAGTTATGGGTTATGAGTTTACCTGATGGACTTTAGGTCGATCAGCGATTATTTGAACTGGATAGTCTTCTGGGCAGGATTTAAGCGCTAATAGCGCTTGGTCGACTTCGTGTTGCATTGCTCATGCTGCCATTGCTGCACAAGCCACAGGATCAGCATTTCCCGTTGAAAGACCCAAGCTCCAACACCTGGGTGCACCTGGCCTTGAATGATGACAGACATCAGGGCGGCCTTTCGGTCTTATATTGCATAGAACGATCTGTGTACGATTATCAGAGTTCAACTTTCGTAAGGACTCTTCCCCCTGTAGTGGACCAAACTGGTCCACTTCACTGGTCCACTGGTCCTGGTCAACCAGTCCTGGTCAACCTGGTCCTCCACTGGTCCACTTCCTGGTGGACCAAACTCTAAGTCAAGCCTGGCCTCGGGCCGGGCTTGGGGAGTAGAACTCCCAGAACCCCATCAACCAGGTATCAAGCAGGTATCATGTTCCACCACCTGTAGCTACAGGTGGTGGAACACCTGTAGCTGTACCTGTAGACACCTGTAGCTACAGTGCCCTTACGGTGTTGACTCTTCCTGGTGTGTGTGTGTGTGTGTGATCTTGGTGGTATAGTGTAGCTGGCGAGAGTTGTTTTAGATTTAGCTACTCAGAACGAAGTGTGCATGTAGCACGGGCTATGGTGAGCCCGTAAATGGGCGAGAGCTACGGCAAACTATAAATAGCGAGTGTAACCAAGGTCAGTGCTCGCCACACCCTCGCCCACCTATTTATAGAACCATCACAAATGGTTGCATTTATAATGCGCCTTGACTACCGCCTCTCACTAATCAATGTGACTTTCTATGATCCCCGATTTGCCTGATCTATCTCCAGTTCCTTGATATGTACACTGTGTGAGACAGTTTGCGTATGCGTATACGTATAAGTATACGTATGCGTGCGCACACAAGTGTGTGCGCACGCATACGCGACTCTTAAGAGCCTGAAGGCATGTCGCCCCAGACGTAACAAGACGTTAACATGAGCAAGCCCTCCACTAAGACATTGTAGCCCATCATAATCTTCAAAATCAAGAGAGCAGACATTCCGCCTCGAGACCGTCAACGTTTGACCTCTATTAAGAGGCACCTGTGGCAGGTGGCGCCGTGCGTGCTGGCACTACCCCAGTTCTGGGGTAATGGCCCCCCGTTCTCCCACCCACCAATCCAGCCTTTCAACCCTTCAATTTTCATCATTGCAAGCCCAAACAACCTCCACTCGCCATTACACAACTCTACCCATTCTAGGTCAGTTTGGCAAGTGTACATGGACGCAATCCTGCCGCTTGCGTCCAGGCAGGCTGTTGTGCCCAGACCTGCGGCCTTAAGGCGCACGCACGCACTCTCTCTCTCTCTCTCTCTCTCACACACACACACACACACACACACACACACACACACACACACACACACACACACACACACACACACACACACTGGGGTTCTGGGAGTTTAGGCGGGATCCAAGAGTCAATGCTCGATCCTGCAAGCACATATAGGTGAGTACACACACACACACACACGTACACACACACACACACACACACACACACACACGTACACACGTACACACACACGTACACACACACGTACACACACACGTACACACACACGTACACACACACGTACACACACACGTACACACACACGTACACGTACACACACACACACACACACACAAACCTACACTATACAACACACACAAAAACCGTGGTCGTTTTCTCTATACATTGCTCACATGTTTGAGGGCAGGGGAGTGAGGAGGAGTGGCCTACGATGTTCACACTGTTGACCAGACCACACACTACAAGGTCAGGGGACGACGACGACGTTTCGGTCCGTCCTGGTCCATTCTCAACTCGATTGTCGAGAATGGCTCAGGACGGGCCGAAACGTCGTCGTCCTTTCACCTTCTAGTGTGTGGTCTGGTCAACATACTTTAGCCACGTTATTGTGACTCATCGCGACCACACTTCACAGTCTTACGCTTCATACTATCTCTCTCACGCCAGTATGTTATAATGTTATCTCAACCACAGTTTGATCTTTATCCTGGCTAGATAAGCAATTCTGACACACAGACCGACTTCTCCACGTCTCCTGTTTACTTTGTCACATCTGTCTTATAACTTGGGGGGGGGGGAACTTAGTTTACCCTTCATTGTATAAATACAGGTCTAGAGTTTTGTCCCTGGTATTCGGTGTTAAAGATGAAGTCTAATTAACTAATCTTTTGTTACAAGCTTCATCGGCAGTTTGTGTAAAACTGCTTACAAGGTCTTGTAAGCTCCCTGGCACGTGGGTGTTAACTTATGCCACTATATACTAGTTCCCCTCGTACTGTCGGCCCACATCATCCAATTGTAATTTTGAGAGTAATTTCCAAATGAGAAAACTGGATTTAATATGAACATTTAGGCCAGTCACATTTAAACCCACTCCCTCCCCCCCTACTCCCCAACACACACACACACACACACACACACACACACACACACACACAGGGGCCCCGTAGCCTGGTGGATAGCGCGCAGGACTTAATTTTGTGGCGCGGGTTCGATTCCCGCACCAGGCAGAAACAAATGGGGAAAGTTTCTTTCGCCCCGAATGCTCCTGTTACCTAGCAGTAAATAAGTACCTGGGAGTTAGTCAGCTGTCACAGGCTGCTTCCTGGGGGGTGTGTGGAGAAAAAAAAGTAGTTAGTTAACAGCTGACTGACAGTTGAGAGGCGGGCCGAAAGAGCAAAGCTCAACCCCCGCAAACACAACTAGGTGAATACACCACTTACCTCTATACTAAAGTAGCCCCTGTCTACATAGTCCCCTAAGAAGAGATATTTAGTACAGTTGGGTGGGCCCCCGACCTCAAATAGCTTCATGAGGTCATAGAACTGCCCGTGGATGTCGCCGCACACTGTGAACAAGAAAAAAATATAAATAGTTAAAAAACTTTAAGGTAACAAGATGCAAAGATGCAAAATAATGCTTGTTTGATACAATGTCCTTTGGAAAGCAATTATGTTACTCTCAACAGCACTATACAACAGTGGTATATCTGAAATATTTTAGGCTAGGGTTCCAAAACTGGTCAACAAAAATGGTGAACATGACTAAAAATATGACTTTTTTCATAACAAGGAGACGTGGTTAAGTAAAGTCATCATATGCAATAACTATAATCACTGTGATGATTATAAACAGTTAACTTATCTGGCTAAACGAATCACAGACACGTTCAACCATCATTTGGAGGATCTTTGCTGACAACCATGCAAAGATCCACCAAAATTTTATTAAATATATTAAAAAATGACAATTCGTCTTTAGTGCTTTATCAAATATACCCAATACTGTTTGGCTGTTTTTGGCTTGGCTGTTTATGAAGACACAAAAAGCTAGGTTTATTGATTGATTTATTTATTTTATTTATATATATATATATATATATATATATATATATATATATATATATATATATATATATATATATATATATATATATAGAAGAAGGTACATCATTGGGATAGTGAGGATATATAGCATAGTAATTACAAGCCACTAGTACGCGCAGCGTTTCGGGCAGATGAATGTATTGGGAAATAATATTACAAAAGGAAAAGTTTTTATTGTATATTTAGCAATGGGAAAACATTGATTTTCCTTTTTTTCTGTTTGATGGTGTTGCAAAGTTCAATGATAACAGATTCTACACTGTTTTAATGCTTTCTTTGATTAATTCGGCCATCACTAACCCTTAAGACAACAGCTCGCGTCAATTGACATTTCTCATTACAGAAATTTACGATAATTATTCTGCTTATTAATCAAAGATTTTATATTTCTCTGGTTACAAAACGAAACATCTGCTTTACTACCTCCTTTTGTAACGTGGCGCGATCTCCATTGTATTGTGTACCTGGGACCAGATTCACGAAAGCACTTACGCAAGCACTTACGAACGTTTACATCTTTTCTCAATCTTTGGCGGCTTTGTTTCCAATTATTAAACAGTTAATGAGCTCCGAAGCACCAGGAGGCTGTTTATAACAATAACAACAGTTGATTGAGAAGTTTTCATGCTTGTAAACTGTTTAATAAATGTAACCAAAGCCGTCAAAGATTGAGGAAAGATGTACACGTTCGTAAGTGCTTGCGTAAGTGTTTTCGTGAATCTGGCCCCTGATCTCCGCCTCAGTACTCAACTTCACCTATGTTATGGCTGCCAACCTTCATTTGGCAACCAAACATCAACTTTTGAAATCTTGGGCTGTCTTGCAACGTCTTAACTTTCAACCGCAGCCGGATTACCATTAAGTTCATAAATTTCCTGTGTGCGCGCGCGCACTACGCAGTCCCACAGCTTTCACTTTTAAACACATGAAAACATACTAAAGGGAGTTGGTTTGGTGGTTGTGTCGGTCCTTCACCCACCTGACTTGAACCTCACCAGAGTGCTGTTAGTAACAGAGCCTCAGATTGAAACAGATCAACTCTCCAAGAGTTGTTACTAACAGATCTCCTGGTGGACCAAACTCTCACACGTCAAGCCTGGCCTCAGGCCGGGCTGGGGGAGTAGAAGCACTCCCAGAACCCCATCAACCAGGTTAACAACACTAACTGGAGATGTGTGCCAGCCCCGGACGAACATGGCACGGGATTATAACTCCTACAACAGGTGAAGCTTTACTCCTGGGTGTGGCCAAAACCTGCCACAAGAAAAAGTACAGCTCCTTCCTTATATGTTGAAATTTGCGCAAGAGAGAGAAAGTGTGGGTCATATTTAACGTAGAGGCTAAACAGGTTATGTTAAAGACTCCCGCCTCGTACTCCCCCTCGCGTGTTCCAACACACGCATCACCAAATAACTAAAAACGTGTCCAATTATACAGAGGAAACTATCAGTAGTGGACTAGTGATAAATGGATATGAAATTTCTTCAATAAATTAAAGTCAGATTAATGTCTCTTTCGAAGCTGCTACTACGATACGACTCTTGTAGCGTTCACTAACACGCCTCGTCCTCAAAATGCTCTATTATTACGTAGTCATAATGTAATAGGCTTTACGGGACGATTTTATGTATATATCATCCGGCACAAATATCACACGTCTCTTATATTCTTAATTCAATGCACCTCCATACCGCCTCGCCTCTCAGAATTATTCCTTGATACATACAAGGTGTGGGACTAAGTTAAATGGTCGTCTATATATAAAAGCCTTTTTTTTACCTCTGATTTTGTTAAGGAAAGCTTACAGGGAAATCTACATTTTCATTCATCGAAACGTTGTTACTCCTAAATAAAAGTGCACATGCGCAGGCAGCGAGACTTGGGCGTGCACGCTGCAGTAACAAGTCAATTCACTACTGTCAATATGTACACAATCCCGAGCGAGGTGTCGCGCGAAGAACACACTTTAACACACTCTTGGCGACATTCTAAGTCCCGTCTGAGCGTGACTGTGCCGTCTTTACGTTCCTTCCCACTTTGTCTTCCGTTTATATCCCTTCTTCATACATTCTACGCTCCATTGCAGTCCATTTCGCCTTTCCTGTCACTTTCTCCCCATCCGTCAATCTGTCAGCCTCCACCCGCTATGGGCGGCCAGACACAGCCTCCTGTGTATGGTAATGCTGTGTTATGTATACACCAACCGGTTTCCAATACCGTCTTCGCACGCACGCATATAGGAAATAACAATCCTGTATAAAAATCGTCAAAATTATAGTTTATATTTTTTTTTAAGTTTACAGATAATACAGAAAGAGAACCAAGTCATGATGTCCGCACTAGACATTAAGCAACCCGTTGTCCTACAAAGAAACGTCGTTTTTCGACCGTATATGATACACAGGACCAAAAATTGTCTGACTAGAAAATGGAACCGGCTGGCGAAAGTGACGTACTGTCCCGTTACCTGGTTGGTTGATACCTGGTTGGTTGATACCTGGTTGGTTGATACCTGGTTGGTTGATACCTGGTTGATGGGGTTCTGGGAGTTCTTCTACTCCAAGCCCGGCCCGAGGCCAGGCTTGACTTGTGAGAGTTTGGTCCACCAGGCTGTTGCTTGGAGCGGCCCGCAGGCCCACATACCGGTTGGTCCGGTACTCCCTGAAGGAAATTATCTAGTTTCCTCTTGAAGATGTCCGGCAATATTTCTTATGCTCGCTGGGTGGATGTTGAACAACCGCGGACCTCTGATGTATATACAGTTCTCTCTAACTGTGCCTATGGCACTCCTGCTCTTCACTATTTCATCTTCACTTCTGTTTTGGGTCCTCTGGTAGGTTAGGACAGGACGTTGACCAGACCACACACTAGAAGGTGAAGGGACGACGACGTTTCGGTCCGTCCTGGACCATTCTCAAGTCGATTGTGATGAAGTAGAGACAGGCAATAAATAGGCAATAAATAAAAATGTCCTTAAGACAGGACAATTTAAATTGACAGTTTTCTTGACGTTGGGAAACTTTAGCGAGGCGGCCTGCATTAAGAGCCCTCCATAAGCACCTGAGCAGCGTTATTCACTTAAAAAGTTCAACGTGTTCCATCCGCTTTAATGTTCCCTTTTATGATGCTTCAAACAAAATGCAGGTTTCCCCCCTTGACGCGCGGTCAGATATGGAGTGATTGACACATATCTCCTCTGGCGCCGTAACCACGTCATTAAATAATCACAATTTACACCTAACTTTTGGATTACATTTACATTCATTACTTCACTGGCAATGTGGGCGAGAGACAAGTTTTGCGGCCCAATAAGATTACAGTCCCTTCCCCCTAGAGCACAAGTTCCACACTTTTTTTTTTTCTTCTCTTAAACCGTGGAGCTCTGGCAACAGGGTTCAACGTACCAGCACGTGAGTGACCCGACACTGACGACGGGAAACAAGCTACCTGGTTGATACCTGGTTGATGGGGTTCTGGGAGTTGTTGTTCTGCCTAAGCCCGGCCCGAGGCCAGGCTCGACTTGAGAGTTTGGTCCACCAGGCTGTTGCTTGGAGCGGCCCGCAGGCCCACATACCCACCACAGCCCGGTTGGTCCAGAACTTCTTAGAAAACAGTCCAGTTTTCTCTTGATGTCCACGGCTGTTCCGGCAATATTTCTTATAGTCGCTGGGAGGACGTTGAACAACCGCGGACCTCTGATGTTTATTCAGTGCTCTCTGATTGTGCCTATGGCACCTCTGCTCTTCACTGGTTTAAACTTGCATTTTCTTCCATATCGTTCACTCCAGTACGTTGTTATTTTACTGTGTAGATTTGGGACCTGGCCCTCCAGTATTTTCCATGTGTTCGCTCCTCAAACTTTCACTGTTCAAAATGTGCCCCACACACTCAAATTCAAAAATCATCTCTAGACGATTTAAAACTCAGTCTCATATTCTATGGCCAGACAGAAGGGTAAGGGGTTCAAAGGCTAGACTCTACCGCCCTCTGGGGTCGTTGAAACGCACTACCTTTTTTTTATCGATTCCGGAAATCTATGTCCCTGAGACCAGGTCTCTTGGTTGGTGGTCTGGTCAACCAGGTTGTCAGACGCCGCTGCAGGCACCCTGATACATGAATCAAAGCCTTGTTGATCAGGTATCCTTTGGAGTTGTTTTATCAAGTTCTCTTCTGAACACTGCTAAAGGTCGGCTATTTATGCCCCTTATGATTAGAGGGAGTGTTGAAAAGTCTTTGGCCCGTAATGTGTACATTAAGCGTACTTGTTCAGCACACCCTGCCATGTCTCGTGGTGTGTTCTTACGTGCAGCTCTGCAACCAACGTGTCTAACACTTTCAGAGTGTATTATGAATAACTTAAAATGAAATTACAAGAACGTGACATAGCTAAGAAAATATTGCGGCCATGGGCAGTATATTATAGTATTAGTATATATATAGTGTCGCGCCTGGCCTCTGAGTAGAACAACTCCAGAGACCCCCTCTCCAGGTAGAGTGTAGCACCTGTGTCCGTGGACTCTTGCCCTTCTACATAGGACTTAAAGGTTGTGTGTTGCTATATACGAGGGTCAAGACATGAAGACTTTGGGGTGAAGGGAATGGAGACACGCATGACAGCCAGCGATGGTGGTGGTAGCTCTTGCCAGCTACCACCACCACCTGTACCACCACCTGCTGCACCACCACCACCTACGAACCGAGGAGGGGGGTGGGGTGGAGGGTACATGCCCTCGTTGATGGTTTTATAATGGTTCAAGGGGATGGCGACTTCCCAGAGCCGCCACTAACACCAACCCCGTCCACGCCTCCTCCAACAGTGCTGGATCAATGCTATGACGACTCCTAAATACAAGTATTTTTGTTTAATCTGACCAGTTTTAATAGGGCTCTAGGAAGCATTGACGAGTTATATATTTATATTTCAAACATTCTATACTTCAGATACGTTTGATATCGTGGATGTGTTGGCGAAAGAACGAAATTTGCCGGAATAATCGTGGACATCAAGAGAAAACTAGATAGTATTCTTCAACCGGGTTGTGGTGGATATGTGGGCCTGCGGGCCGCTCCAAGCAACAGCCTGGTGGACCAAACTCTCACAAGTCTAAGCCTGGCCTCGGGCCGGGCTTGGGGAGTGGAAGAACTCCCAGAACCCCATCAACCAGGTATCAACCAGGTAAATTTGACAGTGCCCATCCTTCCCCCCCCCCCCCTCCCACTGCTTGCCTTCTCGTGACCTTTGACCTTCCTGGCACCTCTGGCTTTGACCTTCCTTTAACTTATTTATGACCTCTACCTTTCCCCAGACGGGTCACGTCTGTGACCTCATATGACGCATAATATTCCAACTGAACTGGAATCTTAACCTCCTTAAACTTATACAAAAAAAAAAAACTTCAAAGACAACCAATTTACGATCGCCGAAAACTAAGAGCCTTTAACCTTTGACCTCTCGCGATCTTAAATGTCAAATGAGCTCTCCTTCCGCCCTCGCCTCCACGTTGACCTCCGATCTTAACCAATATGGCATTCAATTATTTTTTTTCACATGTTGGTGTGTATGGGGAAGTGAGCGCTTAAAGCCTAGGGATTACAGTAATCCGTGTAAATCTGGCCTATCGGTACTCGCCTAGTTGTGCTTGCGGGGGTTGAGCTCTGGCTCTTTGGTCCCGCCTCTCAACCGTCAATCAACAGGTGGACAGGTTCCTGAACCTATGTGGCCTATCAGTGTGTTGATAGGCCAGTTGCATTGCTGAAATTGGCTCCAATATTCACATCTGTTTCATTTCAGATAAGTTATCTTCTTGAGGTTATCTTGAGATGATTTCGGGGCTTTTTAGTGTCCCCGCGACCCGGTCCGCGACCAGGCCTCCACCCCCAGGAAGCAGCCCGTGACAGCTGACTAACACCCAGGTACCTATTTTACTGCTAGGTAACAGGGGCATAGGGTGAAAGAAACTCTGCCCATTGTTTCTCGCCGGCGCCCGGGATCGAACCCGGGACCACAAATCCAGCGTGCTGTCCGCTAGGCCGACCGGCTCCCTCATCAAGAGAACTACAGAACGTGCCACAGACACCGAGAGAACCTCTACAGAACGTGGTACAGACACCGAGAGAACCTCTACAGAACGTGGTACAGACACCGAGAGAACCACTACAGAACGTGGTACAGACACCGAGAGAACCACTACAGAACGTGGTACAGACACCGAGAGAACCTCTACAGAACGTGGTACAGACACCGAGAGAACCTCTACAGAACGTGGTACAGACACCGAGAGAACCTCTACAGAACGTGCCACAGACACCGAGAGAACCTCTACAGAACGTGCCACAGACACCGAGAGAACCTCTACAGAACGTGGTACAGACACCGAGAGAACCTCTACAGAACGTGCCACAGACACCGAGAGAACCTCTACAGAACGTGGTACAGACACCGAGAGAACCTCTACAGAACGTGGTACAGACACCGAGAGAACCTCTACAGAACGTGCCACAGACACCGAGAGAACCTCTACAGAACGTGGTACAGACACCCATCCCAGGACTATGAACATCCACCGGCCACATCTCTGCTCCAAAGCACATCATCTCTTGTAACCAGTACAAGAGATGGTCATACAACCATCAATACTTGTACACCAGTACAAGTATTTTGGTCATACAACCAAAATGACTTAGTCTTCACTAGATTTCACGAAATATTTACAACGCCATCGGGTTACATATACAATCTTGGTTCGACTCCCTCAACAGGATGAGATAAACCGGAGGGGATAGGTCTTAGAAGCCCGCCAGGACAACAGGGCTTGGGGGAGGGAATTACCATGGGGAAAGCGCCAATGTATTTTCACTTATAGCACTGGGAAGGGGTCAGGATAAGGGGCCACCACTTACGGGCTATTCATGCCCGTGCCACCTTTTGGGTGGCTTAATCTTCATCAATCAATCAGGATAAGGATTTGGGATGTGACGGGGGGAGGAGGGGGGGAGGAATGGTGTCCACAACCACTTGGACGGTCAGGGATTGAACGCCGACCTGCATGATGCTAGACCATCGCTCTACCGTCCAGCCCAAGTGATTGTCCAAAAACCAGGATCCAGTGATCGAACGAGGTTTCTTCCTGAAGAGTCTATCTAAATTAGAAATGTGTTTTTTCCTCTCCAGCATTAGTTTCCTTCCTTGATACCTGGTTGATGGGGTTCTGGGAGTTCTTCTACTCCCCAAGCCCGGCCCGAGGCCAGGCTTGACTTGTGAGAGTTATCCACCAGGCTGTTGCTTGGAGCGGCCCACAGGCCCACATACCCACCACAGTCCGGCTGATCCGGCACTCGAAGGAAACAGTCTAGTTTCCTGAACAAATCCACAAGGGCCGTGACGAGGATTCGAACCTCTTTTTCCTCTTTCCGAACTAGTTTCCTCTTGAAGAGTTAGAGTCGCGTGTAACACTGTCTGCACCCGCTTAGCTGTCCGTTTCCGCCTGTCAACCCGAGCTTGCTCGTCTGTGACGTATTGCCAGAGCGCGCGCACGAACACCAGCACGCGCTCATCAGAAAGTAAACACTAGGGGGGTGACAGGGGTAGAGGAGCAGCACCAGACGACACAACAGTAAGGGAAGGAGAGGGAGTGTCCCCAATGACCTTGAGAACTGTGGCCTTACACCCCGCTCCTGTGCCAGTTAAGTTACGGGCTCACCATAGCCCGTGCTACTTGGAACTTGTTCCGAGTAGCTGAATCTATAACAACAATGTGGGCTTACATCACAGCCTGTACCCCCCCCTAAGTGGAAATGTAGATGTTTATCTCTCAGAATGTTTGGTAATATGTTTATTGTTTGTGATGTGTTTATATGTATGTATTAACACGATGTACTGAACGGGATGAGAATAGCTTGAGCTACCTCATCCCTTTGTGTGTATTTTACCTCGATAAACTTATTTCAATTTCGACTTGAGAATGGTCCAGGACGGACCGAAACGTCGTCGTCCCTTCAACTTCTAGTATGTGGTCTGGTCAACATACTTCAGCCACGTTATTGTGACTCATCGACTGCATATTTCAATTTCAATCTACCCTTCTTCCACCCCCAGTAAATATACACCAAGTACAACTTCATACTGTTCATTCGGTCACTTCCAACCTAATGTTATTCTTGAAGCGACCCCCCCTCTTTCTATTTCCTGAACCCACCGTAACTGCAAGGCGACTCTAACTGCCACAACTCATGAATGCTGATCTAGTTATTCTCTAGTTATCTAGTTAGAGTTATCTAGTTAGTTTTCTAGTTATCTAGTCTAGTTATCTTAGTTATCTAGTTATTCTCTAGTTATCTAGATCTAGTTATTCTCAGCTCTCTGGGTACAAATGACAGGATGAACAACCTAGTGGCTTTTCTTCCTATTTGAGGAGTGGTGTACATGCTGCTATAGCGGTATGTTCACTCGCAGGACGAGTGAATGTACGTGCGCATGTTCACTCGCAGGACGAGTGAATGTACGTGCGTATGTTCACTCGCAGGACGAGTGAATGTACGTGCGTATGTTCACTCGCAGGACGAGTAAATGTACGTGCGTATGTTCACAAATGGCGCTGCCCAATAAATTCGTTATCCGAGGTTATCTTGAGGTTATCTTGAGATGATTTCGCGTTTTTTTTTTTTTAGTGTCCCCGCGGCCCGGTCTTCGACCAGGCCTCCACCCCCAGGAAGCAGCCCGTGACAGCTGACTAACACCCAGGTACCTATTTTACTGCTAGGTAACAGGGGCATAGGGTGAAAGAAACTCTGCCCATTGTTTCTCGCCGGCGCCTGGGATCGAACCCAGGACTAAGGGATCACAAGTCCAGCGTGCTGTCCGCTCGGCCGACCGGCTCCCGAGGCAACATATATCCCGCCAAACAGACCGAAACTACGACATTGGTACAACGTTCGAATAAGTTTTAACAAGTTTTAACCACCTCCTAACCAGTTATAACAACCAATATAGCAAGTTGTAACAACGTTCTAATACGTCAAACACGTTAAGCCAAGATGTAACAACTTTATTACAAGTTGTAACAAGCGGAAAATAGACACAGTTACGGTTTGTGTTTCCAGGGGCATGTTTTCCACCCCACCCCCCACCCTCCACAATCAAATGCCCTCACCCCTACACTACACCTAACTCTTCCCACTAACTCTCCTGAACGCAGCTCCTCTAACTCTCCTGAACGCAGCTCCTCTAACTCTCCTGAACGCAGCTCCTCTAACTCTCCTGAACGCAGCTCCTCTAACTCTCCTGAACGCAGCTCCTCTAACTCTCCTGAACGCAGCTCCTCTAACTCTCCTGAACGCAGCTCCTCTAACTCTCCTGAACGCAGCTCCTCTAACTCTCCTGAACGCAGCTCCTCTAACTCTCCTGAACGCAGCTCCTCTAACTCTCCTGAACGCAGCTCCTCTAACTCTCCTGAACGCAGCTCCTCTAACTCTCCTGAACGCAGCTCCTCTAACTCTCCTGAACGCAGCTCCTCTAACTCTCCTGAACGCAGCTCCTCTAACTCTCCTGAACGCAGCTCCTCTAACTCTCCTGAACGCAGCTCCTCTAACTCTCCTGAACGCAGCTCCTCTAACTCTCCTGAACGCAGCTCCTCTAACTCTCCTGAACGCAGCTCCTCTAACTCTCCTGAACGCAGCTCCTCTAACTCTCCTGAACGCAGCTCCTCTAACTCTCCTGAACGCAGCTCCTCTAACTCTCCTGAACGCAGCTCCTCTAACTCTCCTGAACGCAGCTCCTCTAACTCTCCTGAACGCAGCTCCTCTAACTCTCCTGAACGCAGCTCCTCTAACTCTCCTGAACGCAGCTCCTCTAACTCTCCTGAACGCAGCTCCTCTAACTCTCCTGAACGCAGCTCCTCTAACTCTCCTGAACGCAGCTCCTCTAACTCTCCTGAACGCAGCTCCTCTAACTCTCCTGAACGCAGCTCCTCTAACTCTCCTGAACGCAGCTCCTCTAACTCTCCTGAACGCAGCTCCTCTAACTCTCCTGAACGCAGCTCCTCTAACTCTCCTGAACGCAGCTCCTCTAACTCTCCTGAACGCAGCTCCTCTAACTCTCCTGAACGCAGCTCCTCTAACTCTCCTGAACGCAGCTCCTCTAACTCTCCTGAACGCAGCTCCTCTAACTCTCCTGAACGCAGCTCCTCTAACTCTCCTGAACGCAGCTCCTCTAACTCTCCTGAACGCAGCTCCTCTAACTCTCCTGAACGCACTCTCACCCTTAAGGTCCCCCTCTCACTCACTATTCACTGGAGTCGGCAGAGTTGCCAGAGGGAGAGAGAGAGAGAGCGGACGTCATTACAGTTCAAAAACCTGATACGATATTTCAACTTTTCAAAATACCAACACACTTGTGTATTTGAACGGTGGTCTCGTTACTTCCACCCAACCCCCGTCCTCGTCCACCCTCCTCCTCCTCCTCCTCGTCCACCCTCCTCCTCGTCGTCGTCCTCGTCCCTTCACAAGTCACACTCTAAGCGGGGCGCGGAACGACCCAAGCCATGGAATAATTTCACACACTGTGTCCTTTCATCTTGAACCGTCGGCTCCATAGAAATACCACGAGGCGCTTCAGCACGAGAGGCCTGGAGAACACACAGGTCCTAGAGAACACACACACAGATGTCCTAGAGAACACACACACAGATGTCCTAGAGAACATACACACAGATGTCCTAGAGAACATACACACAGATGTCCTAGAGAACATACACACAGATGTCCTAGAGAACACACACACAGATGTCCTAGAGAACACACACACAGATGTCCTAGAGAACACACACACAGATGTCCTAGAGAACACACACACAGATGTCCTAGAGAACACACACACAGATGTCCTAGAGAACAGAGACGCCCTAGAGAACAAAGCCCCTAGAGAACTAACAAGGAGTACCTGGTGTTAGATTGACTAGGTCTTGCCCAGGAAACTTCTAGAAACTGGCGAGTTAGGCAGAGCAAGATTTGGTGAAGAAACCGAGTCCAGTTTCTCAAGCAGACGATTTAAATTCGAAAATCGTCTGCATGGAGAAAAATAGTAATGAGAAATTGGCCGGCATCAACCAGAAAAAATATTAGCAATATTGGGGTGGGGAGGGGGGGAGGGGAAATAACTCTGAACCTCATCCAGGTACAATCCAGGTGAGTAAGATGACCTGGCCTCGTAAACCTAACTTTATACGCGTGACAGACTTCAAATAAATGTTTATCTACGATCTGTTCACAAAGAAATGCGTTTATGCTTACTCCGTGTAATCTTGTTATCAACTGGGATGGCTCGTTATCGTACCATCATTAAGATAACACGTGTGGAGTCTCGACACCAATTCGCGGGTTTTTGTACTCTGATGATCGACAGTGGTATATGTAGTTTAATTTAGCCTGTACAAAGATATTCTCGACACACTCAAGTGCCTACAAATAATGGTCATGAACTTACTTTTAGGGAGAAACGAAGTGATTGTTGGTTTCTTGGTCTTAAGGCCTATCTTGAGGTTATCTTGAGATGATTTCGGGGCTTTTAGTGTCCCCGCGGTTCGGTCCTCGACCAGGCCTCCACCCCCAGGAAGCAGCCCGTGACAGCTGACTAACACCCAGGTACCTATTTTACTGCTAGGTAACAGGGGCATAGGGTGAAAAACTCTGCCCATTGTTTCTCACCGACGCCCGAGATCGAACCCGGGGCCACAGGATTACAAGTCCAGTGTGTTGTCCGCTCGGCCGACCGGCTCCCTATCAACCTCTTGTGGGATATTCAGGCCACCATAATTGCTTACTGATCAACCAAGTAAGTACACTTTTACCCTGAACATAAGAACAAAGGTAACTACAGAAGGCCTATTGGCCCATACGAGGCAGCTCCTATTTATATCCACCCAATCCCACTCATACACATGTCCAACCCTCGCTTGAAACAATTGAGGGACCCCACCTCCACCACGTTACGCGGCAATTGGTTCCACAATTCAACAACCCTGTTACTGAACCAGTATTTACCCAAGTCTTTCCTAAATCTAAACTTATCCAATTTATACCCAAACCCAGCACTAGAGTAAACTTTCAGCGTATGTACACCGAGATATGGAGTACACACCTGAGTATTCCCTGAGTGGCGGTGGTTTACCTTAATCACTATTCCATTTAGCTACAAATTTTAACATTATTAGCATAATTTATAAACCCTCCCGCCGGTCGGCCGAGCGGACAGCACGCTGGACTTGTGATCCTGTGGTCCTGGGTTCGATCCCGGGCGCCGGCGAAAAACAATATGCAGAGTTTCTTTCACCCTATGCCCCTGTTACCTAGCAGTAAAATAGGTACCTGGGTGTTAGTCAGCTGTCACGAGCTGCTTCCTGTGGGTGGAGGCCTGGTCGAGGACCGGGCCGCGGGGACACTAAAAGCCCCGAAATCATCTCAAGATAACCTCCGGCCTCCCTGACGTGTTTGCACTTGGCTCTCCCACCTCAGTCCGCCCTCCTAAGGTTTCCCCACCGTCAAGAAAACTGTCAATTTAAAAGTAGTCTCTCCTAACCTGCCAGAGGACCCAAAACAGAAAACGGGACAGTACGTCACTATCGCGAGCCGCGTCCATTTTCTAGTACGACAATTTTTGGCCGTATGTAACGCGTACGAGTAACACCACCTAGTTGGCACACTCCAAGTGCCACACAAACTGTCAAGATGCGGTGCCTTTTGTGAGGTTTTGGCACTAATCACACTCTACGTGATCTTTTAAAACACGTCTGAGTAGTTACACTGTGGTCTAATTTCATGGGTTCCCGTCCTCAGTCTTCTCATAGAAGGTTCCTATTGGTTTAAAGCTTCCCAGTCTTCTCATAAAGGGATCTTATTGGTTTAAAGCTTCCCAGTCTTCTCATAAAGGGATCTTATTGGTTTAAAGCTTCCCAGTCTTCTCATAAAGGGATCTTATTGGTTTAGAGCTTCCCAGTCTTCTCATAAAGGGATCTTATTGGTTTAGAGCTTCTCAGTCTTCTCATAAAGGGATCTTATTGGTTTAGAGCTTCTCAGTTTTCTCATAAAGGGTTCCTATTGGTTTAGAGCTTCTCAGTTTTCTTATAAAGGGTTCCTATTGGTTTAGAGCTTCTCAGTCTTCTCATAAAGGGTTCCTATTGGTTTAGAGCTTGGCATCTAACGTAGGCACCACAACCCGCATGACCAGGTATACTTTCTAGGTTTATGGCTTCCACTTTTGTCATTATCTGACAAGCGTCTACATTCCATTTTTTTTTAGTCTTAAAAACATCCAAAATCTTAAAATATCAGCATCAGGTTATTCTTGGCACCCCAAAAAACATGAACGTGGAAGTTCCAGACAGCTTCTTCACTAATACCTGTCTGAATTCAAGAAAAAACTGGATAGTTTTCTGCAAGAAGTGCTGGACCAACTGGGCTCTGGTGGGTATGTGGGCCTGCGGGCCGTTCCAAGCAACAGCCTGTTGGACCAAGCTCTTACAAGTCGAGCCCGGCCCCAGACAGCTTAGGGACTAGAACTACTCCCAGAAACTCCTCTCCTGAGGCAACAGAGCGGGAGGGAGGCAGTCAGACATACGAACCTAGACCAACTTCGAGACCGATGCTTAATAGTCTGAGAATGCGTACAAATTGAGTCTCTAATTCCACTAAATGCTCCTCTATGGACGCTGATGTCTATAGCATCCAGAATTATGAGCACTGAGCGGGAGAGACGGTGTGGACGCCTTCGCTTGCTTTCATGTCGCTTCCTAAAGGCTAACTAGGAACACTAGTCGACTGCCACACTTGTAATACCCAGCCACAGAATGTGTACGCTGCTGCTGCTGCTGTGGCTTCAACTGAACATCCTCCAACAAGGCAACAGTATTGCAACTCTGATAACCTCGTACTCAAACTTGCATCTATCCTGCAACTGCAACCCGTCCACCACTATACACACTGGAGACCAAGCTCGACACTCACTCACCTCAGATGTGTTCAGTTATAAGGCAACAGGTACAACGTAGATACGGGCTCACCATAGCCCATGCTACTTTGGAACTTTTGTTCTAAGTAGCTGAATCTAAAACAACAACAACAACGTAGATAGTAGGCGGGGGGGGGGGGGCACAGCTATACCACACTCCCCAGTATTAACTCTTAGGCAAGTACTGACAGGCAAGTACACCGGTTATTACAGTCAAGGCTGCCGTCAAGCCGTACCAGTCAATGACACTTTGTTATTGTTTAACATTCAACTACAGGGAACAAAAAGTCGAAAGTAGCACGGGCTATGGTGAGCCCGTAGTGGACTTTCCTGGCACAGGAGCGGGGCTGTGGATGATGCACTCACGTAAAGCTATCTTGTACTCGTTAAATACACGCCACCATCTACTAACTGGAACTGACGACAAAGGAGCTCTGAGGCAAAGGCATCTCCCTGGCCTTGGCCTCCAGGGAGGGGCCTCCAGGGAGGGGCCTCCAGGGCCCAGGGCACCCCGAGCCTGTCTGATGAACTCTTCCCTTACACCTCAAATAATCTTCACTTAACATTCGTCTTCGTCGCCACCTTTACTACGATTCACTTGCAGCAAAAAATAATACAACTAGACCATTACATGTGCACATGTACTTTAATTCGTGTATCTTATGTGCCAACTCTGGGCGAACCACCACCAGAGTCATGACAACACAATGGGGGCAGATAATGTCACAAAGCTGGGATTGCATAACGTCTAGAAGGATGTGTGGCAACGCCGTGGCTCATGTCAGGAACTGGAACAAAAGAGGATGGGTGGGTGGAAAGGGAGGAGGATGGGTGGGTGAAAAGGGAGGAGGATGGGTGGGTGAAAAGGGAGGAGGATGGGTGGGTGAAAAGGCAGGAGGATGGGTGGGTGGAAAGGCAGGAGGATGGGTGGGTGGAAAGGCAGGAGGGTGGGGGGGTGGAAAGGCAGGAGGATGGGTGGGTGGAAAGGCAGGAGGATGGGTGGGTGGAAAGGGAGGAGGATGGGTGGGTGGAAAGGGAGGAGGATGGGTGGGTGAAAAGGGAGGAGGATGGGTGGGTGAAAAGGGAGGAGGATGGGTGGGTGAAAAGGGAGGAGGATGGGTGGGTGAAAAGGGAGGAGGATGGGTGGGTGGAAAGGGAGGAGGATGGGTGGGTGGAAAGGGAGGAGGATGGGTGGGTGTAAAGGGAGGAGGATGGGTGGGTGGAAAGGGAGGAGGATGGGTGGGTGGAAAGGGAGGAGGATGGGTGGGTGGAAAGGGAGGAGGATGGGTGGGTGGAAAGGGAGGAGGATGGGTGGGTGGAAAGGGAGGAGGATGGGTGGGTGGAAAGGGAGGAGGATGGGTGGGTGGAAAGGGAGGAGAATGGGTGGGTGGAAAGGGAGAGAGGAGGGAAGGTGCGCATTAAAATATGGATTCCTAGTGTGGACTTCACCTCCTCATTCGGTGTGATCATTAAGGTCAAGCGACAGTCAGGCGTTCATGGCATCGATTGTGGCTGTGAACACTAAAACTCCTCCATAAATATGTATGTTATCTTGAGATGATTTCGGGGCTTTTAGTGTCCCCGCGGCCCGGTCCTCGACCAGGCCTCCAGCAGCGTGAACAAGATTAGGTAAGCCTCTGAACATACCTGTACCTGGAGTTTACCTCATCTGTGTTGCTAGTTCTATTTCCAATCCCAAGCAAGCTTGTCTCGTGATAAAGTTATCTAGAAGGCTGCAGCTTGGAGAGGCACCCTTTCCTAATTTTAGATTAGATTAGATTTTTTATTGAGGTAAAGGTGCATACATTGAGTTCCATACATAATGTTGGATTTAATGATAGTACACATAATACCTAAAGCCACTAGTACGCATAGCGTTTCAGGCAATTTGTTTTCTTCACTATAAAAAAAACTCCTTTCTCCTCTATCACGTCCAATATTACATCAATAATGTTTAAACATGATGATGAGTGTTGAGGAACCCTTCATGACCCCTGAGGCAGCAGCAGCAGCGTGGTGTAACCCGTCCATCAGTGTCGGGTCAACAACCAGGGCGGCCACGGGAAAGATAATTACGAAAAGGAAGGCCAATCTACCTGGTCACGGAGGTCAGGTAGCCTACTCAGCCACGGACACATTAACCACCATCACGTGAGCACACTAGGCTACGACGACAAGGCAAAAGGGTGGCAGTCAAGATGAATATCCAGCAGTGGGATTTACAATGTTTTTTTTATACTCCCACCAACTAGCCCGGAAGCCAGGATTTTCTGGTGACTTGATCAATAAGTCTGTTGCTGGCAGTGGCCTGCACTCGTCACAATCCGGGCAACCCGGCACTTCCGGGAGGACCCCTAATTACTTCTTCAAAACTTGAAGAATTTTCAGGAGCTTTATATTCATGCATTCTTTGTACTTACGGAACCTCAATTCTACACGACCTCATCATTTTTTCTCTTTCTTTCACATTACGGACCTGACCGAGTATCTCCCATATATAAATTACCCGATCTCGAGTAATTTACGTTAGCTAATACAAATTCTATCCCAAACCCTTATCCTGACCCCCAAATCCTTATCCTGGGGAGCCGGTCGGCCGAGCGGACAGCACGCTGGACTTGTGATCCTGTGGTCCCGGGTTCGATCCCAGGCGCCGGAAAGAAACAATGGGCAGAGTTTCTTTCACCCTATGCCCCTGTTACCTAGCAGTAAAATAGGTACCTGGGTGTTAGTCAGCTGTCACGGGCTGCTTCCTGGGGGTGGAGGCCTGGTCGAGGACCAGGCCGCGGGGACACTAAAATCCCGAAATCATCTCAAGATAACCCCTTCCAAGTGCTATATAGTGGTAATGGCTTGGCCCTTTCTCCTGATACATCTCTCCCCTTCCTTCAAATTGTTCTTCATCGTCCCAAGTCTGTGGTGGATGTTTCCGCAAGATTTGTCTCACCGTCTTAATGGGGAAACTACATTACAGATGAACAAATCCACAAGGGCCGTGCCGAGGATTCGAACCTACGTCCGAGAGCATCCCAGACGCTGCC